>NW_026000037.1:21976109-22064059 GCF_001458135.2 Marmota marmota marmota
ATACAAGAGGAAGTGAGGGGAAAGGGAAAAATAATACAAGGGGGACAAATGAATGTCAGTAGAGGGGCAGAGAGAGAAGAGGGGAGGGAGGGGAGGGGAGGGGGGATAGTAGAGGATAGGAAAGGCAGCAGAACACAACAGACACTAGTATGGCAATATGTAAATCAATGGATGTGTAACTGATGTGATTCTGCAATCTGTATATGGGGTAAAAATGGGAGCTCATAACCCACTTGAATCAAAGTGTGAAATATGATATATCAAGAACTATGTAATGTTTTGAACAGCCAACAATAAAAAATTAAAAAAAAAATAAAGTAAGATGGTAAAGGAATACAAAAGGGCCTGAGTAAACTCTTGAAGTTGACAGATATTTATTATCTTGAGATGTGTGATGTTTTCACAGGCATATACATGCATCAAAGTTTGCCAAATTATATAATTTAATGTAAGGTCTATTAAATGTCACTTATCTCAATCAAGTTACAAAAAAAAAGCCATTCTTTAATGCTACTAGCTCCACAACTCTAAAATTGACATTAGGCTAATTTATGAGTCATACTGCAAGTCTCATTATCTTACAGACACTTCCCCTTTTATGTGTATATGTGTGTTACACTGGGTACTGAACCTAGGTCCTTGTGCATTCTAGGCAAGCACTTAACACTGAGCTAGCTACATCCTTGACACTCACCCCTTTCTTTCTTTCTTTTTTTTTTTTTTTTGGTACTGGGCTCAGAAACTATATCTACTTCATATGATTGTTACAAGGTTAAAAGAAATATTATTTGTAAAGCATTTAGAATAACCAAGCATAACAAACACACATATAAACACACACACAAAGCTAAAAATTTAGTTCAGCATTTGGACAAAATCTTGTTCAGAATCTACTTTTACATATTTTGTACTGCTTCTCATTTATTTGCTTATTTAATATACAGGCACGTGTTAAATGGTGTACTATATGATAAACTATGTACCAATGCACTCCCCTCACTCCTTCAAAAATTAAATTCTAAAATCCTTTAAAATTCTAAAATCCTTCCAAAGTTTAAAAAATACACAAAACTTTATACCTTAGCCCTGGTATGAAAGAAAAAAAAAATAACCAGGGGCTGCAGGTATAGATCAATGGTAGAGCACTTGCCTGGCATGTGTGAGGCACTGGGTTTGATTCTAAGTACCACATAAACACAAATAAATAAAATAAAGGTATTGTGTCCATCTACAACTAAAAAAAAAAAACATAACCAGGACTACCTTCAAATTAGATTTATATTGAGCATACTCACATTTTGATGGTAGGAGTTTCAAACTTTCTATTGTTCATTATATCATCAAAACTCCCAAATAATATCAAACACAGTACTGTTCACTCAGACCTCTGGAGTCAGTACATGCTACCTAAACCTCACACTCCAACAAAAACCCAAACCTAGTCAATTCTCATCAAAGCAATTCCTACAATCTCCTTCAATTCATGCTCTGTAAAAAGGTTCTTTTCCTAGCTGTCTTCACTAATGTAAGTTGCTTTTGGTAGGAAATATTATTTACACATGCATATCTTCTACAGCACCTAACAACACTTAGCACATAGTAGCCACTAACAAGCACCTTAAATAAACAAACTTCAAGTTTAACTCCTTACAATAATAAAAATATCTGCTTTCTCCCAAAGGACTGAAATCATGACTGAACTGTGTTGGGATTTGGGCAGTGGGGCCTTTATTCTCATTTTTATAGATGGAAAATGGAGGGATAAAAAGGTTAGTTAACTGTTTTAGCTCAATTCTGAATTAGAGCTAAGGATCAGGACTACCTATCGAGTGACTTTCCCAAGTCAAATGGCTGGAAAATGGCAGTGCTGAGATTCTACTCTTTGATAACTCATTTGAGACACAAGTTAGGAGTAAAGATAACTAAAGAAGGGGAGATGGGTTTACAGGGGATGGTCTTAGTTTCCACTCATCTCTCCCTCCTCTTCAATAATCATTACTCCTAACATGCATCTCAAAACAACTTATTCAAGAAATTGTTTCCAATTAAGTTCACTGCCACTCTCAGCACTCTGTACCTCATTTGTGGGCATGGTCTCCCACCTATCCAATTTAGAATTTATTTATTTATTCTTTGGCCAAACTGAGGCTTTTTCTATTTACTTCTTGTTTTCATTAGGCTAGACCGACAGCTAGGTATGCTTCATTCCTATAAGACCAACAGTAGTATTGCCATCACTACTTAATTAAATATAGCTTTATTATATGAATATTATGTTATTACTTACAATTTTTATATTTACATGAATGTTTAGAATATTTATATTCATATTATTACATTAAATATTCCCATAATACTCACTGCATCACATTTTCACATATGTACGGAAAACCATATACTTCAGTTTGCTAAGGACAGTCCCAGTTTATTTATTTATTTTTATTTATTTTTCAGTTGTAGTTGTACACAATATATTTTATTTATTTGTTTGTTTTTATTTATTCATTATTTATTTATTCATTCATTCATTCGTTCATTCTTATGTGGTGCTGAGGATCGAACCTGGAGCCTCGCATGTGCTAGGCAAGCTCTTCTGCTGAGCCACAACCCCAGCACCCTAGTTTATTTTTTTAACTAAGGATATTTAAAAACAAAAAACACTTTATTGAGGTATGACTACAATGCAAAAAGCTGTCTATATTTCATGTATACAACCTAAAAAGATAGGAGAAAAATATACACCCATGAAACCATCAGCACAATATACGCCCAGGATAATTATTAAATCATCTTTCTTACACACTCTAAAGTACCCACGTATGGCTAATAAGTTATATGGCCACCCTAATACATACATGTCCCCCACCAGAATGAAGCTCTACAATTACAGAAACAATGACTGATTTAACTGTTTATCCTCAGGGTTAACACAGAAAAGGTAATAATGTAATTTTGGTAATAATACAAGTGAACAACTAAAACTATAAATTGCTGAAAGCCTTATTTTACTGACACCCTTTGATATAGGATTTAATTTGATCAGAATTCCCTACTTGGAAGGCAGGAGGATCACAAATGGGAGGCCAGCCTGGACAACTTAATGAGACCCTGTCTCAAAAATAAAATGAAAAGGGCTGGGGATGTACCTCAGTGGTAGAGTGCCCCTGGGTTCAACCCCCAGTACCACTTTAAAAAAATAAAGAAACACTAATATGATATCCAAAAGCCATTATATATGTTCTAACATCACAATAAAACAGCATAATTAGTAAGACATCCAGATAGCCTCCTATTTCTGGTTCTACAGCAAAAGACAGGTAATATTTTTAAAACATTGAAAGGAGAATAACTATCAATCTAGACTGTCACTGACAATTAACACATTTGAGAACTGAGCTAAAAACTTCAGACAAGCAAAAACAGTTTACCACTAAGCATAAAGAAACTTCTAAAAGATGTGCTTCAAAAAAAAAAAGTGATTCCAGAAGAACACAATCTAGCAAGAAATTGATAAATGTAACAAATTTAAATATTAATTGTAGAGAAGAAGAAAAATGTTTAATTTGGGCAACTGATAGGAATGGTATAGAATTATAATACTTAACTATGGCATATAAGCTAAAAGGGGATGACTGAATTGTTCACCCACAGTGGGAACTTTTTCCAGACACTCCCTTCTCCTGGAAACCTACCCCTTCTACCACTTACCACCTCAACCACTCTCTTGATATGGAGTGTCAAATCAGCAGGTGGGCCCACACCATTCCCATAACTGATGGTCCAGAGGTGGGCAACCAACCCAAGCCAAGTTAAACACAAGAATCTCTAGAAATTACATATAGATGACCAAAAGCAGAAAAGGATAGGAGTCAGAATCAGGGCTCCACTTGCCTTGTGGATGCATACCTTTTGTCTGTGCTGTCTGAAATACTTACCTTTTTCTACTTGTCCAATCCATCTTTTAAGGACCCAGATCAAGGCCTCCCTGTCCTCTTCGCCAAGTCATTTTTCCATTTATAAATTAGAGCAGAAAAGAATTAAGATCTGTGAACTGTCAGTGTGCTAGGCATTTCACATACAGTATCACTTAAGCCCTAATTATACTGGACTGACAGCATTTGCTATCTCTCCATTCAAGGTCATCTTTCTTAAAGGTTATAACTTCACATAATAGCTTCCTAACTAGTCCATGTTTACATGTGTTCTCTGCAGCCAGACTGCAATATCCTCAAACAAAGGAACTACATATTATACTCTTATCTCCACTCATCTTCTCTCTTCTTGCCATCTCCTTCCAAAATGTATCCTTCCTATTTATCAGTCTTTTCTCCTTACTACTGCAATTACTACTGATAATAAAAGCTACTGTCTACAATGGCTTGCTTTGTGCTGACACTCTGCTAAACGCTTTACACACATTTCATTTAGCCTAACAATCCTATAAGGTAGATATTATTTCCCCATATTACAGAAGGGGAAACAGGCTTGGAGAGCTTAAGCAAACTTGCTCTTCACAATAGAGCCTAGACCTAGAAAATACCATTGTGGATACCCACAATTTTAACATCCTCCATTGTTTTGTTTTGTGTCTCCCTTAACTGCTGTGGCAGTGTTACTATGTCAAACTGGTTAAGTTCAAACTACATTTTCCAGAATCTTCTTCCAAATAAGCAAATTACTCTCTGAAGATCGCTGTTGGACAGAAATACCAGAGTTGCCAACAGATTCTACCATATTTCTGTTCTCTCCTACTCTGCATATAGCTCTCCTTCCTGATTGCCAAATGTGTCAAACAGCAACTCCAAGTCCATCACCATCAAAGCCTGACTTAGGACCAAAAGAGACAGCTGTGAAGAAGTAACAGCTCTTCACAGACTTTCCATCAGCTCCACCATGTGCTCCGCTCCAGCAGCTGGGAATACAAGGTTTCAGATTCACCTTTTCGGATTCACCTGCAAATTCCAACTTGCCACTATACCATGGCTTCAAGAAATCACATGAGAGATTTTTCTCTGATTTCTGAGTTTCTCCCACAACTATATAAGGTCTTAATTCCTTTCATAAAGTCTTATTTTCAAAATACCATAGTGGCTTTGCTTCCTTGACTGAACTCTTAAATATGCAAGTTTCCTCCCAATCTACTTACTGAACAAGAAATCTCTGCAACTTGCCTTCTGAGATCCTCCTGCATATCCAAATCTAGGCCCACTCAGTCCTTCCTTGCTTTGTTTTACCAGTTCTGCACTGCCCATCTTTGTTTCTTTGGAATGCAAGATTCTATACCTTCCTAATTAATCCTCCCATTAACAAAAAAGCAAGCAAGACTTAATGGAGAGCCAGTGCCTGTGATCCCAGTGACTCCAGAGGGCTGAGGCAGAAGGATCGTGAGTTCAAAGCCAGCTCAAAGCGAGGCACTAAGCAACTCAGTGAAACCCTGTCTCTAAATAAAACACAAAACAGGGCTGGGGCTGAGTAGTTGATGCCCCTGAGTTCAATCCCCAGTACCAAACAAAGATTTAATGGAGAGAATGCTAGCTAAAGTGGGTATCAGATTAGCAAATATCAATACCAACTTACTCAGAACAAGGTTAGCTAAGAACACTGAAGGGTAATCCTATGCTTTGGTTAGAGACATGAGAATAGAAAAAGGAAGAGCAACGACACAGAAAAATTCTGAGAAGAAAAATATCGACTGATGTATGGTTTATCCTAAAGTTTTGTCCCCTGGAAGCAGGGAAGAGCTGCTTTTTAAAATGTAATTAAGTTTAGGCTTATCCAAGTGTCTCCCTAAATTATTTTTAAGTTTCTACTGGACATAAAAGACTGTATAGAATGAACAACTTTTCCAATACTTTTTTTTTTCCTTTTCCAAAAAGATCCCCTATTTTTAACTAAAGTGTTTAAACACATTTCCAAAAATGTGTTTCAGTAGTCTTGGTTCTCCACTCTTAATATCAGAATAATTCAGTTCTTCTCTGGTGTTTTCCAGGGCTCCATGCTTACTAGCTTGGTTTTTAGTACTCAACTTTCCCACAAGTGATTCTATGTCTCTGGCATACATAATCTTACCTTGTTACTTAATAAAGAAAAGATCAGTTATGTATTCTAAGATGGTGCAATGTTCATTAATTAGCATCACAAAATTTTATCCCATGGTCATGGGTTACTGGATATTGCCATAGGGTTGGAAGTTTTACTCTGGGAAGTGCCTGAGGAATTTCTGGCCTAGAGTTCTCCCAAAGGCAGTACCCTCCTCCCTCCACAAACACAAAGCAAAAATAAACTTTTGTGTTCTGGACTACTGAGATGTGGGAGTTAGTGTTCACAGCCTACTCAAAATGAGTCTAAATTTTAATGAAAATTTTTAATGTTTATCCTATTCAAGAAATTGTATCATCACTTCTCTAGCAATATACATTAAGCTCTTCCAAATTATTTTCTCCTAGAGTGAACACAATTTCCATACCATTTATTTAAAATAGATCAGTTGAGCCCAGTACAGTGGCACATGCTTATAATTCCAGTGAACTGGGAGGCTGAGATAAGAGGATGGTAAGTTCGAGGCCAGCCTCAGCAACTTAGCAAGGCCCCAATCAACTGAATGAGACCCTGTCTCAAAATACAAATTCAAAAAGGGCTGGGGACGTGGCTCAGTGGTAAAGTATCTCTGAGTTCAATTCCTAGTACCAAAAAATAAAATAAATCAGCTTATTCTCATCCTACTGAAAATTTTATGTAATAGAAAGACATCATTAAGGTTTACTCAAGTACTGATCAGAACTCTATGGCTTAGTAATTACAAAAGATAAGAGGTAAGAACATCTAAATCTGAGAGGGTTGTTTTAGCTATGTTGACCCATCGCAGAAGATTCCAGTGCACATATTCCCACAGAGAATGTTGCATATAATGAGAACATGTGAGCAATGTGGAAGTCACGAGAGGGTTAGGAACTCTTGCTCTAACTGAAAGAGCCATACAAAATCCCAACCAGACTATTTGAGTCTGAGCAAGATCCTTCACATCTCTGAGCCAGTTTCTGCACATGTAAAATAGGATAATAGGATCAACCATGCTTACCATAAAATTAAAAATTCTGGAGTGAGGGCTGGCAGTGATAGAGTCCTTGCCTAGCAAGGCCCCGCATTCAATCCCCAGCAGCGCGCGCGCACACACACACACACACACACACACAGTAGAATGAAGTTTCTGGCATATAGGAGACACTCAAATATTACTTCTCCTTCCTCCCAAAATACAGTCTGAAATTTATAAAAAATTGGGTGATGGCCTTCAAGGCCAGAAGACATGCCTTCTGAAACAGGAACAAAAAGCCAAAGAGGAGACCAGGCTGAGATGCAAAACAAAGGATGTGATAAAAAGGAAATGGGAGAGATCAAGGATTGCCAAGATTAACAGAGATTCAAATGCATAACTAAAATACTCATATGAGATTTAAAATATTATTTCATTTGTCTCAGAAGGTTATAAAGAACAAAACAATGGAGTAGCATGGAGGTCAAACCCAAGAAAATCTACTAAAATGAAAAGTAAAATAACAAAGAGATGAAAATGTTGAGAGAAGATGACAGATAAGAGAATGGAGATCTAATCTAAAAACCCACATTCTAAAGGAACTAGAACACAAAGAAAAACCACAGACATTTAAAAAAGAATACTCTTCAAAGAGCTGAAACAAAATTGAGATGATTATGTAGCTTTGAATCTTTGGTTTAAATATTTATTTAATAATAGATACATATACTCAGAGATACCAGAAGGCAAAGCAACAGTATTTTCTCATCCAACTTTCTTAACAAATTTGGGAAACTCACTGACAATTAGTAAACATTCACAACTAGTTAAGCTTACATTTTTGCTCCCATAAACTTATCAAGAATTATGTTCATGTCTTGTAATAATTAATCAAATACATAAACTAATGAAACAGTGAATGCAAAAAGTTGTTTCTTTTTTTTTTTTTTTTTATACCCTATTTTGTATTTTATTTAAAGAGGGTCTCACTGAGTACCCCTGAGTTCAGTCTCTGGTACAAAAACAAAAACAAACAAACAAAAAAAGGAATGCACATTCCTAAGAATCCCCAACACTGTCAAACAAACAAACAAACAAAAGGGTGGGGGGCAAAGATTGGCAGCCTGGATACAGAAAAGTAGGTAGATGTTAATGTCCTGAGGCTGGGGTTAGTTCAGAGATGAAGAGAATTAGGGAGCAAGGAATTGAGATGCTGGCAAATGTTCAGTACAAATAATATAACACAGCTGGGTATGGTGGGGCACCCCTGTAAATCAAGCTACTTGGGATGCTAAGGCAGGAGTATCACAAGTTCAAGGCCAGCCTAGGCAATTGAGCAATGTTTCAAAATAAAAAAGAGTGAGAGGTGCAGCTCAACAATAGAGCACCCTTGGGTTCAATCCCCAGTACTGCAACAAAAACAAAAACATACCCAAAAACCAAAGCAAATAATATAATACATGTTCCAGCTAGATAGGGAAAAAAATATAGATAATATGAATCAATGCAGGGCTGTCAAATTTGTTGGGGAAAAAAAAGGCCCAGAAAAATTTGAATTTCAGATAAACAGAATATTTTTAAGAATAAATATGCTCCAACATTGTATATAGCCTGCATTTTATTTGACAATTATTGTAGGTGAAAAAAGATGGAATCCTGAGGTCAAAGGGCTAGAGCATGGTGTAAAAAGAGTCAGAAAGCTGATTTCTTTCTTTCTTTTTTTGGTGCTGGGGATGGAACCCAGGAACTAGTGCATGCTAGGCAAATGTTCTACCACTAAGCTACACCCTTAGCCCTTGCAAACTGAATACTAAACACTATTGTTTAGAATTTCAGACATGGAAGAGTTGGGGGTAATGAAAAAAACCATGGAGAGCCCATTGGAGTTTGTGGCTGAAACCAAATGGAAGTATAGGGCTGAGAAAAACACTGAGCCTAGAGCAATTAGATGGATCATTAGCATGAACATTGAAGTCAGCTAAAATGATGGTTGGAGGATGGAGGAGTATAATAAGCCAAGTATCAAAATCTTCAAAAAGTGTGGTAAAATGACCAGGAAGTCACTGAAGGATGATATCAGGATATCCTAAAGGTCTTGTAAAGGGAAGGGCTGCAAAAAGTTGTTTCTATGAAAATGAAAATTATGTCAAATATCTAGAAAGACCCAAAGTCTTAAAAAAAAAAAAACTATTATTAAATGAGTTATAGGTGAATCAACTGTAAAAGACTAGATAGAAAAATCACATAACTCTAGATGGAGCATATACTCAGACTGCTTTACATTTCTGTTTTTTAAACAAAATAAAATATTTAAGATAAAAATGGGGGCTGGGATTGTGGCTCAGCGGTAGAGTGCTTGCCTAGCACCGGCAGGACCCGGGTTCGATCCTCAGCACCACATAAAAATAAAGGCATTGTATTGAGTCCATCTACACCTAAGAAATAAATATTAAAAAAAAAAAAAAGATAAAAATGTGTCATTTTGTTCCCCTGAAATATAAAATATTTAAGATAAAAATGTGTCATTTTATTCCCCTGAAATTAGAACTTTTTAAATTAAACTGAACACTACCAACCCTAATCATATTAAATAAGAGAGCGTCTATGTACATCAAAATAAAAACATGAACTGCGTGGATTGTAGAATATTTTTACAAAAACTGAATTGATTTTTTATTTGATTTTTTGAACACTTACATGCTAGATATTGTGTTAAGCATTATCCCATTTAAATTTCATAACAAGGCTGGGGATGTGGCTCAAGTGGTAACGCGCTCGTCTAGCATGCGTGAGGCTCTGGGTTCGATTCTCAGCACCACATAGTGAAAAAATTTCATGTAAACTGCTTCATGAATTAAATCATATTT
This sequence comes from Marmota marmota marmota, assembly GCF_001458135.2. NCBI lineage: Eukaryota > Metazoa > Chordata > Mammalia > Rodentia > Sciuridae > Marmota > Marmota marmota. The sequence goes on from NW_026000037.1 coordinate 21,986,010, forward strand.
TTAATGATAATGGGTTACTTAAGGAAATTCTATCATGAAACCTTCTTTAAAACAACCATCTACTTCCAGGCACAGAGGCACACACTTGTGATCCCAGTTACTAGGAGGCTGAGGCAGGGAGGCCAAGGCAAGAGGATCACAAAAACAAGGGGAAAAAAATCTACTAAATGTTATTCAGTTGGAAAATCAATTTTATGTTATATGTATTTGATTTACTTATATCCAACTTAATAAAAATGAGGTTTATCCCTAAATGTAATTAACATATCTCATCATTAGAAATTAATTCATTCTAATAATTAAAACAAATACATATATGAAAAGAAATTAATTCATTTTTTACTCATAAATGTTCACTAACATAATCATCATGAAATGAAATACAAAGTAAAGTTTAAAAACATGTAACTCTTCCTTTGTTTTTTTTTTTGTGTGTGTGTGTACACAAAAAATGGGGGATTGAACCCAGGGCCTCAAATATGCCTGCCCTTAACTGAGCTACATAATCCCCAACCCAAAACTTATAATTCTTCAACTACACATAGCAATACAATTAAAACTAGAATTCAGAGGCGAGGGATGTAACTCAATGGTACAGCACTTGCCTCATGAATGTGAGGCCCTGGGTTTGATCCCCAGCATCACAAAAGATAAAAAAAAAGATTAGAATCCAGATCTCAGTCCAGTTAGAAAAGCCCACCAATACACCAAAAATACACAATCTCCTCAAAATGTTTTTTAGTAGATCTAATCTTACCTTCTATTTCTGGCCATTCTTGTGCAACAAATGTTGACTGAGAAAAATTTAAACATACTTTTTAAGAGTATACATTTTTAACGATGAATCTAAGTTATCTCCTGTTACAAGTTTTAAAAGAAACCTGGTTTCCCATTTTTCTGAAACCAGGTTTCTTTTAAAACTTTTAACAAGAGATACCTTAGATTCATCATTAAAAATCTTAAAAATCCATAAAATGGGATTCTAATTAATGTAACTGCACAATACAGTTTCTGTGATTTTTGTTTCCATCTATAACAAAAGATTATTAACCTGAAATTCAAAAGCTCGCCTGACAAGGATCATCAACAGATCCTACAACTGTTAGGTGAAAGATTATTGAAGAACAGGCTAGCACTACTGTGCTAATTTATTATGTCAGAGTTTACATGCTAATTGCAGTGAGAAATAGACCTTACCTTAATTATCCCCACAACAAAGTAAACAAACAGCATCACAAATAATGGGAATAAACAGTATCTTTTTTGTTTAATACCTTTATATATTTATTTTTATGGGTGCTAAGGATTCAACCCTGTGCCTCATCTGTGTGAGGCAAGTGCTTTACTACTGAGCCACAACCTCAGACCAGTATATGTCTTCTGATGGAAGGCAATAGGAAGTATACATCATCACTTAGGAATTCTTGTCCCAAATTTTTAATTTGAAACTAATCAACCCTTTAAGCATGCTTACAGGAATAGATAGTATGGGGGAATTGAGGAACAAGCTAAATGACACCATGAAAGGAAAACTTCTAACAAATTCAGAATGTGAATCGTTTTTTCCACATGTTTTATCAGGGCATTATAACTACACAAGATAGTAGGATTTGTTGTTATATATTCATATGTATACATGATAAAACAATAAAATTTCGACAATATCATTCCCCAGTATTTCCTTTTCCTCCCTTTTTCCCTCCCCTGGTCCCTTTCCTCTACTCTTTCCCTTCATTTTCATGAGAGCCCTCACACACATATATTTTTTTCTTTTTTCTCTCTAGCTTCTATGTATGAGAGAAAACACAGGATCCTTGACTTTCTGAGTTTGGCTATTTCACTTAAAATAATGCTCTTAAGTTTCATCCATCTTCTTGCAAATGACATAATTTCACAAGATGTGAGTCATTTTATAAGACAACTATTTTTTTGATGTTTTAAAAAATATTAATGTCATTTTAAAAGAAGGGAGGACATGATGGTGCATGCCTATGATTCCAGTGACTTGTGAGGCTGAGACAGGCAGATCACAAGTTCGAAGCAAGCCTCAGCAACTTAGCAAGACTCAAAAAACAAAAAAGGGCTAGAGATGTAGCTCCGTGGTAGAGCACCTTTGGGCTCAATCCCCAGTACCACCAAAAGAAAAAAGTAGCTGGGTGAGGCTGTTCTATATTAGAAGAGATTTTAACAACCAAATGCAACAAGTAAACTTTGATGGGATCCTGGTTTCCTGGTTTGGTAAGGGACAATGTAGAAAGCCGAAAAGACTTTTTAGTATAAATGAAAAGTTTTAAATATGGAAGGCTATTGGATTACACTAAAGAATCATCACACCTAAAAGAAATTAACAATAACAGTATTTTAGCTATTTAAGAAAATGTCCTTATCTTTAGGAGACACATACTGACAGACTTGGGGATAAAGTGTCATAATACCAATCGCTTAGTTTTTAATGGTCCAGTCAAAAATAATATACATGTATTTACAGATAAAACAAATATGGCAAGATATCAACAAATGTTGAATCTAGAGGATCATCATAAGAGTGTTCACTATTACCAATTTTCTATGCGCTTGACATTGTTTCATAATAAAAAGTTGGGGGGTGCCTAGAGAGCTTCAACTCTACAAGGCAAAAAAAATCAATCTTAACTAAAACTGTAGGAACTACAGATTATCAAACATAACTTCTTTTTAATACACCTATTAAATATAGGTTTACCCCTGTGATAGAAACAAACTAGGAAAAAAGCGCCACCTAAAAAGCTTTAAAGATGGAGCTGGGGTTGTGGCTCAGCAGTAGAGCCTAGCATATGTGAGGCGCTGGGCTCAATCCTCGGCACCACAAAAAATAAATAAAATATATTGTGTCCAACTACAGCTTAAAAAAATATTTAAAAAACAAAAGCTTTAAAGATACAATGCTTAAAGGATTCAGTTTAAACACTGTGTGGTGGCACATGCCTTGTAAATCCCAGCAGCTGGAGAGGCTGAGACAGGAAGATATCAAGTTGAAAGCCAACCTCAGCAAAAGTGAGACGCTAAAAGCAACTCAGTGAGACCCTGTCTCTAAATAAAATACAAAATAGGGCTGGGGATGTGGCTCAGCGGTTGAGTGCCCCTGAGTTCAATCCCTAGTACCCCCCAAAAAACGATTCAGCCTATAATGTAAAAACAATTATTTAAAATAAGTCCTTAACAGCTAGTTCTCTCAAAACACAAGAGCACAATTAAATAACCATTCTGTGATGATACCATAATTCAATCCAATTCAACAAAATTCGACATGTTCATATTTTAACCTAACAACAACGCAATCTACTTATTGCCATTCACCTGTTAACTCTGTAAAGTTACCTTTTCCTTACAAGCATTACAAAGATGCTCAACTACAAATTTTCTTCAACCTGATAATATACTAATGAAATTATAGAATATTATAACACAGCATAAATAGATTTCCTAAACATCTGCAACTCAATGAAACTCCAATTACTCAAGAGAATTTATCAACATAGCCAGAACTCTGGCTCTACTTTTTCATTAACCACAATTAAAAAAACGGCACAAGAAAACGCTAAAATGAGAATTTTCAGTTAGCTTATAAAACATTGATTAGTAGTACTGCACTAATGAAAAAAATCACAACATTAAAAGATAACTTCCTGCAATATTCTACACATTAAATTTTGACATTAAACTCAGAAACATTGCATAAGAAAATTCAAAATTACTACGTGTGTTGACATTGCCACATATCCAGCAACAAATTTTGCAATAAGGAAATCTCAAGCAAATAACCCAAATACAAGTTCCCTATATGCATCAAGAACTGCAAAAGTAAAATTGTAACTTCTCAAGAAAAGTGCGGTCTCATCAAATATATTTCTTTTTTCGAAGAGGAGAATATTTTTTTTTTCCTGTCCAGTTCTACCACATAAAAAGTGAAGGTGCCTGGAGCCACCTTTTACAAGTAATATATATTTTTTTCAATCATGAAAACGATTTGGCAAGGCTGAAGCAAAACACATCGGACAGCCTACGTCAGGGAAAAGTAAACTATCCAGGTGTTTAGAATTTATGCTCAGGATGAAAATATCCAGCCAGTCTCATCCTCACATACTTACTTTTCCAAGTCAAAGAAATACAGTCCTACAAAAGTCCATCTACATATCTGAATCACGGCTTCCTCGATTACTAGCTATGTGACCTTGGGCAAATAAATGCCTTAAACTTCTCCGAGCCTCAGTTTTTAATCTGTATGATGGGAAGGCATCGTGCCCACTTCACAGGGTTAGGAAGATGAAGTGAGATAACACACAACCACCGGGCATAAGCTCTAGCCAAATGCTCCATAGAGAGAGAAGAGAGAAACAATAATCGATAGACTATCACACTGTGACAATGCAAAGACAAGCAGTTTTTTGCTTACAGCTTGTAACATTTCTGCTTAGCCCCTGGGATCAGCGGCAACCTTGCGACAAGAACCCCGGCAGAGTACGTGTCTGACAGCTACACGGACCAGCAGCCTACTTGAAGCTAATCGGGATTTCAGGACGCGATGCTGGGGGCCCGAGGTCCACCCTCCCGGAGCAGGCCCGTCACCCGAAGAAATCCCGGCCCCGGAGCAGCGCACAGGCCACNCCCAGGGGCACTTAACCACTGAGCCATATCCCCAGCCCTTTTTTTTTTTTTTTTTAAATGTTATTTAGAGACAGGCTCTTGCTGAGTTATTTAGGGGCCTCGCTAAGTTGCTGAGGCTGGCTTTAAACTTGCAATCAATCCTCAGCCTCCTCAGCTGCTGGGATTAGAGGCATGCACCACCATGCCCAGACCTCCACTCTCTTTTTATACTGGTACCTTTTACTATTGCTTAGATAGTAAATCTCTGACATACCTGGTTATTTTAGTATATATGATTACAAATTAATGATCTTGAAATTTTTTTTCTCAATGTAAACTTCATTCAGTGAATGTTTTATTTTGTTTTTGTTTGTTTGTTTGTTTGTTTTTGCTTTCCTGCTATGCCTTGGCTTGCCATGATAAATAACAGAGTCCCTCTCTCCCACGGACTAAGAATCTGGTAAGGAGAGCACACAGAATGACTTGCACTGTAGCAGGGATGGGTATTGGGTGCCACGGCAGTAAAGAGGAAGATGTCACAGGTATGTCTGGGGATTCCAGAGAGGAGACATGGTTTGTGAGTCTTCTGTTGCTGCATAACACAATACCATATACTTACAACTTCAAACAACAGCTATTGATTAGCTCACAGTTCTATACTTCTGAAAGTTCCACAGGGACATGGCTGAGTCTCTACTCAAGCTTGTCATAAACCAGAAACAAGTGTCAGCTGGGCTAATTCTCATCTGGAGGCCTGGGGGATGATTTTCCAAAGACACTCTTTTGAACCCAGGACCATGAGCCTCAACCTCTGAAGTAGCTGCGATCATAAATGTGTGCCACCACACCCAGCTTTCCAGAATTCAGGTCCTTATGGTTATAAGGATTCAGGTTCTTGTTTCCTGGGTTTGCTTTTGGCTCATAGAAGCCACCCACATTTCTGGCTACATGGCTCCCTCTGTCCTCAACACTAGCAACAGAGAATTCTTATGTGTCATATAAGCCTCTACATCAAATCTCTGACTTCCTCTTTTGCTATCAACCAGAGAAAACTTTCTGCTTTTAAAAAGTTCATATGGTTAGATCAGGCCTATCTGGGTAATCTTAAAGCCAACTCTGTCATATCACACACTTAATCACAGGAGTAAAATCCATTATATTCACAGTACTGAGGATTATGCAGGCAGGGATCCTTGGGGATATCATGAATTCTGCCTACTGTGCATCCTGAGCTGAAACCTGAATGGGGGTTGGTATTTTCTGGGAGAAATAAGCATTCCAGGCAGAGGAATCAAGTGCACATAAGCCTAGAAGTATAAGAGAATGTGCCCCTCCTGAGAATGGCAAGAGTTGCTGGTCACTGGGAGAGAGCACGCAAGCACACAAGAGGGGGCCAAGCTTGTCCTTTATATGTATTCTTGTCCTTTTATAAAGAACACACTCCTACAGTAATAGCATTAATCTAAACACCTCTTAATGGTCTACCGTTAAGGTTCTAGCACATGAATTTGGAGAAGAAATTCAAACATAACAAGTACATACTGTCGACATGATTTATAACTGTTGGTGTTGACTTGATCACCTGGTTGAGGTAGTGCTTGTCAGTTGTCTCCACTATAAAATTACTCTCCTTTGCTGTGTATGGCAGCACATGCCTGTAATCCCAGCAACCCAAGAGTCTGAAGCAGAAGGACCACAAATTCAAGGCCAGCCTCAGCAACTTAGCAAGACCCTGTCTCTAAAAGTACTGGAGATGTAGCTCAGTGGTAGAGTACATAACTAGTAGGTGCAAGGTCCTGAGTTCAATTCCAGCACAAAACAAAACAAAAAAAACCCTCTGAATCTATACTGTACTCTTTGCAAGGAGCAAGAATTATGCTCTACCTTCCTGCATACAAAGTAACTACATAAATTACCTGAAATTTTTATATCGGCATAGACTCACAGACATGTATTTTGGGTTACCATCTAATACAACATTATTTTTTTTACTCTATTTATTCCAGGTTGGGCACTGGGATCTCTTTTAGTTGGCTTCTGTGTCCCTTGAATATACCATATATAATCTCCAATTATTATGGAGAGGGTTGTTTTTTGTGTTTTTTTACTTTTGAGGACTTCCTTACTTTCAGGTGCTCCCAGGCTCATCTTGAATATTTACTTCTCCAGTCCATTTCTCCTAGGGATCCTGCCTGGTGCCTTTTATTGGAGAATGGTATTAGAAACCAAGATCTGAAGCTAGGTATGCTCAGAATTCTCTTTTTCTTTAAGAACAGTCTTTGATATTAGCCCCTAAAGCAGATTGGCCCTTTCAATTTTGCAGTAAATCCAGCTAAGTGGAAATGTATGCTTAATTATGCCCCCCAAGTTAGTTATCTTCTTTACATTGTAATCATATCTTACCTGAGCACATGGGACCTCCATAATAAAGAGTTTGTTCCCCAGTCCCCCTCATAGCTATATATGGCCAATTAACTAAATACTGGCCAAAGAATAATCAAGGAAGTATCCATCCAAGTATCTTCTTTGAGAGACCCTTCCTTGGAGACCACATCTTTATCCCATCCTCATACCAGGAACCTGCTGGCCATCTTTGAAAGTGATGACAAGGGCCACTCACTGGAATGATGGGTCTGGGAGCAGAACTCTCTCCCAGTCTGGACCAGCCACTTTGTGCTTTGAGATGGGAAGTAAATGGTTTTCCCTGATAGCTGAACATATTCCTAATAGCATCACATTGGCTAGAGAGGAGTCAAGTGGCTGTGCCTCTGCAGGAACCAGGATGCCCATGATGGGTAACCCTGGCTGGGCAAACTGTCTGCCTGATCTGAACAGAAGCTGGAGCTCGTTCCAAGAGAGCAGAGGGGTGGGTGACTCTTGCACAGCACTCAATGGTGTCTGCCCTGGAGAGTCCATGGAGAAGCAGGACTTGGGGAACCAGAATGGGATCTTGTAGGCACACCCTATGCTGTGTAAATGATTTGGGGCAAATCTATTGTGATTACCCTCATGGCAGGTGGATGGAGACCTGCTTTACTATTACAAGGCACAAAACATTAGTAAGGTAAATCTGATTTTAAAAACCACAGTACTTCCACCATTGAGAAAAAGTCATTTCTGGAAAATTTTTTTGTTTGGAATCTGCACCAAGTTTTCTGAATACGTGCAATGGTTTGGACGCGGTTTGTCCCTGCCAAAACTCATATTGAGATTTAATTGCTAGAGTAACAGTATTGAGAGATAGCAGGGATTTTAGAGATGTTTGGGGTGTTGAGAGCTCCACTCTCATGAAGAAATTTGCATATTTCCCTCCAGAATCATGACAGCAGGTTGTTAGCGAGCATCCCTCCTTCTTTGTCCCCTCCTCTCCTCCACACACACCCAGTTGGTTGTCCTTCTGTTTGGCCCTTCTGGAAGCTGAGCAGTTGTTGGCATCATGCTGTAGGACTTCCAAGCCTCCAGGACTGTGAGCTAAAATAAATCTTTTTTTAAAGAAATTACCCAGTCTCAGGTATTCTGTTATAGAAACAGAAGACACACCAAGACAGTTAGAAAGAAGCAGTATGTCAAGATTTCTACAGAGGACTGTCAGGAATTTTCTGTGATTTCAATTGATTGATTGATTTAGGTACTAGGCATTGAACCCAGGGTCACTTTACCACTAAGCATCATCCCTAGTTCTTTTTATTTTTTATTTTGAGACATGGTCTCACTAAGTTTTTGAGGCTGCCCTTGAATTGGTGATCCTCCTGTCTCAGCCTCCCGAGTTGCTGGGATTATAGGCATGTGCCACTACACCTCTCTGTTATCTTGATTATCTCTAATTGTTTCTTTCATCAGTTGGTAGTACATAAACTTGTGACTTTAAAATTATCAGTTACAAAGCCAGGCATGGTAGTGCACACCTGTGATCCACAGGTGTGATCCCAAGCCACTGATTACAGTGGCTTGGGAGGCTGAGGCAGGAGGATCACAAGTTCCAGGCCAGCCTCAGCAACTTATGGAGGCACTAAGCAACTCAGCATCTCTAAATAAAAAATATAAAAAAGGGCTGGGTTTGTGGCTCAGTGGTAGAGCACTCCCTTAGCATGGGTGGGGCACTGGGTTGGATTCTCAGCACCACATCAATAAATAGAGGTATTGTGTCCATCTACAACTAAAAAATATTTGTTTAAAAAACGGGGGACTGGGGTTGTGGCTCAGTAGTAAAGTGCCCTGTGTTCAATCACTGATACCAAAAAAAAAATTGTTACATATTTTCCATTTTGTGATACATATTCATAACTGAAAATATGAAAAACACAGGAAGAAAAGAGAACCGGCATTTCTTTTGTACTTTTATTTCTGTAATCTTGATGCATATAGCTTTGTCATGATGTTATTTTTTACCTGTGTGTACATTTTTAGATAGTTTTTAGGTAGTTATGATCTATCCTATATATGCAAAAACAAAGGATTTTTTTCACTTAACACAACATAAATATTTTCACTTAGTTTTCTTAGTATTTATAAACATAATTTTGAGTAGCTGAAAAATATATATTTAAAATTTTATGTTTATTCTAATTTTTTAAGTGAACCATGTTCAAAAATGGACATAGACGCCAGATATGGTGGTACATGCAGATTATCCCAGTTTCTTGGGAGGTTGAGGCAGGAGAATCACAAGTTCAAAGCCATCCTCAACAACTTAGTGAGGCCCTAAGCAACTTAGGGAGACCCTGTCTCCAAATTAAAAAAAAATAAAAAGGTTTGGGGATATAGCTCAGTGGTAGAGTACCCCTAGGTTCAATCCCCAGTACCAAAAAAGAGAAAGAAAGGATGTAGAGCTCATGACACTGCAGTTACTGGAGAATGCAATAAGGAGTGGTTTCTTTTGCTCTTATTGTTTGAAGCAGAATAAGAGAGTCCGTGAGTACAGATGCTGATTTAAATTTGAGAAGTGAAACTTACATGCTTGCCTGGGAACAAGTTTCTTGCACATTCCCTTGGTTCTTACAGTATTACTTAATTTTGCTCACTTTCACGATACAATGCAAAAAAAAATATTATGCTGTTGGGGGACCCACTAGGGAAAGGACTCAAAGGTCCTTTAATCAAAGGAGTTCTCTGAGTTAGTGCATTCTGAGCCTTTAGTAAAAGAATAAGCTTTGAAAACATCACATTGTTAACCTCAATAACTCAGTTTTTAGAAGTTGGCTCTTTGCCTGGGGCTTCCTAGTGTTTTCTACCTCTGCCCCATCTTCCTAAGGGACTAAGGGTCTGCTCCTCACTTGTAGCTTGACGGTCCTGGCAGCAAAGCTTTTTGCTCTCTTCCTGTTCCTCTTTTCCTTTTTTTTATTTTTACCCCACCCTCTTTAATTTACCATGTTTTATTAGTTGTTTTTCACAAATATCATGAGAAGTAGGTCAGCAGAATTATTATTCTCATGTTACATATGAGGAAAAAGTGGCAGAGAAAGGTCAGATGCCTGTCACCAGGCCCCAGGGACACCACTGGAGCAGCCAGACGAACCTTGGGGACCTAAGAGCCCCATCTGGCAGGTCCTCCCCCTGATTGCCTAAGGCCCAGGTGCCCCTCCCTGGCTCGACACTCCAGCTGTCCCTCCCACCACATAGGCTAGTCTCCAAGGTCAGCCTTACCATTCTTGAAACCTCTGGCCTCCTTCACCCAAACCCTCCCAGGCCCCTCCCTGGATTCATTTTTTTTTTTTTTTTTTTAGGACCCTAAGCCCTCTTGGTCCACCATTATGGGGGTTCACATAGCAGAAAGGGTAGATTTAGTCATCCTCCTCCTTCTGGCGCGTCGTACCCCTCAACCCAGCATGAGGTAGCTCCTTCCAGAAAGAGAGCCTGCGAGTCAAGTCACAAGGGTTGGCTTTCCTTTCTCGTCATTGGCCAGTCTGGCTGGCTGAAGCCGAGCAGGACAGCATGTCCTGAGAGGCAGCAGTGCAACCAGCTCCCTATTTCCTCCACACTGCAGGGCTGCTCAGACCCCTCTTAGACAGTAGGGCTCCCTGGGCCTCACACACCCACCGTCTGCCCTGCTGTCTCCAGCCCAGGCAGCTCCGGCCAGGCTGGACTGTGCAGTGTGCTGCAATCACAGGGACTTGTGCCTGTCCTTCCTGGCCGTGCTCACTGAGCCTCCAGAAGACAGAAAAAGACCTCCTGTCCTCAGGATCATGGTGGAGGCCAGGAGGGTAAGGGATGTGAAAGCCCCTGGTGACAGATATCATTGTCCCCCACCTGCTCTCCAGGGGAGGCCATGCTGCACCTCCACCCCAGGAGACTCCAGAGCCATCAGACCCTTCAGAATAGAACATACCAGATGTGACCAGACTCTGAGACTGTGGCTCTACATGATGAGTCACCACCTTTAATTCCTGGAGCAGTTAGTTCCAATCATTGGCTCTCTCACAAGCTGACTGATTAGCCTTGAGGACGACAGAAGGTCTGTGCCAGAAGTCTGCAGTTTTCCATCCCTGTGGGAAACCCCAAGACCACTCTTCTCTCCACACCTCTCCTTATGGGGGTATTACCCCCACCCCACCTTGAGAACCAGCTACTCAAATTTTGCCATGGAAGTAACTCATGTCAAGGCAAAAAGCTGAAAAATGTTATTCCCAGGAAGTTTGTAAATTGGTGAAATTCACAGATATTTTGGAGCAGAGAAACTGCAGTGCCTAGTTGGACTGATCCCAGGTCCACCAACCCGTGACACCGCGAATGAACTAATTACGACTGAACTGAATCATTACAGATTCCCCACTATCAGCCTGGTTTTGTTGAGTCCGTAGCTTATAAATCCAATCTCATGGGCCTGCTCTTTCCCTCACCCGCTGCCTTCAAAACCTGCAGCTAGCCCAGCACTGGGGTGCACTCCTGTAATCCTAGCAACTCTGGAGGCTGAGGCAGGAGGCCGAAGCAGGAGGATTGTAAGTTCAAGGCCAGCCCCAGCAACTTAGCAAGGTCCTAAGCAACTTACAGACAGTCTGTCTCAATATAAAAAATAAAAAAGGGCTAGGGACTTAGTGGTAAAGCACCCCTGGGTTCAATCCCAGTACCAAAAACAAAATAAAGCAAACAAACAAACAAAACCCTGCAGCCCAGCTGAGCACAGTGATGCACACCTATAATTCCAGTGACTCAGGGGCTAAAGCAAGAGGATTGCAAGTTCAAGATCAGCTTCAGCAACTTAGCGAGATTGTGTCTCAACAAGTAAAAGGTCTGGGAATGTAGCTCAGGGGTAGAGCACCCCAGGTTCAATATCTAGTAGAGAAAGAAAAAAAACCTGCAGCCAAGAAGCTGAATACCCTAGTACCAACAAGTTTGTTAGCACCCCGATCTTGGTTTCTGAATGTGATTTTCCACTAAAAGGGGCCAAGGCTGACACAAGATAAGGACAAGAGCTTGGAATCTCTTATACCTGAGAGAAAGAAAATGCTCAAAGAATAAGGTTATATTAGAAAGACACAGGAACCAGCTCAATGGGACTACTTCAGACCACATCTGGGACACATCAAACATTAAACAATGATAGTAATGGATTATATTCCAGGGAACAAAATAATGTATAAGGACATACCCATATAAACATGAGTGAAGCTGGGCACAGTGGCACATGCCTGTAATACGGCTACACAGGAGGCTGAGGCAGGAAGATCAAGTTCAAGGCCAGCTTGGACAACTTAGACCTGTCTTAAAATAAAAAATAAAAAGGGCTGAGGATGTAGCTCAGTGGCAAAGTGCCCCTGGACTCAATACCAGTACTAAAGAGAGAGAGAGAAAGAGAGAAAAAGAAAGAGAGAGAGAGAGAGAGACCTAAGCTAGCACACTTGCTCTTTCTTGCCACATAACACCCTTTGGCATGTTGTGATGCAGCAAAAAGACCTTCACCAGAAGCCAAGCAGATGCTGACACCATACTCTCAGGATTTCCAGCCTCCAGAACCAAGAACCAAATAAGTTTCTATTCTTTATAAATTATCCAGTCTCTGGACTTTGTTGCAGCAACAGCAACAAAAAACAGAGACACTTTTCTTAACAGAAGAATGCAACTAGCAAATGTAAATGAAATGGTGGAATTAGGAAATTCACAATGGATACTCCAACCAGTAAGAGAAAGCTTGATGAGAAACAGGATCCATACACTCAAAGTCTTTCCTCTCTGATTAGTTACTGCAAAGGAAAAATGGAAACTTTACAGTGGAGAAACCTGGCAAATACCACCTTTACAAAATAAAAGTAACCGAAACACTACAGACCTACAGTTTAAGCTTTCAGAAGTTACCTGCTAAAATGCCCTCAAAGAGTGACCTGTGTGCATACTTTGCTTAGCAACTTACACTCAGTCTATGTATGCAAGCTACAAATCTGAATTCAACCCATATGTAGTGATTATTTACCAACGAAGTACCTTTGAGTAAAAAAATACCAATTTTCTATGGGTGACCTAGTGTAGAGTTTAGAGATGGCTTTGAATTTCTGACAAGCTGTGTATATGACCCCAGGCAAACTGCTTAATCTCTTTGGGCTTCAATCTGTCATCTATAAAGGGAATGATAATACCTTCTTTAAAAAAATTTTTTTTTAGTTGTTGATGGACCTTAATTTTAGTCATTTATATGCAGTGCCGAGGATGAACCCAGTGCCTCACACATGCTAGGCAAGCGCTCTATTATCAGAGCCACAACCCCAGCCCTGTTAATACCCTTTTAATGAACCAGATTCTGTTGCTAGGTATTCTGCAAGAGAAGTAAAAACCTATGTCCACACAAACACTTATACCTGTATTTTCCTAGCCTCCTTAATCATAATAGCACCAGACTATCCAGATGTGCATTTACTGATTAGCAAGGAAAGGAACAAATCAGTGATAACATGAATAAATTTCAAAAGCATTGCACTAAGTGAAAGAAGCCAAACAAAAGGTTACATATAATTCCTTTTAAATGAAATTCTAGTAAGAGTTTGCTCTTACTAGATAGTCCTAATAGCCCAAGGACAAGAGTGGAGGATTGTCTGGGAAGAGGCAGGTGGGAACTTCCTGGAGTAATGGGGATGTTCTATGTCATGAAGTTTGTGGTTATGCTTTCAAGTCTATATAAGTTCATCAAAACTCATCAAATTGTACAGCCAAAATTGGTGAATTTTACTGTATGTAAATTAAGCCTCAATAAAGTTGACACACACACACACAAAAAAACCTTTACCTTCTGGAGTCATTGTGAGAATAACTAGACTGATATATATACAGCCAAAGTTCAGTGCCTGCACTGAGAAGCATTCTAAATTAATAGCTATACACAGTCTTTGACTTGCCTGAGGCAAGTGTACAAGTAGGAAGGCCATCCAAGGAGCCAAGCTCCCAGGCATCCTGCACCTAAAAAGAGTAACCAGATGATGCAAAGCATAACAAGTTTGGGGAGAGACTATCTTTGCCTTCAGGTCCCCTAGGTAGCAGAAGCCCTTCCCACCCCTGAGAAACGGGCACACACCACTTACTTCCTCACAGGAACCTGGGGCCGCCTCCTGCCCTCTTGATTCAGGATCATGAGTCCTGCCCTGAATCCCGCCCTGAATCTCCACCACCCTTGCCCAGCCACCGGGTGGTGAAAGTCCACCTGACTGCCCCAGCTCCCTTCCTGCACCACCCTGTGCAGCCTCTTTCGACTCAACACCAGGAAGAACCCAATATTCACCCTGGAAGTCCACTCTCGGTGTCCCGGTGAAGGCAGGTCTGGAAGCTCTTAACCAGAGCATCAAACCAAATGCATCCGGGGAAACTGCAGGGAGGCCAGAGAAGAGGATTGAGGAAAAGCAGTAGGCCTTACTATTACAACAAGAAACTGCATTTTATTTATATATGTTATGTCTCATTGCTCGGCAACCAGGTCTCAGCCCAGGCGCAGGCAGGGAGGAGGGGGTCTCCTGTTGCATTGGGTTGGGGTGACTCATCACTGCACACTCTGGCCTCTGGGCCTAGGTTAACAGACTCACGTGTCCTAGGCGGGGTGCGGGTGGCCAGGCTCTCTTGGCTGCAGAATCCCGGACTGAGACAGTGCCAACTCTCAGCTCCTGGCCTCTCTGCCAAAGAGATTATGGAAGGAGCTTGGGTATTAAGCAAGCAGACCACCGCTTGGTTCCAACTGCTGCTACCTGCCAACCATTTAGCCTTGAGCAAGTCACTTAAAGTCTCTGACTTCTGCCTCCTCATTTTGTAAAAGGAGAATGTGGGATAACATTAGAGTGAGTCCTTACCAAGGGCTTACAACATACTTTAAACACATGAACTTGTTCACATAGACCCCCTTTCCCTCCCTTTGCCAATCAGGAAACTGGGATCCAAGGGAAAATTTAACTTGCTCAAAGTCACTTAAGTTCTAGGAAGAAGCAGGATATGAACCCAGGTCTGTGTGGTTCACAGCCCTATATTTTATCATAGCAACCTCCCCTCATGTACTTGAAATGCCGTGCCCATGTGAAGGGTTCAGGAACTGGGGGTTCCTGGATTCAACCATAAGGGATTCCCCAGTGCACAGTCCCTCAAGGAAGAATGGAGAGTTATAGAATTCTCTCTGATGTCTTCACATGAGAAAGACACTGGAAGGTCTCAGCACAGGTAGGATGCCACTGCCTTCCTATCTCTATCTGCTGCTCTGCTTACGCTGTGGGCTGCTCACTGGAAATCCTGGTCTCCCTGTTGTGTGCCTGAATCACCCAACTTGTCTTCCAAGCAATTCATGGTGCCAGATTTGACTACCAGTTTCCTTGTGGCTGCAGGAATTTTGTTTGAGTCAGTGTAATGGGTCCAAATCTGGCCAGGTTATCCCCCTACTCAAAGCATTTCAGCACTCCCCATTGCTCAGAGGGCTGAATTTTTTTTCCAGTTCTGGGGTAGAACCCAGGGCCTCATGCATGCTAGGTAAGCACTATATCACTGAGCTATACCCCCAGTTCCTAGAGGACGAATTTAAACTCCTCTCTCTGGCAGGCACACCAGACCTCCCTGCTGGGGCCTCCGTCCCCAGCCCTCTTTGCCATCCACCCCGCTCTCCAGGCCCCAAGTCTTAAGAGATCTTTGGGTCCTCTCAGACTTCTGGTCCACTAAAGAACACTTATCTTGCATTCATCCTGAAGACCTCTGTTCCAAGCTCTTCTAAGAGTCCTGACCACAACAGGTTGCCTTGAACCTGCCTTCTTCTCCAGCAGTCGCAGAGAACTGGCTGGGGGCTTCCCAGAGCTCACTACTACTCAGGAGGTGGAACTCACAGTCCCCATTTTATGGGGGAAGAAACTGAGGCTCAGGAAGAAGATTTTCCTAAAATCACTGTGCTAATCTGTTTTGTTACTATAGTGAAGTAATTGAGTCAGAGAACTTTATAAAGAAAAGAGTTTTATTTTTGTTATGGTTCTGGTTGAAGGTCTAGGGATTATATCTGGTGCTGGCATTCTAGCTGGTGGCACAGAGTATCACATGGCAAGAAACAGGAAGCATGCTGAGTGCGTGTGTGTGTGTGTGTGTGTGTCCGTTTTTTAACAAAGTTACCAAGATTCAATCATGGGAGCTGAACTCTGATGACCTTATCTAATCTTAATCATATTCCAAAAGCCCCACACATAAACACGAACAATTAAGTTTCTACCCTCTTAATACCTCACAATGGGAAGAAAATTTCAATGCATGAAACCTTGGGGGATACTCAAACCATATCAAAACCATAGTAATCACATTCTGCTTTCCTCAGTTCCTTGCAGACCCACCCTGTGCACACCTCTGTTACTGCAAGGTCCTCATCTGATGGTGACTACTTTTTTTTTTGGTACCAGGGATTGAACTCAGGGGCGCTTAACCACTGAACCACATCCCCAAGCCCTTTTTATATTTTATTTTGAGACAGGGTCTTGTTAAGTTGTGTAGGGCTTCACTAAGTTGCTAAGGCTGGCTTTGAACATGCAATCCTCCTGCCTCGACCTCCTGAGTTGCTGGGCTTACAGGTGTGCACCACTGCGCCCAGTGACTACTTGTCTTTCTATCTCCCCATGAGTCTGACCTCAAGGGCAAGGCACTCCCATCCTCATCTTTAACTTGCCTGCTTCTGCTTTCTTTATCCTCCTCCTCCTCCTTCTTTTAATGGTTGTACTGGGATTGAGCCCGGGGCACTCTACCTCTGAGCTACATTCCATCCCTTTTTACTTCTTAGTTTGAGACAGGAGCTTGCTAAATTGCCCAGGCTGGCCTTTGAATTTGTGATCCTCTTGTCTCAGCCTCTTCAGTCACTAGGATTACAGGTATGCACCATGGTGCAGGCCTGCTTTTGCCTTCCTGCCTAAGGGTGTTTGCTGAGTAAGCGAATGAATGGACAGATAAAAGACAAAACATATATTTTATTTGAAAGAGCTGAGGGCCTCCAGCATAGGGAATTTGGGGCTTCTGAGTAAGAGCAGAAAGTCTCCAGTTTAAGGCCCATACCCTAATTTCATCCAGCTCTTGACATTTTTTAAAAAACTCAGCCTGGACTGTGGATGTAGCTCAATGGTAGATCCCTGTCAGTATTCACGAAACCCTCGGCTCAATCCCTAACCCTGCAAAAGAAAAGAAGAAAGAAAGAAAGCCTCATTAATTAGACCCATTTCTCCCCAATAGCAATAAAAATGTATTGTTCTAAAGGTCATTAGTAAATGTAATCCTGAAAAGTTGCAGCATTTGGGCATTCATTCGTGTGTTAGGGTGTCAGCCTCCCCATTTAGACTGAGGTTGACCCAGAGGAGTGTGTGGTTATTATGTTTTAGTACTGGGGATTGGACCCAGGGGTACTCTACCACTGAGCCACATCCCCAGCCCTTTGTAAGATCTTTTAGTTTTGAGACAGACAGGATATTGTTAAATTGCCTAGGATGGTCTCAAACTTCCAGTCCACCTGCCTTCTGAGTAGCTTGGATTACAGGTGATTGCCACCATGCCCAGCAAGGGAATTCCTCAAACTGAAGGTCCTGATCCTTTCATTAGTCAGTTGTGAAATGAAACTAGCAGGAAAGAAAGTGTACAGAACAGAAAATAGAAGGTGTTACACAAAGCAGGTGTGAATGCTTTGCTGTGAAATTTTGTTAAAGTTGAACATGTGTGTTTAGGGGTGTTTTATTATTATTATTACTATTTGCAACATTGAGGATTGAACTCAGGGCCTCACACAAGCTAGGCAAGTGCTCCACCATTGAGTTACACCCCCAGCCCTTGAATGTGTCTGTATTGTAGATCAGGATGGAGATTGGGTAGATCGGGTACACACACACACACACACACACACACATTTTTTTTAACTGTGAGAGTTGGAAAGCCCTCCCCTAGATCTCTGCAGCCTCTCACCTTCTGAGCACTGAGGATTTCATGACTGAGAACTGTGCAGCTAGATCCCTGCACAAAGACCCGTGTGTGTGTGTGGCAGGTGGACCCTACATACCCATGATTGGAGCAGTCAAATCTGACAGTATGGATAATCCATCCACATCCTCTCATTGTTCTTCAGTGTGAGACAAGGAAACAATAAAATGTAGACACTGTTGAAGAAAAAATAGAAAAATAGACCTTTCCTCTTTTTATTATTATAGCACAATTTTTAAAATAATAGGTGCTCATGGTTTAAAAAAAAAATGAGTCCTCTACCTCCCAGTTCCAGCTCCAGGTGCACACTCCAGAGGCAAGCTCTGGCGAAGTCCAATGAAGCAAGGGACACTGCTGTACTGGATCCTTGTTTCATTGCTTGGAGGCCAAGCTTCCCACAGGTGCTCCCGGCCAAGGACTAAGCAGCCAACTCCCCTCCCAAAATCAGAATCTGCTTCTCCACTTGACCCTGCACAGTATGCCCCTCTCCTTCCCCAGCTACCCTCCACGGGCCAATTCTGTTCAACATTTTCATTTAACCAGGTTAAATCTGTCTAGTGCTCAGAGTTTACTTTCTCAATATCATTCTCAATAAAACAAGCCAAGGCTCTGAGGCAAATAGTTGATTTCCCTGGCTGGGGCAGGGAAAAATTCCAGATGATCCCAGGGCATCTTGTGCTCAAAGGATGGGCACAGGAACCAACTCTAGTGGAACGCCCAAGGGCCAAATCTGATATCATTTGAGCCAAACTAAACAATAGCAAGGGATTATAACACATAGAATAAAAGAAATATCCAACAGTCCAGACAGATATAAAGTAATGGAATAAATAAATGAATGAGGCAAAGAGACAGTTTTTTTAATAGAATAAATAAACACAGAAAGAGTAATATAAGTAGAAAATCCCCACTTGGCAAAAGTCACAGTAATAACTGTTGCAGGCAAGAATCATGGACAGATTTTAGGACAGATGCTAAAATTAGTAGGCAAAAAATAAGACACAGAGTCATAAAGCATCTGACTTATTTATTAGTTATGAAGGGAAAAGAGTAAGTTTACAGTGGAGAAACTTCAGAAAGATACCACTTTAACCAAGTGTCCAAAGTTAACCTATCAGTTACTGACAGGTGATGACCAGTAACATCACCTATCCCCTGAGGCAGTATCTTGAGAAGAACACTTCCTCTCTTCTGTGATACTCTTGTCAAAAAGGTATAACCTCAATTAATAATGAGAAACCATCGGACAAATTCAAAGGGAGAAATGTTCTTCAAAACAATTAGCCAGAGTGTCAGAGTGACATGGGAAGACTTGAGGAACTAACCAGGACCAGAGGAGTTCTGAATGGCATGCTGATTGGAATAGGACATCAGTGGAACCCTGTGGGGAATGGCAGGGAGAGGCACAAACCCCTCCTGGGATAAGCCCCATCCAGGGATTCTGCTTTCCTCCCCAGCTGCCCCCAAAGCAGCAGAATCTCTGTGATCAGAGGGATTCAGCCTTCAGGATCAGCATGATCCAGCAACCGGGTTCTGTTTCTTTTTGATTCTTTAGTCGTAACATCTTTTGGGGGAATTTTATCACTGAGCTATATCCCCAGTTCTTTTTTTTTTTTTTTTTGATACAGGGTCTTGCTAAGTTACTGAGGGTGTCTCTAAATTGCTCAGGTTAGCCTCAAAACTTTTGATCCTCCTGCCTCAGCCTCTGGGTTGCTAGAATTAGAGGCATGAGCCACCATTCCCAGCTGCTTCTTCTGATGGCCGAATGGCTCTAGAAATTTCAGACTCCACATCTGCTTACTAAATTGGAGGAGTAGTTCTGGTGGTTCTCTATTTAAAAAATAATAGTTTCCCCCAAAGGCTCTAAACTTATCCTCATATTCTATCAGCCTAAATTGAATCAAGCCCCTTCCTCAAGTAATTTGTGGACCAGAAAATGCCATGTACACATTAGCAAGAGCCATGGACTCCCTCTCTGGTACATCAAGTTCCACATCCCACTCAGGCACTGCAGACAAGGAGTTGGGCAGGAATTGTGTATGGGGGGTGGAGAGTGGAACAAAATCATGGTGCTGTTAGGAAAGAAAGAGGGAGGATGGGTGCAGGGCAGGCAAGAAACTACATCCACAACTCCAAGCAATGTTCTCTTTTGCAATAATTGCCTTCCCCGGTAGAGTTTTCTATGGAGCAGAGAATGTGCCTGGCAGCAGGCCTGGGCTTTCTGTTCCTCCTGATGGTTGTATTTCTCACTGTCAATGAGCCAAAGGACACAAATCTCGCTTATGCAGTAGGCTTTCAGAGTTGATTTAGAACAAGCCGGATCAAATATGGGAACCCAGATGTCAGGTTTCTCCCTTGAGGAGAGAGGGATTCACAGTGGCAGCCACCAGCTTGGACATTTTTCAGGTCCTGTGTCCTGAAGGAGGTTCCTGCTTCATCAGCTCCTTCAGGGAACTCCAAGCCCCAAGCTTCTGAGGCTTTAAATAGTGCCCCAAGGCCTACAGGATTAAACACCTACTCCCAACAAATTAGCACTCTCATTTCTGCTGCTTTACATTGTTCTTAGCATCTTCTTGAGGATACAGTGCAACTCCCATCTAATTGCTTTTAGGATTTAGCATATTATCTCCCCCAACTTTAAATGCTGTGCAGACAGGGAATAAGGAGGTGCTGATGATCCCAGATGATCCCAACCACAGCTGCTTATTGGGATGTCCAGTCCCGCCAGCGATCTGGGTGATGCTAAACAGCGTCGGAAGGGACTATCTGCAGGACCGCCAATAACTTTCAACTCAAAAGATTTTGTTATTGATTTTGTTTTTGCAGGCCTGCGGATTGAACCCAGGGCATTCTACCATTAAGCTACATTCCCAGCCCTTTCTAAAATTTTATTTTGAGACAAAGTGTCCTTAAATCACCCAGGCTGGCCTCTAATGATACTCTTGCCTTAGCCTCCTGAGTCACTGGGATTACAGGCATGTGCCACCACACGTGTCTTAGCCCAAAAGTTTTGACTTGATCCCTGGATCCATTGGTGGCAGAGATTTTATCCATTGAGGGGGCGGAGGGGCTGAGGCTGGCTGAAGATGTTTGAGATGTGGAGTGGAAAGCAGCATAACTAAACTATGTTTCTCATTAATTCCTGACCCCTTTTTGTAGGTTTGAAATGTTTTAAATTAAAATGCTCAAGAAATATATATATATGTGTGACTAAAATTTAAACAGCAATAATGTACATAGGAAAGTAAGTCCCTTTCCTACCACCATTCCCCTCCCACCTCAGGTAATCAGATATCAAGATTCAATGTCAAACAAATGCACAAACAGGTGTTCATGGCTCGTGGAAGTCGGGGTCTCTGTCTTAGGTCAACTCTGTCTTAGGTCAAAGGGAGTCGAGACAAGTCATGGAGACTGAGAGCCAGGAAGCCTCTGGCGGCTGCTGTGCATTGTATTTAGAAAGAGAAAAAAGACAGGGGTCTGGACAGCTGGAGGCAGCTTTCCAACTCCGATTGCAACCTATTAGTAGGTCATAAAAGCAATTTAGTGTTTCATGATCATCACTTTTTAAAAACAGAATTGAACAGATGGTATCCAGAGCACACCACCTGTAACAGAACTAAATACGGTTTTGTGAAATTTTGCTGCAATGTAAAATATACTTTGGCTACTTGGGATGTAAAATGTCACCGAGGGTTGAGGGTTTGTTTAGAGGTTTGAAAAGCATTGCCACAGCCACATGGTAGACTCTAAATAAAGACCACAACCTGGATCCCCAAGACAGTCTTCCCCACGTGCAGGTGAGTGCACCGCCACGTTCTCGGGCTGTAAAACTGCAGGCCTGGTAATGCCAAAGCTGGTGGATGGGAAGCTCCGCTCTCCCCTCGGTTGGTCACTCTTCCTCCCTCAGCCCCAGAACCTGCACGCCTCCTCCCGCGCTCGCCCTCCTCCCGCGCTCGCCCTCCTCCCGCGCTCGCCCTCCTCCCGCGCTCGCCCTCCTCCCGCGCTCGCCCTCCTCCCGCGCTCGCNCATAGTCGGGCAGCAGCCGCCCTCCGCCTCAGCAGCCTTGGTGCCCCTTGGCCGTCCGCGGAGCCAACTCGGCGGCACTACTAGGCGTTGTGGCTCCACCAGGGTTCGTGTCAGGGAGGGGCGCAGAGCGCCGGGAGCTGGGGGCGCGCGGATCCCCGGTGTCTGTGCGGGTCACCAGCCCGCAGAGGCCCAGGTGCCGAGCCCCGCCCGACCCTTCACGCTCGCCGCGCTGAACTCCAGCCATGCCCTATGCGACTCCGCCTCCTCCTCCTCCTCCTCCTCCTCCTGCGGGAAGCCTTCCAGAGCGCCCCTGCTAGAGGGAGCGCCCTGGGCGGTGTGGGAACTGCCCCCGCTCTGCTTGATTTGGGTTTGGCGTCTTCACCAAATTGAGCCTTAAGAGTAGCGAGTAGGTCTAAGTCGGCCCTGTGGTACCCACGGTTAGACAAGGTGTTGTCGGAGGAGATCGTGTATTCCTTTGGCCAATGTCTCTGAAGAGATCCAACCCGGACATAGCCATGCCAGACCGAAAAACCTCAACATAACGAGTTAAAAATTAATTATTCATAAAAGTAATTATGTTATTACTTCAACATAGAAATATGAAAATCACTTATTTGAGATCATGTATAGTTACAAGTGTTAAAATATGAAAAAAGGTGTTTATTTGAGATTATAGTGTGCATTTTATTTTTTTCATTACATAAATGCTATCATTTTTTAAAAAAGGATTAGTTCACAGTGACAATAATAGGGGGCTGGGGATGTAACTCAGTGATAGAATGTTTGCAAAACATGCACTGGGCCCTGGGTTCCATCCTCAGCTCTGCAAAAAAAAAAAAATACAACTAATAGGACTAATAAAACTAATATATGAGAAAGCATTTATGTTTGTGTCCTCTGATACAGAAGTTTATTTTATTATTTATTTATTTATTTATTTATTTATTTATTTATTTATTTATTTATTTTTGTACTGGAGATTGAACTTGCGACTTAGCAAGACCCTGTCTCAAAATATAAAAGGGGGGCTGGGGTGCAACTCTGTGGTAGAGTTTTTGCCTACCATGCATAAGGCCCTGGGTTCAATCCCCACAAACAACAAAAATAAAAAAAAATAAAAAAGGCTGGAGATGTAGCTCAATGGTTGAGTATCCTGGGCTCCATCCCCAGTACTGGTAGTGGAGAGTTGGGGGAAAAGAGAATGACAATACAATAGAACTAAACTATCAATATTTAATGAAAACACATCAGATAGAGCATTAATCTCCAGGATATATAAAGAACTCAAAAAGCTTAATACCAAAAAAGCAAATAACCCAATCAGTAAATGGGCTAAGAAACTGAACAGATACTTCTCAAAAGATGGAATACAATCAATCAACAAATATATGAGAAAATGTTCAACATCTCTAGCAATTAGAGAAATGCAAATCAAAACTATTCTAAGATTTTTATCTCACTACCATCAGAATGGCAGTTACTAAGAATATAAACAACATTAAGTGTTGGCAAGGATATGGGGGAAAAGGCACACTCTTATATTGCTGGTGGGACTGCAAATTGGTGCAGTCAATCTGGAAAGCAGTATGGAGAGTTCTCAAAAAACTGGGAATGGAACCACCATTTGACCCACTTTTGATCCAGTGATCCCACTCCTTGCTATATACCCAAAGGACCTAAAAACAGCATACTACAGTGACACAGCCACATCAATGTCTATAGCAACACAATTTATAATAGCTAAACTGTGGAACCAACCTACATGCCCTTCAGTAGATGAATGGATTAAGAAACTGTGGTATATATACACAATGGAACATTACTCGCATTAAAAGAGAATAAAATTATGGCATTTGTAGGTTAATGGATGGAGTTGGAGAATATCATGCTAAGCAAAGTAAGCCAATCCCCAAAAAAACCAAAGGCCAAGTGTTCTCTCTGATAAGCGGAGGCTGATCCATAATGGGGGTGGGGTGGAGAGCATGGGAGGAATGGAGGTTCTTTGGATGGTGCAAAGGGGAGGGAAGAGATGAGAGAGGATATGGGGGTAGGAAAGATGATGGGATGAGATACATGAATTAAGACACAAATGCTGTGTACCACCAGAGAAATGAAAAATTGTGCTCCATATGTGTACTATGAATTGAAATGCATTCTGCTGTCATGTACAACAAATCAGAACAAATAAATAAATTAATTTTTAAAAATTAATTAAAAACTGTCTTATGGTTCTATCATACAGTAGGATTTTTTTTTTAATTCATTCTATTAACTTGCCTGTGGTCTTTAGTAAATTCTTCTTTAAGGTAGTATCAGACAAAGTTTTCTTGTTGCATATCTCCTCCTAGGAATCCAACATTGCAGATTACTGGTGTCATTCCAATGTGATGACATCAAGTTAACTGTCCTCCTCACAAAAGCAGTGAAGCATAAATACCTAGTATTTACTTAACAGCAACAGCAGGTTTTTAGATTTATGGGAATTTGTTTCCAGCTCTCCAAACTGTCCATTCACTTTATATCCACAGGCCAGTTTGGTAAACCAGCTTTGGCCATCCTTTGCATCTATAAAGTCATCATGTAAGGTATCCAAGTCTAAGGGGTGTAACCTTCTTTATATATATCTATATCTATCTATCTATCTATCTCTCTCTCTATATATATATATACACACACACACACATATATATATACACACACACACATATATATACATACACATGCTGGGCGAGTGCTTTACCACTGAGCCACAACCCCAGCCCATGTCCAACCTTCTTAAACATTTCAAAGTACACCAGGTGCCATTATAGAGTAAACCACACTTTCTCTTTCTCTCAGGGAAAATGGTCTTAAAGCACAGAAATAATTTGAATTTGTGAAGCTGAAGTTGGATTACAAATAAGTTAGTTTTAGTAAAGAAATGAGAATGTCCTGTTTAAATTGGTCATTGTGTTCTGGTGTCATTTTGTTTCATTTTATTTCCCACCCCCCCAATGAGTCATTTTTCTTTTATGGGCTTTGCCACTACCCTCATATAACATTGAGCAACTCAGGTACAGTCAGTTTGTCCTTTCCCAGAGTCTTTGTGGGCTCTTCAAATGTCATTAAGCAGTTTTGGAGGAACAGCTTATATATTTCAGTTTGACTGTTCCTGAGTCTGTTTTCTGTTACCATAACAAAATACCTGAGACAAGTAATGTATAAAGAATAGAAGCTTATTGAGGCCACCATGATGGAGGCTGAGGGGTCCAGGAGCATGGTACTGGCATCAGGTTCATGGCCTTCTTGCTGCATCATACTATGTTGGAGGGCACCACATGGGGAGAAAGAGCAAGAATGATACAGACACCTTGCTTTTATTATAAAGCCACTCTCCCAAATAATTCATTAATTCATGAAATATCCTATGGCCAACAAAAAGAGAAATTTTGATGACAGCTGGGCATGGTGATGCACACCTATAATACTAGCAGCTCCAGAGGCTAATCACAGCCTTAGCAACTTTGATCTGGGGATGTGGCTCAATGGTTAAGCAGCCTGGTTCAATCCCTGGTACCAAGAAAAAAAAATTTATGACAGCTGTGTTGGCCCTTTACAGGGTACAAAGAGCTGATTCTATCAGATCCTACAAATAATCATGTTTTCTATCCTATACCAAGTGCTGGATCAAATCTTGGCAATAAAAAGTGTTCCCCTATCTCTTAAGTACTTGAATTAAAAAAATGGAGTTTCAAATTGTCCTTTTGGTTTCTATAAAGGTTTTAACAAAACTGAAAAAAAAAATGACATCTCATCCAAATACAAATGAAATTTTGCCCATACATCTGCATATTTGACATAGTGTGAATGTAAACTTTTGCAAATTCCATGCAGTCTGTGAACTCCTTATTAATGAAAATGCAAAGATGTTAACCACAGAATGTCCTGCTCACCTGTACACAACACTGCTAAAGGCAGTGGGCTTTGATTTCAATGAGCAAATGTGATTTAACTCAGTTTCACAGAACAACCAAAGAAGCAATACAATCATTTGAGTTCATTGATGTGCTGTGTCTAAGCTAATTCAATGGCTGCTAATCTCACCTAAGACTTGGGCTCTTTAGGAAAGACCCAAACCCTTTGAATTATTTTAAGGTGCGCGCCTATCTCATTGGGGACTTGTATATACACACACTACATATCCATATATAGAGATAGATATGTAGTTTCTACAGGTACTTTCATATTCCTTTCTGTACCATGTCCAATCCCCAATTCTCTTTTGCACATTATGCACTATGCTCTGTTTTGATTCTTTACCTTCCTATCTGATTTGTGTTATTCCAGCTGTCATTCAAATAACACTTCACTTAGCCTTGTAAATGACCACTATGTCTGGGTCATGCTGGCATCATCATTCTCGTTTTCATTATCTGAACTCTTTAAAAGCATGCTTTCAATATTTGCCATCTTAAAATTAAACAAGCACTCTCTCAAATCAAAGCACAACAGTTAATCCATAGGCAAAGTGGATGTTCATGCTTACAGTGCATGCAAGTTGCATCACTGGGAGTGATGTAATAATGGATGATCCACTGTTCTGAATTGCAAATCACGCTTGTTGTCATAAGTAATACAGACGAAAGAAGGTGCTGGCACTATAATCAATGTTGTCTTCAGACTCTGTATTGGGAATTTCCATATGGGTTTTGAACCTTTCCCTTCACCTTCTGCATACATCACTAAAAACTAGAATCTAAGAGTTTACCAAATTTTATTGCTAAAATTGTAAAAGTCTCAGACAAACTGGTGTGGTTGGTGACTCTAGCACATTCATAAAATTCAGAAGTAATGTCTTTTAAAAAATCAAGTGTTGGGCTGGGGATGTGGCTCAAACAGTAGTGCACTTGCCTGGCATGCGTGCGGCCTGGGTTCGATCCTCAGCACCACATACAAACAAAGATGTTGTGTCCGCCGAAAACTAAAAAATAAAATATTAAAATTCTCTCTTTCCCTTTCTCTCTCTCTCTCTTTAAAAAAAAAATCAAGTGTTTTTCTATATACTAGCAACACAGAATTTTAAATTCAAATCTTTAAAATGCCATTTACAAAAGCATTTAAAAACATAAAATTATTAAGGATAAACTCCCAAACATGGGTGAGGAAAATGAACAAAGACCTAAATAAGTGGAGAGAAATACCACACTAAAGGATCAGATGACTCAACATTAAGACATCTCTTTTTGCCAGGTGTAGTGGTGCCCACCTGTAATCCCAGCAGCTCAGGAGGCTGAAGCAGAAGGATCCAGAGTTCAAAGCCAGCCTCAGCAAAAGCAAGGCACTAAGCAACTTAGTGAGACCCTGTCTCTAAATAAAATACAAAATAGGGCTGGAGATATGGCTCAGTGATTCAGTGATCCTGAGTTCATTCCCGAGTATCGCCACCCCCTCACCTTCAAAAAAAAAAAAAAAAAAAAAAAAAGAGAGAGAGAGATTTCTCTTCTTTCCAAATTGTTTTATAAATTCAACTGAATCCCTATCATGATCCCAACAAAACTTTTAAAAATGGAAATTGATAAACTGATTCTAAAATGGGTGTATAGCAATAGAAAGGACCTAGGATAGCAAAAACAATTTTGAAAAAGAACAAAGAGGATTTCCATTACCTGAATTTCATGACCCATTCTTGAGTCTTGTAACAGCCATTAGAAATTAAACCGGGCTTGTTGGTGGCACACACCTGTAATCCCAGCAGTTCGGGACACAGGAGGATCACAAATTCAAAGCCAGCCTCAGCAAAAAGCGAGGCACTAAGCAACTCAATGAGACCCTCTAGATAAAATACAAAAAAGGGCTGGGGATGTGGCTCAGTGGTTGAGTGGCCCTGAGTTCAATCCTCAGTACCCAAAAACAAAAACAAAATTAAGACAATATGGTGTTGACATAGAAATGAACAGATAAATCCACAGATCCACAGAACAAAACAGTTCAGAAGTAGCCCACGTGTATCTGGTCATTTGAGTTTTACAAATTACCAAGGCAAATCTAATGGAGGAAAGGAGAGTGCAACAAATAGATACCCATATGTACATATGTATGTGTGCATATACACATATATGTATGTATGCATGTATATACCCACACTACATATCTATATATAGAGATAGATATGTAGTGTGTGTGTGTGTGTGTGTGTCCCCGCATGCGCACGCATTACCAGCGACTGAACCCAGGGACACTTCACCACTAAGCTACATCTCCGCACCCCCCCCCCTTTTTTTAAAATATAGTGTTTAGATGTCAATGGACCTTTGTTTATTTATATGCGGTGCTGAGAATCAAACCCAGTACCTCACATATGCTAGGCAAGCGCTCTATCACTAAGCCACAGCTCCAGCCCCTCTGTCCCTTTTCATTTTAAGACTGAATCTAGCTAAATTGCAGAAAATTAGCAATTGCGCTGCCTCAGTCGCTAGGATTACAGGCGAGCGCCACCGCTGTCGGGTTACACCCCCAGTTCTCATTCCTTTGCTTGGTCCGCATTCAAACAGCAAAGTCCACGCCTACACACCTCCCTTTCACTCTCTAAATTGCAGAGGGTTTGCTGCCCAAAGGTAGCAGGACGAATTTGGGCCCAGGTGAGGTGACTCACACCTGGCTGGGAAAATGCCAGACCAAGCCGATCAGCCACACCCTCCGCGCCAGTGAGAACTCACCTGTGAACAGCGCGAGCCTCTCCGCAGCAGTGCACGGCGCCCCCTGCTGGAAACCTGCAAATGAACAGAGTTGGATTCCTGGTGGCTGCCTCCAGGAGACAGCAGAACTCAGGAACTCAGGTGGCCAGTACTTGGGGAAGATGGAGGCCACGGGGGTCTGGGGCGGTGTCAGACGGGAGGAGGCTGTGACAGTGCACAGTGCAGAGAGCCCCAGTTGGCTGACAGCTGTGAAGAGCTTTGCAGAGAAGGTTCAGGGACATCCTCTGGGCAGCCTGGGAGGCCTGGCATCTCTCCAGCACAGGTCACTTAGGTGCACTACACCTACCCTGGCTCCTTCAGGTCCCTTGACTCTGGAATCCGACTGGTTTAAATTTGGGTGCCTTGGGCCAAGCCCATCATGCAGATTTAGGATTAGCACAAGGACCCTGCTTAGACTTGATTTGGAATTGACCACCTGTGCCAGGTCAGAAGAGAGTGAAAGGGTGAACAGTTGGATGTGGAAGGGAAGCAATAATGGACACCCAAAATTTCTTTGTTTGGTAGGCCAGGTGGAGGGAAGCTGCAGAATTTGGGGGAATGACACCTGGAGCAAGAAGACCAGGAGGAGTTTTTACACAAGTTCCTCAGCTCAGTGGTACAGCCCTTGCTTATCATGTGATGTGTGGGTTCCATCTCAGCACTGCAAAACCAAACCAAAACAAAATCAAACAGTTGACCACCTAAGTCCACTCATCTTGTGGGATCCTGCACTTGGTCTTCATGTTTTCTGCTTGAGTGGCCAGGAATTTGTCGCCCTTCTCTAAGTAGCTACCCTCACAAACAGCCACTGGCTCCCCACTTCCCATAGGCTCCATTTCAGTTTCCTCACCCTCCACCTCCCCTCTGTCCCCATGCACCCCAACATTTCATCCCCTTATCTTATGAGTCCCCTCATTTCCTCTCCATCTGGGGTGGGGCACAAAAACAGGTGCTCAGATCCTAGGTTCAAACTCTTCTGAGTCCAATGCTCAGAGTGCAGTGAGACCCAGAGGCCCTGCTCCTGGGAGCTGGGAGAGAGAATCTGATCTGCCTCCTGGGCCAGGTGACTTCCTGTGCAATCACTAGAAGCCACTGGGGTGGGGTCACATGCCCCACTCAGGGACACAGACTGAAAGAGCATGGTTAAGTCCTCTAAGGAAGTGATAGAGCAGAGAAAAAAAATGGACATCTCTGGAAGAGCCAAGTCCAGGCAAGGAAGATACTTAATAAATGCTGACAGCCTGCAGAACACAAACAAAGGCTCTGAGCCAGGACTTTATTTCATCATTCTTCTTGCTAACATTTCAGCTATGAACTCCAGGCACCCTTCCCATAATCTTGTTTCTTTTTTTTTAATGCATTCTCAAAGTGGCCAAGTGGGACCAGGAAGACCAAAGTTCTAATTCAGGTCTGCCGCCTACCAGATTAATGAATTTGGACAAGTAATGCAAGACTTCTGAGCATCTTCATCTTCAACATAGAGAGTATTTATAGTTATAGCCATGTGCAGTTGGGTGGAGGGTGACATGCATGATTGGAGCTGAGGGCCCCATGCCCATGTGGGGAAGAGCCACATCAGAGATGGTATGTCTTTGTGCAACCAATAAATAGGTGCATCTTATAATTAATGACATTCTAGATTTGATGAAGTATTGTTACTTGTTGTATCTATCGTGGGCAAACTGCAATATCTCTACTAAAAGTCCATTTTAGATATTTAGTGGATATATATCCACTAAAAGTGCCCCAACTGCAAAATGGGGACAACATTCTTCCTCAGCCAGCCTCTATGAGGCCAAAATCTATCAGTGGTTTTGAGAGTGTCCTGCTCTTACCTCCCTCCCTGCTAGAGGGCATCTTGGTGGCCAGAGGTGAGCTTTGGGAAAATTGAGCCATCAGGAGCCAAGACCAGGACTGTCAGCACCACCTGTTTGTTTATCTGTGGAGAGGGAGGCCTCAGCACCAAGGGCCAAGCAAATATTTGTGGTTATGGATTAACCTGAGTTCCGGGGTATCATGGCGGCAGGAGGGCGAACTTGCAGTTCTCTGCGACCCACCCCTGTAAGTCCCCCTCGAGGCAGTACTGTGAGGGAGTATGAAGGGAAGGTACAGAAGAGAGAGGGACAGTTGAGCTGTGTGAGGGTGAAATCCTTGAGCAAGGGCTGGCTGGAGCCTGGGGTCCAGGGAAATGTGGGCATGGCTTGGCGTCCTCCAGGCCCGAGTGCCGTAGTCCAAAGGGGCCCTCTCATCACATGTCTTGCTTTTTCCAGACTGTGAGTCAAGTGGAAGTCTGCTGAGGGGTTCCCTGGGGCCCAGGGCCATCCCCAGAGGCAACCAGAACCCTACATTATCTCTACTCTGTCCCCACCTCTAAGGATGAGGCATTTCATTTAATTAAATGTTTGATCAGCTGTGAAGGAAATGGGGTCAGTCTAGGGTGCGTGGATGGGATAGGCAGGCCTGCCCACTTGGTCTTGGAAGAAGTGGAAGGCTCTTGATTTTCTGGTCCTGTGGCGTTATGGGGCACCAGTGGTTTGGGGCAGAAGTGGTTTTAGGCCTGGAGTCACACAGGCCCTGCGCTTGAGTCTTAGCTCTGACACCTCCTGATTGTGAACTTTTCATAAGCTACTTAGCCTCCTAAGCCTCAGTCTCTCCCTTTCCCCATGAAACAGGGGTGACAACATTAACCACCTCTTGGGTGGTTGTAAGCCTTAACTGAGGTAATAACAGATAATATTTACTGAGATTTTTGTTATGTGCAAACCCTGTTTTGTTTTTGTATATGGTCCCAGGAATTGAAACCAGGGCCTTATCCATGCTAAGCAAGTGTTCTACCATGAAGCTACACCCACAGCCCACCTACCCACAAATTGTTCTAAGAGCTTTATGTGTATGTACTAACATTTAATCCTTTCAATAGCCCCTTCAGAGAGAAACATAGTTTTCCTACCACTTTACAAACAAGGCATGGAGTAGTTAAGCATTTCCCCCAATGGTGCCTTCTAGTAAGTGCCGGGTTTGCACCAGGCCATCTGCATCATGGCCTGTCCCGAATTGTGTGCAAATTGTTTGAAGAACACCCCATGTCCAGTCAGTGTTAGCTGTTATTCTTAGCTCAGCTATCAGACCAGCAAAGCCCTACCTCTCAGTCATCACCAAAAAAATGAAGGAAAAGAGGGCACAAATGAATATTCTAGTGCATCTCATCTCCATGCGAGGCATTTCTGAGCGGAATCCCCTTTGATCATCAAAAAAACCCTGCATGCTTTCTGCTTTCTCAGGCAGGTGGTATAACCTTAGCCCCACATAGATGAGACTGAGGGGACAGGTGGCTATCTAGTGAACAAAGACCCTCACCCCAGATTCTTCCCTGACAATGGGCACATAGGGATGTCTTTTTCATTCATGTCTCTTACTGGGAAGGGGATGGAATTGGGGGGTGATGGCAGGCAGACCGACATTGGTGTGGGGCTGCCAGGAACTTAGAAGTCTTTCTCAGACAGGTGTCAATAACTCCAGAATGTGGCAGCTCGCAAGCCTCTTGCTGTTCGTGGCCACCTGGGGAATTTCCAGCACAACAACCCTTCCTGGTAAGGCCACCTCCACCCCTACCACAAGACCCTCAAAGCCTCGACATGCCCTCACTGCCACCTGCCCTGGCCTCACATCACCCTCTACCTCCTCTGATCCTGGGTGTGGTGAAAGCAGGCAGGATTGGCATGAACTGGCCGATAGGCCCAGGCAGGCCAGCTTTCAGAACACAAACCAGGAGCTGTGAGGACATACACAGGTGATGACAGCAACCGGGGGTCTTCCCACTCCACCGACTCACTCCCTCAACTGTGAAGGGCCCAGGCCCAGGCCTCTACCCACACTATCCCATAAACTTCTCCTAAAATGCGTATCTGAAGCCTCAGTGCCCTGCCCCAGCTCTCTCCCTGATCTCCACAGAAGAGAACATGATTCTCTGGGGCAACTGCAGGACAAATGCTTTGCCCACAGAGCCACATCAAGCTGGTTCTTGCACTTGTGCCTTTTCTTGAGTTGCTTATCTTCCTGAGATGCCCCTTCCCACTCCTCCAAACCCACTCCCCACTTGTGATCTACTCCATCTGAGCTCAGGTACCTCTTCCTCTGGGATGCTTTTTACTCCAGCCCCTTTTACTCACTCCCCTAAATTGATCCCTCCCTCCTGCCTCTTCTCCTACCCAAGACAGGCACCTGTCAGAGCTCAGGAGACACTTGATGACATGCATTGAATGACAGATCTTTGTCCTTCTGGAGTCCCTGCCCAAGGGGAAGAGATGGGAAATACTTGATGGAGTAAGAAAGGGAGGATGAGTGACCAGAAGGGATTGCACAAGATGTAGCAGGAGAATGAGACCGACTGAACTTTGCAATCTAAACAGCAGCCGCGTGTGGCATTTGTCATTGAATATTTACTTTTGTGATATGCATGGTATTGTTTTACACACTTATTTCATCCCATTTTTTATATAAGCAAACTGGGGTTTAGAGAGGTAAAGACATTGTTTTAAGGTTACACAGAGGTCAGATTGGGATTTAAAGGAGGTCTGTCTCTAAGCATACGCTTGCTCTAAACGGTCAAAGCTCCTGTCACCCAACAGTCATCTGCTTCATGTGGAGGGACAGAGCAGAGGAGCAAGGGGCAGCATCATTATTGGGAATTAGGATAAGCCCTAAGGGGGCCTGAGACAGGGCTTTTCCAGGTTCTTTCTCCAGTTGGGCTTCCTCAGACCCCTTCCTGACCTGCAGCCCCTCTCAGTCCCCTCCACCACAGTGAGTTTGCCTCCCCGCAAACCAGACTCAGTGTTCTCCAGCAGTGAGCGTGCCCACCAGGTGCTGCGCCTCCGCAAACGCGCCAACACTTTCCTGGAGGAGCTCCGGCCAGGCAGCCTGGAGCGGGAGTGCACAGAGGAGATCTGCGACTTTGAAGAAGCCAAGGAGATTTTCCAAAATGTGGATGACACAGTAAGGCTACCTGGCGGGGAATGAGGCTCATGGGTGGGCTGAGTTTGGGAGGAGTAGGTGGGGACTCCTTGGGAATTTAGGGAGACCATGGGCATCAGCCCCTTCTCTCAGCTTGTTGAGGGTGGCTGTGTGGACACTGGCCCTATGGCTTGTCCTTGTGATTTGTTTCTTGTGGATATAGGAAACAGAACTCTGCTATGAGCTCCAGAAAGAAGAGTTTGGGGCAGCTCTAGGCTGGGATTCCCACCCAAACCCTCTGTAGGAAGTTCAGTCCACCTTCCAGGGGCCATTGGCTATCTTTACCTCCTCCCCTGCTTCTCTCTCTCTCTCTCTCTCCTCACTTCTGCCTCTCCCCACCCCCTCTTCTCTCTCTGAGACCAAAAGGCTACCATCCCTGTTTCCACCCTTGCGTCTGCTGGCCAGGGTTTGTGTGTCTACTCATACTCACTCTGCCTGAGTTCACATTCTCAGGGAAGAAATTCTGATTGCTCAGGGAAGCTGAGGTTGGGGTCTGGGTCCTTTCTAGTCTGAGGATCAAAGCCAATACCACCAGCAGCAGCTGGGATCTAGTTAGAAACACAGACTCTAGTCTGTCCCAGACTTTCTGAACCAGCATTCTGGGTCTCACCAACTCTAGAGAACACTGGTTTAGGGAAAGACTGGATGTGTAAGGGATCCCCCCAAACCAGGGAGGGAGTGAAGGGGCTGGGAGGAGGCAGGGGAATCTGCTAGGGGATTTAGAATTTAGGATTTAGAAGTTACTATGATGTAGATTGTCCAGAGAGCTGGGTTCCAGCTGCATGGGGAGGAGTATTGTTCATGGGCTGGGAAGGCCCAGGGCAAGAGGAGGAGGGGAGCAAGGAACACTAGCTGCAAGCAGCTGGTGACCCTCAGGCAGTTCACCCTTATTTGTCTGGAAGCCCTCCCTTCCCCAGCCTGCTCACAGCTGCTCTGGGCTACAAGGGAGGAAGAGGTGCCTTGCTCCTACTACACACGGGCTGGCCCCTGAAGCTGCCCCCTCTCTCCACAGCTAGCTTTCTGGTCCAAGTACTTTGGTGAGTGAGATCTAAACTCCGGGCTGGGCTGCACAGGCCTGCTCCTCTGGGTCTCTGGGACTCAGGAGGTCGGGAAGGGAACTGACGATAGTTATGACCTCCACCTTTCATCATGCCGCGTGCGACAGACGGTGATCAGTGCGCAGGAGCGCCCTCGGAGCACCAATGCACCAGCCCGTGCTGTGAACACGGCACGTGCATCGATGGCATCGGTGGCTTCAGCTGCAATTGCAACAGGGGCTGGGAGGGCAGCTTCTGCCAGAACGGTAAGCGGGGCGCCCGGGTGGGGCCGGGCGGGTGGCTGACCCCTGGCGCACTGCGCCATTGTCGGCTCTCCGCGGTCTCGTGTCCGCCCAGAGGTGCGCTTCTCCAACTGCTCGGTGGACAATGGTGGCTGCACGCACTACTGTCTGGAGGAGCAGGGCGGGCGCCGGTGCACCTGCGCGCCGGGCTACAAGCTGGCTGATGACCACCTGCACTGTCAGGCCTCAGGTGAGCCGCCCCGGTCCCGCCCCTCACACTTCCTTCCTTGGGCGCGGGAATCCAGCCGCAAAGGAACGCGCAGCTTTGAATAGGGAGAGTCTTAGGGTGACCATCCACGTGCCCGTCCCAACTTGCGCCCCTTGGCTGGTTCTGCCCACCAGGCTTTCTTGCTTACTTGCTTGCCTTCCTCCAGATGGCCCTGCTCTCCTTGGGGACACCTTCTGGAGCATAAGCCCATAGGCCACTCATTTCCAGAGTCTGAGAAGATCTAGGGGCCAGGTCTCCAGCATGTCCCTCCATCTATCCTGGATGTGTTTATTTCCTTTGGACACATTTTCAGCCCTGTATCTCATTTCCCTCTGTATCCCTTGATCCTCCAGGAGAGAACAGAATCCTGATTCTGCCTTCCTTTATATTTTCCTTTTTATATGTTTTTGTCTTTATCAAATTTATTATGTACAAAGTTTAAGGAGTCGGGATTTTACCCCTTACAATGAATTTCCCCAGGTTTTCCTTGATGTGGAAAGAATTTCCCCTCCACTTCCTCTTGGACCCTTTTAATGAGGAAATTTATATTTTCTACCTCTAGGAGCATTTTTTAAAAATATTTCTTTGGGTCTGGGGATATAGCTCAGTTGGTAGAGTGTTTGCCTTGCATGCACAAGACCCTGGGTTCAATCCCCAGCATCACACACACACACACACACACACACACACACACACACAAGAAGAAGCAAAGAAAAGAAAAAAAAAAGAAAATTATTTCTTTGACAATCTCTCTGCCTTGTTTATCTTCTCTTTCTGTATCTCTCTAGTTGTATCATCTCTACTATTTTCTATCTCTTTGATTGTGTGTTCTTTCAAGGGATTTCCTACAACTTTATATTCCAATCCTTCTATTGAAAAACTTTTTTCTTGCTTTGTAGTTTGAAATAATTTGAGAGACACAGTAAGTTGCAAGGCAATGTCTGGTGGCCCTGTGGGTCTGGGGTCTCTTCTGTGAAGTTATCAGAAGGCCAGAGTCATTCTCTTTACTGTATGGAACCTTAGGGCTTCCATTTAGGCCAGTTTGGGAGGGGAGTCCTCTGAAGTCTTGCTAGGGGATCTCAGGCTTGGCTTCCAGTGCCTTGGAGCAGGGCGGAACCAAGGAGCTGGCTTTGGGGTATCTGCAGATGTTGTCCAACTCCCTGTGGTCAAACAGTTCACCATCACGGCAGTAGCAGCAGCGCTGCCTGGAATTCCTAGTCACAGACTGTTTCTGCAGGTGACTGTCTTCTGTAGGAGAGGGAGAGGGGCATCTCGCCATTGAGGAGATGGTCTCTAGTGGTCTCTCTCTCTCTTTTTTCTTTTTCTTGTGCTGGCCATTGAATCCAGGGCCTTGTGCATGCTTTGCAGGCCAGTGCTCTGCCACTGAGCTACATCCTCAACCTTTTTTATTTTATTTTGAGACAGGGTCTTGCTAAGTTGCTCAGGCTGGCCTCAAACTTGCCTGATCCTTCTACTTCATCCTCACAAGTAGCTGGAATCGCAGGGGTGTGCCAACATGCCTGGCTTCTAGCAGTCTCTCCTATTAACTCTCAACATGGCTTCTGTGTGCAAGTTGCACTTGTACCATGTCCCTCAGAGGCACTGAGGACTCCTGAAGCTCTGGGATACAATCCTTGGCTTCTGGGTGCCCTATTACTGGCTGAGAGTTTTGCTTTCTCTGTCTGCTAAATCAGTCACAATGCTCAGTTTCCGGAGTTCTGCTACTGCTATCTACGTTGCATTCTGTCATTACATGGATCCCCGGCTGAAGGTGTCCTCATGCCCTGCAAGTCTAGATCCTCCAATCTAACATTCAAGGCCCTTTAGAAGCATACCCAGGCAGATTATCCAGTCCCTGGTTTTTCATGGTATGCTTTCTTCTCTTAGAAGAGAGGCCTTGGAATTATGCTCAGGGTTACTTTGGGCTCTCCAAGCATGCCCCCACCTCCTTCTCCCTAAAATTTCTCACCTCTGTTAGGAGCTCGGCAGCATCCTGGCAAGGGACCTTCCTATGTATCATGGGGATTATCCCCCACAGCACTGGGCTATAATGAACCACAGAGACATTTAACAACCGATGCAAGGACACAGGTAGTGATGCTGCTTGATCTGTCTTGCATTGTTTGTTGACTGACGGACGGATGGATCAGAGGAGATTCACAGCCAATATGGAGTATTATAAGCATCATTTATCCTTTGAAACATACAACATGCCAAACTAGCCTACAGGCAGGAGGAGAATCAAGAAAGGAAGACAGTCTCAGGAGCAGTGCCTGGAAGGCCCCTTACCATCTCCCTCTACCTTTAGTGAGGTTCCCATGTGGAAGACTAGGGATGCAAATGGAGAAGAAGCGCAGTTACTTCAAACGTGACACAGACCAAGTCAACAAAGTAGATCCGAGGATTGTCAATGGATCAATTACCCGACAGGGAGACAGCCCTTGGCAGGTAAGAGGAGAGGAGTGGCTGCTTCTCTTATTTGCTGGGTCAGGGGTCTCTGAGGTCCTCCTGGGAGTTCCAGCTCAAGATGCAGAATGGGGGAGAGGATTTGCTGTTGCTTGGGGGATTGTTGATGAGGGTGGGGGTAAGGCTCAGGGAAAGACAGAGGTGACCTGGTGGAAGGGGAATAGCAAGGACAGGGTGGTATGGGTCATGGGCCATAAAGGGGAATATGCAGGAAGAGTTATGGTTGTAGAAAGAGCTGGAAAGATAAAGCTCTGTTGGTGGGAGTTTGTTTAGGCAGAGGCCCTGCTGATAAGAGAGGTATCTTGAGTGGGAGAAGGCTAGGAAGGAGGGCTGGCCTCGGAGCACTTGCTAGTTTCTGCTCTCTATGGAGAGGGAAAACCAAACAGAAATCAACAAGCAAGGGTACTGGCCTTTGAGAGCTCATGGACTCTGAGAGGCTTAGGATCCTACATGCTAGCCACCCAGGGGGAGCAGAGCCAGGATAGCCATCAGGACAGAGGCTGAGGGAGGCCTGAGGGATGCCCAAGGCAGCTTGGGGGCTACAAAGTCTTCCCAAAGCCCCCAAGGTGAGGAGGCTTCTCTCTGTGATGGTGTGGCTGAGGATGACTGCCTGAGCCAGGTCACGGAGATAGCCTGCCACAGGTCAACCCAAACAATGTCAGAAAGAGATAGAGAATGTTAGAAAAGGGCCACAAGTCTACGTATGCCCATGTGACCAGAGAGCCCAGGGAAGCACTTGAGAACCGTGCCAGGGACCCTGTGAGACTTAGAGGCCCTGGACTAGGAGTTGTCAGAGGCAGCCCTGTGATGTCATCACTCCCCCCCCCACTTCCAGGTGATCCTACTGGACTCAAAGAAGAAGCTGGCCTGCGGGGGGGTGCTCATCCACACCTCCTGGGTGCTGACTGCAGCCCACTGCATGGAGAACGCCAGGAAGCTCACTGTCAGGCTTGGTATGATCTGGAGCCAGTCAGGGGAGCTGCCAGAGGCCTGGGTCAGGGGTGGCAGTGGGTAATGGGCAGGCTGTCCAGGTTTGAAAGACCCTGGTCTCGGGGTGCTTGAACTCCATAGAAGGTGCTTTGGTAGAAGATCCTTATGTGCCTACACCATGCCCACCCTTGAGACACCAGGCTAGAAGGGGATTCTCTTGAGTGCCCCTTTTATTTTTTTCCACTGGGAATTGAACCCAGGGGTGTTCTACCACTGAGCTATATCTCTTTCTTTCTTTCTTTTCTTTTGAGACTGGGTCTCACTAAATTGCCTGAGTCCTCACTAAGTAGCTGAGGCTGGCCTTGAACTTGCAATCCTTCTGCCTCAGCCTTCCAAGTCTCTGGGCTGACAGGTGTGCATCACTAACCCTGGATTGAGTGGCCTCTTCAAATCTGGGCCCACATGTTTGCCAGTGAGAGGGTTTTACACATCCTTTCTCCTCACCCCCACTCACCTGGAGCAGGCTGCCTGGGGGCCTCAGCACACAAGGATGCAGAGACCCACCAGACCTGGTCTCAGAGCCAGGCTTCACACAGACTTCTGGGGATGCAATTGTGCAGCAAGGGACCCTGGCATCTGCCACAGCAGGAGTCTGGTGGGTGGGTGGGGGGGGTCTCACTCTGACAGTTTCTAGAGGAGGCTCTCATTAGACTCTCTGGCAAAAAAGAAGAAAAAGGTGTATTGAGAATGTCCACATTCATGCTTCTTACAATTACCATCGGCACAACTGATGGCCAGTGACCCTTCATGGGGCTTGGTGTGGGATTTCCAGGCCCTCCATCCCAGGAATCACTGAACCTTGCCAGGGAGGATTTGGTCTCTTGCTTGTGGGCCCAATTATTCTTTCCCTGCAGTACCTATGTCCTCCTCTTTGGGTCTTGCTGCTCTGTTCCTTGTTTGTCCAGCTATGGGTGCTCCGTATTTCCCTTTGTGGCTCTGGTCTGTGTCTGCTGGTTTCCAGGGCCTTGGGCCTTCCTGCTCTCCCTGACTTCCTTGGTCCACTCTGACAACATTCTCTGCCCTGCAGGTGAGTATGACCTGCGGCGCAGGGACAAGTGGGAAGTGGACCTGAACATCAGGGACGTCTTCATTCACCCCAACTACAGCCGGAGCACCAGCGACAATGACATCGCCCTGCTCCGCCTGGCCCAGCCCGTCACCCTCTCAAAGACCATTGTGCCCATCTGCCTCCCTGACAGTGGCCTTGCAGAGCGTGAGCTCACTCAGGCCGGCCAAGAGACAGTGGTGACCGGCTGGGGTTATCACAACAGCCGAGAGAAGGAGTCCAGGAGAAACCGCACCTTTGTCCTCACCTTCATCAAGATTCCTGTGGCCCCGCGCAATGAGTGCATGGAGGTCATGAACAACATGATCTCCGAGAACATGCTGTGTGCAGGCATCCTAGGGGATGAGCGGGATGCCTGTGAAGGGGACAGTGGGGGACCTATGGTCGCTCTTTCGCGAGGCACCTGGTTCTTGGTGGGCCTGGTGAGCTGGGGGGAGGGCTGTGGACTCCTGAACAACTATGGTGTCTATACCAAGGTCAGCCGCTACCTAGACTGGATTCACAGCCACATCAGGGACAAGAAAAACTCCACCAAGATCCAGGTGCCATAGCACCTCTCTCTTATCTCTGGACCCCAGAGGCCACTCTGCAGTGGAGCTGGGCTATTGAACAGCAATACCTGGGACATTAAAGGGTATGTGACAGCCTGTGCCTCTGTCTGTCCTTTTATTCCTGTTCTGGATCATTCTAGAGGGAAGTAGCATTTATTGAGTACCTACTTTATGTCACACACTTTATGAACAGAATATTATTTAACTCTCAAGCAATTCTGTGGAGTGGGGAGGAACAGGTTCAATTTTGTGGGGCCTAAAACTGATGCAATTGGGGGTGTGTTTGTGCTCTCTTTATATGAAAGAATGAAGCTAGGCATGGTGGCACCTGTAATCCAAGTGGTTAGGGAGGCTGAGGCAGGAGGATTGCAAGTTCAAAGCCAGCCTCAGCAACTTGGCGAGGCCCTAAGCAATTCAGTGAGACCCTGTCTCTAAATAAAATATTTTAAAAGGCTGGGGATGTGGCTCAGTGGTTATGTGCTCCTGGCTTTAATCCTCGGTACCAAAAAAAAAAAAAAAAAAAAAAGATGAAAAAAATGTGACTATAAATCTGTTAGAGTCTTTCTAAAGGCCCTAGAAAGAGCCTCTGCAAGACATGGATCCTAAAGTTTATGTTAGACCAGCTATGGAGGGAGACAAGGTACAGGAAGGTCTACACAGTGGAGCCAGAATTCAAATTTAGGTCTGACTGCAAACCCTAGGTGCTTTTCTCTGTTGTCCTTTGTTCCTCAGGGGCAACTGCTTTGACAGGTGCTGGGTACAAAGGCCTCATCAGCCGTGCGGAGGAGTAGCCAGAAACCCCGGAGGTGTTGTTCAGAATGAACTCACAGTTTAGTTGAGGAAACTGTTAAGAATAATGTTCTTAAGCTGGGTGCATACCTGGAGTCCCAGGTACTAACTACTCAGCAGGCCCAGGTGGGATGATCACTTGAGTCCAAGGGTTTGGGGCTAGCCTGAGCAACATAGCAAAACCCCATCTCAGGAAGGAAGGAAGAGAGGGAGAGAGCAAGAAAGGGAGGGAGAGAGGAGGAAAGGAGGGAGGAGGAGGCAGGGTAGGAAGGGAAAAGAAAAGGAAAGGAGAAAGGAAGAAAGAACAATGTTACACAATTGGGAATAGCAGTAATCATTGCTGCTTGCTCCTGTAGACCTCTGGGTCCCCTCTCTGACCCCACCCATGCTCACTGGATAGGGTGCTGAATTGGATGTAGAACACAAGAAGCCAGGGCACCTGGGTTTCAGGGCACTTGGGAACATCAACTTGCCTTCCAAAAGAGGGACAACTGATGAGCAACCTAATGGAGTCTAGCCTCCAAACAGTTCAGCATCTCTGAAGCCAAGTCAGGCCACCTGGAACCCTGTCACTTGTGATTGATCTTGGGAGAGCTGTTGTCCCTTCCTCCTTCCCATCCGTTGATAAAAACCAGAACTCTGTGTGTGGCGACTACACAACAGGGACAGGGCAGCCATTAGGACCCTGCTAGCCCATGGCTTGTCTCATATAGTCCCAGCGTCTGGCAGAACCCTCAAGGAGCCTGTGTCCCACCCCAGCTCATCCTTGCGCCTTGCCCTATTGTCACTCTTCGGAGGTTTCCAGGAGCAGCATGAACAAAAGTGACAAGTGACTTCTCCTGGGGACTGACCGACTGTCCACACTCAGCATGTATGTTTGAAGGGCAATTTAGCTTTTCTGAGCTTCAGTTACCTTATCTGAGAACAATGGGAAAGCAACAGCCTATATCGCCTATGATCACTTGATTTAATAATTAGATCAAACAGCATATATAAAGTGTTTGAGACAGTGTCTGAGCCTTTTAACGCAGTTTCAGGAAAACAGAACATGATTCACAAGTTTCTGGGTGCTAGAGAGATTATACAAAATTTAAAATAAAAATAGTAGTAAACCGCAAAATAAACACAACGGAGCACATCAAAAATCTAACTTTAGGGATGACATGGGCCTGTAGTCCCAGTGACTTTGGACACTGACAAGGAAGATTGCAGGTATGAGGCCAGCCTCAGCAACTTAGACCCTGTCAAAAATAAAATTTTAAGGGGATGGGGTTGTGGCTCAGCGGTAGAGCGCTCACCTAGCACGTGCGAGGCCCTGGGTTCGATCCTCAGCACCACATAAAAATAAATAAACAAAATAAAGGCATTGTGTACAACTAAAAAAATAAATAAATAAAATATTTTTTTAAAAAATAAAAAATAGAATTTTAAGAAAGACTGGGGATGTTGCTCAGTAGTAGAGCATGCCTGGGTTCAATCCCCAACACCCAAACAAACAAAAAATTGACTTTGCCCATGAAGACTACTTCAATATATGTGTGTGTATATATATATATATATATATTTTTTTTTTTTTTTCTCTCAACTGATCATTTCAAAACTTCTTTTCTCAACTGGGCAGTGTCCTAAGTGTTGCTCCTTCAGTCCCTGAGACAGGACTGCCCTGTGGATGGGGAGCTCTCCTAAGAGGAGAGCCAGGGGCTGCCCACCCACTTGCCTCTCCACATCCAGTCTTGGCTGAGCCTAGGGGGCCCCCAGTCCTCACCAGCAGGGCCAGGCCTCACCTGTACCTACCTAGGGGTGCCTGTGAGGGATAAGCCTGAAGCTGGCTAATGATTGACACATTCCAAATATTGACAAAGACCAGGACCTGCAGCTGCCCAATACACACCCCTCTCCTCCTTCACCTGCTGCCTGGCTCCATGTCACGAGAGACATAGCAGGGACTTTGGAGCTGCCACCTCTTCACCCAGACTCCCCAAGTTGGGCATTTGCAGGAGCCTGCTGAGACTCTTTTCCCTTCATCCAAATGGAGAGTCAGCAGTTCCTGCTCTGGCTGCAGTGAGAGGACCTCAGTTGCCAGCCGTCAGGTGCCTGGCACATACCTGTAGTGAGGGTGCTCAGCTTCTCCTGGCCTCTCCTCAGGCTTGGCCCACCAACTCCTTTCACCCTCACCCACTGTCCACAGTTCATCCTGGTCCTTTTGGCCTCATTAGTCAGCACTTTCCTGTCTGTCCTTCCCATAGCACCTACTCCAGGCTAAGTGGGGGACTTCTCAGGAGGCAGGACCCCCAGTCTCTCACCCCAGGGCCCCAGCACAGGGCTTAGCACATTGCTGCCTTCTTCTGGACAACTGAATTCTTCCGCTGTCACAGGTGACTTTCATTTGTGCCCATGTCCCCTTCTCTGATTCATTGTGACCCTTGATCTTGGGCTTTCATGAAGGGATCAAGAAAAAAGAAATGAGGTTGGAGCCTATGCAGGGTCACCTCTAGGCAGCAGACAGTGCAAGGGTTTGATCTTGGATACTCACAACTCTAGATAGAACCCAAACAGTAAGTGAGAAGAGAAGGTTCAGGAAGGCCAGGTGGCAAGTCTTGGGTCCCCATCTGGGAAATGACCACCAAACCCAAGAACTGAACACTCTCTGTTCTGCCAGGTGCCACTCT
The DNA here is from genome assembly GCF_001458135.2 of Marmota marmota marmota. Lineage (NCBI taxonomy): Eukaryota > Metazoa > Chordata > Mammalia > Rodentia > Sciuridae > Marmota > Marmota marmota. The sequence continues at coordinate 22,029,840 of NW_026000037.1, forward strand.
GATTCCACCAAAATGCAACAGTAATTAGAGATCACTTCTCAGCTGAATCTTGGATTTCTTCTCATGTCCTTTTACTTTTTCAACAAAGAGGCTGAACTTAAACATCTCTGTATAAAGCTTTTCCCATGACGTTTGCTCTTTCCCTGGGCCTTGTCTGACCTGGGTGCTTTTCTGGGCTCAGCTTGGGGCCCAGATGTGGCACTCTACACATACAGGCCATGGATGTGTACTTTCACCAGCTACTCCCTCTTCTGGGATCAGTGACCTGTCTCCATATTGCTCGCCTCCTATATGATACCTACTCTCACACACATACCACGCCTGCAGAACTGTGCATCTGTTCCCAGAAAACCCTGTAGCTGCTTGCTGTGGGATAATGTCTCCTCCTGGGCTGTGACCTCAACTGTGTGCTCCAAGGATGCAAGCTTTGTCAGACAGGGGCAGATGGGACACAATGGGGAAGTAATCTGCTGTCACTCACTGTCTGTGCTGACCTTCTGGAGGATCTGTCCACACCCCAAGGTGGAATCTGACACCAGCATCTTTTATCTCCTGGGCTAGAGGGCAGAGCAGTCCACACTGCAGGGAACTGAGGGACAAGGACACCAGAGGCAGAACTTTCAGCCTGACAGGCTGGCTGAGTAGCCACATGGCTATGTGGCACCAAACATCATAAAATGAGCTGGGTGGATTTTGTGATTGAACCCAGGGTCTTGAAATGCTAGGCAAGTGCTCTACCATTGAGCTACACTCCCAATCCTTTTTTAATTTTTTTTTTAGTTGTAGTTGGACACATAATACCTTTATTTTACTTATTTATTTTTATGTGGTGCTGAGGATTGAACCCAGTGCCTCCCATGTGCTAGGCAAATGCTCTACCACTAAGTCACAACCCTAGCCCTTCCTTAACCTTTTTTTGGTTTTATTTTTATTTTGAGACAGGATCCCTCCAACTAGGGATCCTTCTGCCTCAGCCTGCAGAATTTCTGGGATTACAGGCGTGTGCCACAAAGTTTGGCTTTTCTTTTTCCTTTTTAAGTAGAACTCGTTTAAGATGGAAATCAACTGTTCTTTAAAAGTTTGTTAAAACTCACACACACAAAATCAGAGAAGGCAAAGACATTTCAGAGGAATAGAATGAATTTTACTACCTTTGCAATGGTATTTTGTATTTGTTCAAGAATGCATCTATTTCATTCAAGTTTTCAAATTTATTGGCTTATGATAAAATAATTCCAGTTCTCCATCCCCTTCACGGCCTTTTCAGCCTTCAAATGTTTTTTTCCACTAATGGGGATGAACCCAAGGTGCTCTACCACTGAGCTACATCCCCCGTCCTTTTTATTTTTTATTTTGAGACAGGGTTAGCTAAGTTGTTCAGAATGCCCTCTAACTTGAATCCTCTTGCTTCAACCTCCCAAGTCACTAGAATTATAGGTGTGCACCACTGCACTCAGCTAACAAGAGAAATTTGTTGTTTCACAGTTTGGGGGACAGAAAGTCCAAGATCAAGAGGTCAGCAAAGTTGGTTCCTTCTTAGGGGTGTGAGGGAGAATCTGGTCTATGCCTACCTCCCAGCTTCTGGTGGTTTGCTGGTAAACTGTAGCATTTCTTGGCTTGTAGATGTATCACCCGGGCTACCATGGCCTTACCATGGCCTTCTCCTTATGTTTCGCATCATCTTCCAAACTTTCCCTTTGTATAACAACATCCCTCTAGGGGCCCATCTTTTCCAATATAATCTTGTTTTTATTAATTATGTCTTCAATAGCCTAATTTCCAAATATGGTCACATTTGGAATATCTGGGGTTAGGACTGAAACATGTGAACGTTTTGAGGACATGATTCAGCTTATAAAAATTTATTTTTAAAATATTTTTCAGTGGTCAATGGACTTTATTTTAATTATTTATATTCGGTGCTGAGAATCGAACCCAGTGCCTCACACATGCTAGGCTAGCACTCTACCACTGAGCCACAACCCCAGCCCTTCATAACACTTTATGATGATTAATTTTATGTGTCAATTTGCTGCCCAGATGTTTGGTCATACATTATTCTGAGTGTTTTCTGTGCAATTTTTTTTTGCATGAGATTAACATTTAAATCTGTGAACTCTCAGTATAATAGATTACTCTCCATAATGCCAGGTGGGCCTTGTCCAATGAGATAAAGGACTTAATTAGAACAGAGATTGACTTTCCCCAAGCAAGAAGGAATTCTGCCAGAAAACTGCCTTCAGACTTGACCTGCAGTTCTTCCCTTAAGTCTCCAGCTGAATTATTCTGCAGATTTTGGACTTGTCAGCCTCCAAAATTGCTGAGTCAAGTCCTCAAAACCTCTCTCTCTCTTTCTCTTTCTTCACATTCTGCTGATTCTGCATCTCTGGAGAACCCTGACTAATGAACATTTGTTTTTAATTTTGTTTCTTGATAAATATATTTTTTAAATATAACTTCCCTCCATGTGTTATTTTAACTGTAAACCACAAATTAATATTTAATTCTTACTATTTCTTAGTTTCTCTTATAATTTTTTACTAATATGCTAACTAGTGTGCAAACATGAAAAGAAAAATTCATACCTTTATTTATTTTTATGTAAGGCACTGGGTTCAATCCCAGTGCCTTACACATGGTAGGCAAGCGCTCTACCACAGAGCCACAACCCCAGCCCTGAGAATATGAAAATTTTAAAGTATTTTTGTTATTAATTTTTATTTTCAACACTTTTAGGCAGAGAACATGTTTTACATGGAGCCCTTAGATTTTATTGAGGCTGCCTTCATGGCCCAGAATATTTTTGTAAATGTTCCCAGTATATTCATTCAAAAACCATCAGTCCTGGGATCCACACTTTGAGAATCTCTAAATTCAATTCATTCCCATACCCAGAAAGTCTATATGCTAGGCATTGTTGCCATTTAGCAGCTTAGGAGACTGGCTCAAAGTCTCAAAACTTGCTAAGGTTCAACAGCTAATAGATTGGTGGAGTGGTTCAGGATCAGGTCTTTGCCAAACCAATGCCTACTGCTCTAACCCCTGTGCTGGGAAGAGGTGAATGAAGATGGAACTTTGGAGGTTCTGGGAGGAGAAAGGCATGATAGGCTGGAAAATGGGGAGAGGTGGGAGAAGATGAGTACTTTCACCTTGGAGGGCTGCGTGGGGGAGACTGGAATAGGGAAGTGTTCTAGAAGCCATCCTAGGAAGGAAAGAGACCCTCTTCCTGGAACACCCTCCTGCATTAAGTCCATTTTCATTATCTTTGGGATGCATATTCTCCACCCCTTTAGGAATCTGCTCCTTTATGGTCAAACTTGAGGGTTTATTTTTGGAATCAAGTTTTTTTCCTTTGCTGTTAGGAATTAGCCTTTGAACTTAGAATAAAATTCACCCCTTGATGTCCAAAAAAAAGAATCACATGTTAAAACAACATGTTAAAAACAAATCAAAGTTACACATGGAAAAGAAATCAAATTAGAACTAAGGACTTCATAAGTAATCACAGAATATCACAGGTACTTTGTAGTTGGTCATCCTCCTTTCTTTTTTCTTTTCATTGATATTTCTTCAGATTCACAAATTTCCTTCTCCTGTGTCCCAACCCTATGAGCCCTGTCCAAAGAGTTATTTCTTTTTCTTGTCTTATTGTGTAGACTAGAATTTCCAATACAATGTCAAATAGTAGTGATAAGAAGGAACCTTCTTACCTGGTTCCTGATCTTAGGGGAAAAGCATCTAATGTCTCACCATTATGTATAATGTTAGCTGCAGGATTTTGTAACGTTTTCTATCGAAATTGAAGAACTCCCCTTCTACCTGGCTTTCTGAGAGTTTTGTTTGATCATGAATGGATCTTAGATTTTTGTCAAATGCTTCTTTCTGCAACTACTGATATGATCACATTTCTCATTTTTAGCCTCTGTGATGATTGCATTCACTGATTTTCAAGTGTTGAACCAGCCTTGCCTATCTGGAATCAGTCCTACTTGGTTATGGTATATAATTGTTTTTATACATTGTTGAATTTAATTTATTAATGTTTTGTTGAGGACTTTTGCATCTTTGTGCATTAGAGATATGAGTGTGTAGTTTTCCATTCTTGTTTTTGATTTTGGTATTAGGGTAAATGTCATTCTCATAAAATGAGTTAGGACGTATTCTTTCTGCTTCCACTTCCTGGAAGAGGTTGTAAGAGAATTGGTGTAATTTATCCTTAACACCTGGCAGAATTCACCAGTGAACTTATCTGCGTCTTAGTGTTCTCCATTTTGGAGGGTTATCAACTATTGCTTTAGTTTCCTTTAGGTAGAGGCTATTTGGATTACATAATCCTCCTGTGTGAGTTTTGATAGATTGTGTCTTTTTAAGGAATTGTCCTATTTCATCTAGGTTGTAACACTTGTGGGCATAGAGTTGTTCAGAATATTCCTTTATCATCCTTTTAATGTCTGGAATTAGAAATGATGGTCCCTGTAAACAAAAATAACCAAAATGGTTTTGGCACCATAATGAAAGTATAAATAACTGGGACAGGAGCAGACTTCATGGATCAGCTATGCCTTTTATTCATCAGCAGAGTCAGGCATCACAGGGGCACACTTTCTGGGTAGAAAATGGCCCTGAATACAGGAGAGGAATAGGTTTATATAGGTTACATTGATGGGTGTCTTAGTCCTTGAAGATTTTAACAGGATGTGGGCAACAGGTTGCAAACATCTGGAACTTATTTCTACTAGACACAGTGATTACTGAATATATCAATTAGACAAGTGTTTTTTAACAGGGCAGGGATGGAGAGTTCAGGGTTCAGAGTCCAGTGCTCATCTGGCCTTCTGGGGTCATTATATTGACACAGGGACAGACTGATGTGTAGTTTCACTGTCACTGGAAGTGAATTTATTTGGGAAAGATTGCTTCTCCTGGGGACTGCTAGCTTGGATTGATGGCTATCTCCCTTTCAGGACTTGTTCTGTCATTGGGAGATAATTAGTTGGAAGGGTCAAAGTTCTGGCTTCTCTCTCCCTCTCTCCTCCCAGGCTACATATTGTCTTGGGGGAGTTATCAATTTGATATCCTTCAGTCCCTCTTTCACTTTTAATATTAATTATCAGTGTCTTCTCTTTCTTTTTCTTAATTTAGCTAGAAGTTTATCAATTCATTAATCTTCCTAAGAACCAGTTTTTAGTTTTGTTGATTTTTTTCTCTTGATGGCCTATTTTCAATTTCAGTTTTAGTTTTAATTTTTTCCTGTATTTTTTCTGCTTACTTTGGATTTAATTTACTTTTCTTTCTCTAGCTCTCTAACGTGGAAGCTTAGATTACTGATTTTAGATATTCTTTATTGCCTTACATACACATTCAATGCTTTAAATTTCCTTCCAATATTGCTTTTGCTGGATCCCACACAGTTTGTTAAGTTGGATTCTCATTGTAGTTTAATTGAAAATATTTTAAGAGGTCACTTGAGACATCTTCTTTGTCCCATGTGTTATTTATAAGTGTGGTGTTAAAGCAAATAATACTAGATCAATTCAGGGTAACCTATAAGAAGGTATTCTCAATTCCTCCCTTGTACATATTATATTCTGTCACTCATTTTATGTATCCATAAGCTTTAATCACTATTAATAGGAACAATCTGTTACCTGTTACTCCAGTGAAGAATAAAATATTTAAGATAAGTGTGGTGGCACATGTCTATAATCCCAGTAACTCAGGAGGCTTAGGCAGGAGGACTAAAAGTTTAAGACCATACCCGAAGCAACTTATGGAGACCCTGTCTTAAACTAAAGAAATAAAAATAAAAAGGCTGGGAATGTGGCTTAGTGATACAGTACACTGGGTTCAATCCCCAGTACTCCTCCCCCCAAAGTTAAAATTTTATTTTACTTTCACATATTGCTTCTCTAGTATACACACTCTTTCTTTTCATAGAGCTTAGTTTCTGACTTATATCAGAATTTTTTGTTTTGTTTTTACTTCTGACAAATTTCTTGCAAGGAAGATATAGTAATGACAAATACTTTCAATTTTTTTGTTTGTCCAAGGAAGTTTTTATTTTGCCTTTTTAATTTTTTTCTCTCAATACTGAGGTTTTAATCTAGGGTCACTGTACCACTGAACTACAACATCCCCCTGCCACACCCTGGATGCCCCTATTTTGAGACAAGATCTACCCAAGTTACCATGGCTGGCTTCAAACTTACAATCCACCTGCCTCAGCCTTCCAAACAAGCTGGGAACACAGATATACCAGCATCTCCTTCACTTTTGAAGGACAATTTGCTGGCTACAGAATTCTAAGTTGATGATATTTTTCTTTTAACATGTTAGATGTTTCACTCCACTCTGTTCTTGTTTGCAGTTTCTGCAGAGAAGTTTGATATAACTCCTATTCCTATTCCTCTATAGATAGCAAGGTAGTTTGTTTTGTTTCGTTTTTAATCTCTTTTAAGATTTTCCCTTTGTCTTTGATTTCTGCAGTTTGGTGTAGATTTTAGGATATTTATACTCCTTGGTGGTCCCTGAGCTTTCTGGATCTGTGGTTTAGTGTCTGTCATTAATTTTGAAAATTTTTCAGTTATTTCTTCAAGTATTTCTTTTCTTTCTTCATCTTTTTTTCTCTTTGAGTTTCATTATACATGTTTTACCTTTTGTATTTGTCCCACAGTTCTTGAATTTCTGTTTTTTTAAATCCTTTTTTCTCTTTCTATCTCAGTTTTGTAAGTTTTATTAACATTTCTTTAAGCTGACTAATTCTTTCCTTGGCTATGTCCCATCTATTGTTGAGACCATTAAAGGTATTCTTTATTTCTATATTGAATGAAAGACAATAAGTATCTTTTAATTTCTCAAACTTCATTTTGTTTTTTTTTCCTCGTTTCCATCTCTCTGCTTTTATTACCTATCTGTTCTTGCATGTTATACACTTTTAAAAATGATAGCTTTTAAAATCAGTGTATTAGTCATGGTTGTTTTGAATTCTCTGTTATTTCAAATATCTCTTCCATATCTGAGTCTTTTTCTGATGCTTGCTCGGTCTGTTGAAATTTCAAGTGTTTGCTCTAAGTAGGCCTTATAATTTCTTTTTTATTTGTTTAAACCCAAGTAAAAGAGATTGAAGTAAATAGACCTTTATGTGAGGCTTTATGCTTGTCTCACTAAGAATTAAACTATTTTCTGTTTACTATGGCTGTAGGTGTCAGAAGGTAAAATTTATTTTTATGACTTTTTTATTTTTTGTCTCCCCTGTTGTCTTTGGGTTTCCATAGAAACTTTGTGCGTGCTCTTGCGTGCACGTGCATGCGTGCGTGCGTTTTAAATCCCCAGGAGGAGTTAAGGGTGTGCTACCAGTAAGCTACATCCCCAGCCCTTTTTATTTTATGTTGAGATGGGGTCTTGCTAAATTGCTGAGGCTGATCTTGAACTTGCAATCCTCTTGCCTCAACTTCCCTAGTTCTTGGGATTGCAGGCGTGCACCACCACACCCACCTAGAAACTTGTTAAATTAGGCCTGAGATGTTCCATTCTTTCATTTGTATTCCCATTATTGTACAGAAGCCCTTATTGATGAGGTGGAAGGTGGGATAGCAGTCTACAGTCCTGTGATTGAGTTTCAGTCTTTTAATGAACTCCTGGGCTGTGACCATCACAAGTATTTCTCACCTGGTTTTTCCTTCCTTAGGTGGGCAGGAAAGTGTAGACGAGTGTGGAGTTGGGGACTTTCCTCCCCTGGTCAGTTAGGCTCTGGCAAAACATTTCCTGTGTGGGTACGGCTTGTTAAGAACAGAATGCTCTGAACCTCACTTGGGGAAACAAGCCTATAATCTCAGCAACCCATGAGGCTGTGGCTAGAAGTTGTTGAAGGCCAGCCTTGTTAAAACTTTGAAGACTCTCAACAACTTAGCAAGGCCCTGTTTCAAAATTAAAAAAAAAAAAAAATAGAAAGGACTAGGGATGTAGCTCAGTTGTAAAGTACTCCTGGGTTCAATCTCAGGAACAAATAAACAACAACAAAAAACACCAGAATTCTCTGGGTTATTCTCCTCTCCCCACCAGAGGGATTTTTCTCTGATCCTTACAGTGAGAACTTGGTAGGGTTTCTAGAGATAAAACAAAAAGTGTGTGGGACTCCATAAAAGTAGCTCCCCTGGGTGCTTTTAACTCTCAAACTTGTCCACAAGTTGCCTACAGCAAATTGTCAATTACAGTTTAGGGGCTTCTACCCCAGTACTGTTCCCCTGGAGTTTTCTACCCCTGGGCTTCTATTCAGTAGGCTCTGATTTTTTTGATTCTGCCTCTTTTTCCTCAGTTTTGTGGCTGCAGTTTTCCCTGTGACCTCAAATCTCTGATGGATCTAGGAAGAGCTAGTTTTTATGTTTCATTTTTTTCTTATTGTGAAGTTGGGTTAATAACTTCCAGGCTTCTTATAGGATGACTGAAAACCTACATTATTTTTTGAAGAGCAAATTGCTTTTAATTTTGAAGAAATCCACTTCATTGATTCCCCGCCTTACAAGTATGTTTTTGTGTCTTATTTAGAAATCTTTGCCAAAATCAAGGTGATTTAGATTTTCTCCTAGACATTTTATGATTCATTAAGAATTATTTTTTGTTTGGGGTATGAGCTAAGGTCAGAGGCTTAATATTTTGAATATTGAGTTGTAAAGAGTTCTTGTTAACACTTATTTCTTATAAGATTACTTCTAATAAAGATGATCCTTTTGCTGAATGTGATAGTATATGCTTGTAATTCCAGCAACTCATGGAGGCTCACTCAGACTCAGGAGGATCACAAATTTGAGGCCAGTGTGGGCAACTAAGTGAGAACCTGTCTCAAATAAAAATTAAAAAAGAACTGGAGATGTACTCAGTGGAACACTAGGGTTCAATCTTTAGTACACCTCCCCAAATATATATATATATATATATTATCCTTTGTGTTGAAATGACTTAGCATCTTTGGCAAATGCTGTGTGTGATGTGAATCTTATCTGAATTCTATTCTGCTCCACTGATCTATTTGTCTTTATGCCAATACTACATTGCTTCAGTTACAGGTAACTTTATAATAAGTCTCCAAATAATGTAGTTTATTACAACTTTTAAAATTATTTTTCAAAGTATTTTGGTTATTCTAGGCTTTTTGCATTTCAATACAAATTTTAAAATCAGCCTGTCAAATTTTATTTAAAAATCTTTTGGAATTTTGATTGGTATTGTGGAATTAATTAATAATTAATTAATTTAGTGGTGCTGGGGATGCTAGGCACACACTCTTCCATTGAGCTACATCTCCAAGCCAGTATTATAGTAAATTTTTGGATAAGTTTGGGAGAGTTGATATCTTAACAATATTGAGTCTTCTGGAACATGATCAAAACATCTCTCTCAATTTATTTAGGTCATTAATTTCTCCCACCAATGGTCTCTTTTAAAATGCACAACTTAAACATCTTTTGTGAAAATTATTTAAAAATTTTCATAATTTTGATATAATTTTAAAATTTCAATTTCCAAATGTTTGTTGTTAATACCTAAAAATATATACATTTTTAAATTTATTTTTTATTTTTTGGTACTGAGGACTGAATGCAGAGGTGATTTACCACTCAACTATATCCCCAGTCCTTTTTATTTTTTATTTTGAGACAGGATCTTGTTAAATTGCTGAGGAGGGCCTTGAACTTGTTATTCTCCTGCCTCAGCATCCTGAGTATCTGAGATTACAGGTATACACAACTGCACCTGATGATTTCTTCTTAAATTAACTTTGGTAGTTAATGTTTTACAAAGAATTTATCAATTTTATTAGCATAAGGTTATAACCCTTTTTATCCTTTTTATATCTATAAAATAACGATTTTCCTTTTCTCCTTCCTGATGCTGTTAATTTGTGTCTTCTGTTTCTTGACCAGGCTAAGTCAAAAATAGCTGCTGCTTCTTTTTTTTTTTTGGTGCTGTGAATTGAACCCAGGGCCTTGTACATGCTAGGCAATCGCTCTACACCCCCAGCCCAAAGATGACTTCTGTATACTGGCTCTATATTGTTTACTTCTTCAGAGCAATATGGAATCAGTTCATTCAAAAAGCCCAGTGGTACCAAATTCAAATTTTACACAGCTTAAATAAGTATATATTTAGCCATTTAGAGTCTTCTGCTTTGCATAGTCCATGAAAGTGCACCCTACATCTGCTAGCCACAGACAAGATAAACCCTGTAGTATGCAAGTCCCTAGCTGCAGTCACCCTTTAGGAAGCTGATTCAGATACTTTCCCATTGTGCTGCAGGGAAACGTCACCTAGACATGTAAGACCCCTCTTCAATCCTCCTCCTCCCCATGATTCCTGGCTGTAGCCTCTCTATGACTTTATGCTGTGAGTGACTGTGATGTGAATGCCATCCTGTCAAAGTATTGCTCAAATAAAGCTTATGTGCTATTGCTCCCTTTTGGTCAGATTTTACTTTTTATTTTTTGGTTAGCTCTGAAATCCTTTAAACTCACTACAAGTGGTGATGGAGAAAGGGACAGGGAGTGGATTTCTGAAAGGCTTAAGAAACTGATGTGGATTCTACCCACTCCGTCGACAATCACTTAGCAAAATGATCCTGGGCAGGCATAAATGGTTGGGTCTCAAAATCTGAAACACTCTCACCACAGTTCTATGTAGTATTGCTCTGTGGTGTATCATGAACTATAATTTTTTTTGGTCTTCACCAGTGGCTTGGGCAAGTGGTAGCTATTAGATATGGAAAATGACAAACCCTAAAATAGTGAGGCCTGGGAAAGGGGAGTGAAAAAGAAAGCCATACATTGATAGTGTTGATCCTTTCCCCATACACTCTTACCTGGTGACAAGACAAGCCCTGGGGAGGAAATATCCACTGGCAGACTCTGGGAAGAATTCAAAGTACTGACCCTTCCCAAAATAAGTCCTTTCTCAGTGACAGTACAATGAGACCCCAGAGGGAAAGAGATAAATACTGACCATGGATACCAGACCCTCCATCTGGCCCACTGACTGCTGACCTCAGACCCTCCATCTGGCCCACTAATGGCTGACCCTGGACCCTCCATTAGACATGCTCTGGCAATAATTAGGTTACCTCTCAGTATAACCTATATAAGCACAGACTTGCCCTTTGGCCAGTGGCTCATTTTCCACGAGGAGAGTGGGTCCATCAGAACCATGACTCCATTTCCAAATAAAGGCCTTTGGCTGATCTGTGAAGTTTGCATTCAGCCTGGTCTTTTTGTGCTAACAGTAGTACCAGTATTTGAGTGAACTTGTATCAATGGAACCAACTTTTGGGGCCAGAGGTGCTGAGGTGCCCCAGAAGGGAGGTTAGTCCATTCCCTGGGTCTTCCACCCAGGAAGGTGCTGGACATGTAAGACTTGAGAATCAGGGTTGGGCTGTTATAGTAAAAGGGTGGGGGGCAGTGAGAGGGGGCTCTCCCTGGTGCCATAAGAGGCACATGGGATTATATCAGTTTTTGAATATTTGCTAATATTTGTTCTGTGGCCTAGAAAGTGATCTATTTTGGACAAAGTTCCATGCATAGCTGAGAAGGCAAATGTAGCTATTTTGAGGTGGAATATTCTGTACATGTCTATTAGGTCCACCTGATTATGTTGTTATTTAGGTTGGAGATAGCTTTGTTGATATTTTGTTTTGACGACCTGTCTATTGGTGATAAGGGTATATTGAAATCCCCCAGTATTAATGTGCTGGGGTCTGTGTGGTATTTAATGTCATGGAGTATCTTTTCCATGTATTAGGTGCATTGACCTTTGGGGCATAAATGTTTACTATGGTTATATCTTCTTATGGGACTATTGCCTGTACTAGGATGTAATAACCTTCTTTTTCTCTTTTAATTTTTGCTTGAAATCTGCTTTGTCAGATATGAGAATTGTTATTCCTGCTTGTTCTGTTGGACCATATGCCTGGAATATTTTTTGCCATACTTTTACTTTCAGCCTGTGGGTGTCTTTGCCTATAAGATAAGTGACTTACAAGCAGTACATAGTAGATTTTGGTTTTTGATCCATTCTACTAACCTGTGTCTTTTAATTGGAGAGTTGGGAACCTTAACATTCAGCCTTAGTATGTATACATGATTGTAGTTTCCTACCATTTGGGTTATTCACTACTTTATCCTGTCTTGATCCTCATTTAATGGATTATTCTTCTATTGACTTCCTCTGTTTGTGGGCTTTGGGAATTGCTTTTTAGTTTCTCTGTGTCAAGTTTATCTTTGAGTATTCTTTGTAGTTCTGGTTTGGTATTCATGAATTCTTCTGGTTTATTCTTGTTACGGAATGTTTTTACTTTTTCCTCAAATTTGAAACTGAATTTTGCTGGGTATATTACCCTTGGCTGACATTGTTTTCTTTTAGCATTTGAAATATCTCATTTGAGGCCCTCCTTATCTTTAGGATCTGGGTAGAAGAATCAAAAGTGAGCCTTATTGGTTTGCCTCTAAATGTGACCTGTTTCTTGCAGCTGCTAATATTATTTTCTTGTTTTCTCTGTTAGGCATTTTGATTATGATATGTCTTTTGATTTTTAAAAAAAAAATTTTTAATGGACCTTTATTTTATTTATTTGTATGTGGTGCTGAGAATTGAACCCAGTGCCTTATGCATGCTAGGCAAGTGCGCTACCACTGAGCCACAACCCCAGCCCCATGCCTTTTGATTATAATATGTGAGCTTTTCATTTGTCTGGGTCTATTTGGGGTCTGATAAGTCCACTGTGTGTGGATATTTATCTTGTTTCTGATATGGGAGAAGTTTTTTGTAACTCTCTCATTGAAAATGTTCTTTATACTTTTAATTTGTATCTCCATGTTGTCTTCAGGCCAATGATTTTCAGGTTTGGTCTTTTAAAATTGTCCCAGAGTTCTTGTATATTCTGTTCATATTCTATACTTTTTCCCTTTACTGCCTTCTGTGTATTCAAGATCAAATAGCCTGTCTTCAATGTCTAAATTTCTGTCTTCAAGGGCTGAATTTCTATTTTATACACTATCTGTTACTATGGCTTCAAGTGAATTTGTAATTTGATTGATCTTGTCTTTCATTTCTAGGAGTTCTTTTTTTATACTATTTCTATTTCTTTATTAAAATGGTCTTTCATCTCCTGTAATTGCTGTCTTAATTCCTTCCTTACATCTTCTTTTAGTTCACTGAACATTTTGATAGTCAGTTTTTATAATCTTTCTCTGGGTTTTCCTCTACCTCACTATCAGTGGGTTCCTTTGTTGGGGGATTGTGGACTTGGGGGTGGGGAGATTCGCTCACCTTTTTTTCTCATGTTTTTAGGGGTCTTGGTGTTGCACATCAATTGAAGTGGATTCCTCTCCTTTTTTTTTTTGTACATGTCCTTTATGTGTAGTTTTCTTATTTGATCTGGGGCTTCTGTTTTTGATGTATGAGAAGATGCCAAGTGATGGGACCTAAGTTCCCTCTCTGGTTGTTTCTCCTTAGGTCCTTATTGATGGTTTGGACTTTTTGACTCCACCCTTATTTGAATAGGAGTAATGTGAAGGAATGTTCAGTTCTGCAGAAGAATCTCTAACCTGTGAACTTTTAGTGTCCCTGTAGGTTCTTAGTATCTCACAGAACGGAGGCAAAATAAACAATATTAACAACTGTTGCAAACAACAATGGTAAATATTGTTAAAGTAAACACCCACATGCTACTATGACTTCTTCAACATTAATTGCCACCAATAAACAGAAGTGGCGGATTCAGCAATTATCAGCAGTGAAAACAATAACCATGAACTAGCTCTAGCTTTAGAGCAAATAGCAGGTGTCAGCTATATCATCCAAGTGGTTATGATTGTATTAGCATTAATAGTGGGGGCAAGGGTTCTATAAACCATTTAGTTCTGAACAATGGTAAAAATACAGTTAATTGGAGGAAAAGGAAATGTGTTGGGAAGTTAGAAAATACAATTTCAGAAAGTGGACAAAGAGAATGCAGAAGAGCAGTGAAGCTAACTGACTTTTAACAGTTCTGATTTCTAGAACTATTAAAAGAGTGATTGTCATCTGGGAAGTTGGCAGAATAGAGGGGGTCGAGTTTCTGGCTGCTCTGTGGCATAAAACAAAGAAACCAGACAGGCAGCTTCTCCACAAGGTGGGTGAACAAAAAAGTGTGTGTGGGGGTTTCTTTACTGGAACCTAAAACTGGACATCCAAAGCAGATCGGGGACACAGGAGGTTGTATATAATAAAAATAAGGAAAAATTCCCAGTGGCACAGCCACTACCACAGCTGGGCTAGAAGCTCCAGCCAGAGTGGTCCCTCTGTGAGCATCATAGAGGGATAAGGGAATTAAAGGAACACGCATTTTTGGGAGGCCCAAGGTGTATCTGGGTATGGAGCACTTAGAGACCAAGGACAGTGCCAAAAAACCTGAAAGAAAAGCCACACAATATCTGAGTGTGGGGACAAAGCCACCATCTCTCCAGGGGCATGTGGAAGACAAAGGAAGGAACCATCTTGAAGCTGCAGTGTGGCACTAGCATCGAAGGAAGCCAATTCCTGGCAAACCTGAGTTTGGCCCCAAATACAGGCCCAGTAAACACATACTGCAAGACATAGAGTGTGCTTAAGTGACCAGAAGAAAATCAAACATGTAGAGAGGTTTAATCAAGGGACAACTGGTTGCGAAAAACCTACCTGGCCTTCTGTCTTCCTCTACCCCTCCAATACAACTGTTTGCAGGACCAGCTAGGAGAGACAAATCCGGTGGGGTTGGGAGAAATTGTTTGGAGACTGATACTGAGACCAGGAAACATGGGGTCTGCAGATGACACAGGGGACTAAGAATTGGCTCCTTCACCACATGAGTGACACTTAGGGGAGCCCTGGGGTAAAGTCCTTCAGTGGACCAGTAAGTACCAGCTCACAGGTGCACTGATTTAAAATCTCCAGACCAATTAGCATTCAGTGGTTTTGACCCTTAGGTGGAGCCCACCTAAGCCTAAACCCTGGGGTCTCTTAAAGGACCCCACAAGTGCAAAATTACAACATACCCACATCAAGTCACATTATAATGAAAATACCTAGCATACAGCATAAGGATAGAATTTTAAAGGCTGCATAAGAAAAATATCAGATTATATATGGGGGAAACCAGCTCGGATCTCAGCTGATTTCTCATCCCAGACCCTCAAAGCTAGGAGGTCCTGGAATAACATACACCAAGCTCTGAAAGAAAATGTATGCCAACCAAGAATCCTATAGCCAGCAAAATTAAGCTTCAGATTTGAAGTTGAAATAAAAACTTTTCAAGATAAACAAAAATTAGAAGAATTCACAACCAGAAAGCCTACACTTCACAATATTCTCAACAAAATATTCCATGAAAATGAAATGAAAAAAAAAAAAGTGAAAATCAGCAAAGGGAGGAACTACACTAAAAGAAAAGCCAATCAAAGGAGAAACCAAAAATAAAGCAAAATGACCGGGAATATTAACCATGTTTCAATAATAACCCTGAATGTTAGTGACCTAAACTAATCAATCAAAAGACTTAAACTGGCAGATTGGATTAAAAAACAAGACCCAACAATATGCTGTCTCCAAGAGACTCACCCTATAGGCAAAACCATCCAGACTGAAGGTGACAGGATGGGAAAAAACATATCACTCACATGGATCATGTAAACAAGCAGAGGTTTCTATCCTCTAAAATAGACAAGTTATATAAGCTATATAATTGTAATTATATAGTTGTAATATTACCTTAATACATTTTTAGTATCTGTAGGGTAGTTTTAATAGATCCCTTTCCATTGATATTTTTTCTTGTTTTTTTTCCTTGATTAGATTTGTTAGATTTTTATCAACATTTAGCTGTATTACTTCTTTTCTATTTCACATATTTATGTTCCTAGTCTTATTTTTTTTCCTTCCTACTACCTAATTTTAAAATACTTTATTAATCTAGCTTTTTTCTCATACAAATATTTTAAGTCATAAGTGTTCATCTGAGTACTTTTTGTCCAGTACTTTTTGATATTTTGAGCTTTTATTATCACTTAAGTTCAAAGCCCTTTTATTTACTTTTCTTGTGCTTTTGATCTGTGAGATATTTATAAGTGTGCCATCTAATTTTGAAGTAGTTGAGACATGAGGGTGGGGTTCTATATATCTTAAGGTGATTGAGTTCTAATGTAATAAATCATGCAGGAAAAAAAGAGTGATTGTCACTTTCCTTTGGAGCCAACACCCCTTCTTCTAAACATATCCTTTCAAATGCATTTGGCAGCTGCCCTGGAGAGATTTTACCTTTAAATCTGGAGGACCCCTTGAATTCTGGGTCTTGGATAAGTTGTCTGTTTTTTTTTTTTTTTGGTTGTTGTTGTTGTTAAGATGCCCAATTGTTGTATGGTTTCCCAGCCAGAGATCTCTGCAAGCTGCAGAACCATGCTGTCTCACTCTGATCCCCAGGGCATGCCACAGGTCTGGGGAAAGTAAATGTACTCACTTTCAAACTCTGAATATATATATATTTTTAAAGCAAATACCAGGGGGAAATGATCTGACAGTCAGGAAATGCTTGTGGTATTCTTTGGTATGATATAGCTTAGATGCTAAATTTCTCAAAGTGCCATAGTATTTGGGAGAAAGGAGTCAGAATCTTTAAAATGATGGAAATCACTTGATGTTATAATGTACATCCCAGAGACTCATGAGTAACTGAACTGACAGCTAAAATAAAGTAGAGATTTGAACTTTTTTTAAAAGTAAGGCTTAACTTTGCAAATATTCCAGAATTCAATCCAGCAGAGCCCTTGGTCCTGTCAGATGTCACATTTCTGTCCATGTTATCTGTGTCCAGATCTGATTGCCTGAGCTCCGAGGCCAAGGCCAGGTCATGAGTCCCAGAGCTCCTGAGCAAACCCACTTGACCACAGGCATCCAGGCAGGCTTAGCTTGGTTTTGTTGTTTGCACTGAGTTGTCATTTTTGCAGTTACCCTTGTACTGTGAAAAGTTCATTCTTTTTTTGCCCTTTTCTTTTCTTTCCAAAGGAAGCCCAATTATTAGAGCTAGCAGTAGAAGTGAGTACAAAGTGGTTTAAAAGAGAGGCAGAAAATAGAAATTTTATAGTCAGGAGCTGAGGCAATGCTACCATAGTGTTTAAGAATCTGGGAAGTCCCAAAACCTGCCTTGGGTACCCTGTACCTCTCTGCAGGGTGCGAACCTTCAAGAGGGCTTCATACCCTCAGGACTTTGAGTGGGAAGTGCAGAGCAGTGTGCACACCAGGCTTCTCCCTGTTTTTTTGCAGGTGCTGGGGATGGAACCCAGGGCCTCATGCATGCTAGGCAAGTATTCAGCCACTGAGCTACTTCCCCAGCAGCCACTTGCTTTTAAAAGGAGCCCTACAGAGCTATGTGAGTGGAAACCTGAATTCCACTATGTGGTAGGGATATTTTTCCACTTTACTTTTTTAAACTGTTTTAACCACGAGCAGGTTCTATTTTCCAACTATATCTTCATGGGTTACAAGGAACATTGGTTTTGACCCCACAGGTAATTATCTTGATTCACTGCCTTCTTGAATCAGCAGATTTGACTCTGAATAAGTTATTCCCCACCAAACTTTCTCTTTCTTGAAAAAATAAGACCAGGTATGGTGGGGCATGCCTGTAATCCCAGCTGCTCGGGAGGCGGAGGCAGGAGGATCTCAGAGTTCAAAGCCAACCTCAGCAATTTAGCGAGGCGCTAAGCAACTCAGAGAGATCCTGTCTCTAATATAATACAAAATAGGGCTAGGGATGTGGCTCAGTGGTTGAGTGCCCCTGAGTTCAATCCTGGGTACCTCCCTCCACCAAAAAAGAAGAAAAAAGAAGTTGAAGAAGAAGAAAAAATAAAGTTGGTGGTTTTTATTTTTGCTTTAAAAAAAAAAAAACATTAGAGGGGCTGGGTGGGGTTGTAGCTCAGTGGTAGAGCGCTTGCCTAGCATGTATGAAGCACTGGGTTTGATCCTCAGCACCACATAAAAATAAATAAATAAAAAGTATGTGTCCATACAACTAAAAATATTTTTTTTAAAAAAAAGACATTAGAGGGCTGGGGATGTGGCTCAAGCGGTAGTGTGCTTGCCTGGCATGCGTGCAGCCTGGGTTCGATCCTCAGCACCACGTACAAACAAAGATGTTGTATCCGCCGAAAACTAAAAAATAAGTATTAAAAAAATATCTCTCTCTCCCTCTCTTTCTCTTAAAAAAAAAACATTAGAGACATTCAAAGGACTTTTTTAAAGACAATGTTGAGAATTATTAAGTCAATGGGGAGCGCTCAATTTGAAGTAAGTATATGAGAATGTGCCCTTTCAGGGTAGCCATGTTCACCAAGACAAACAACATGTTATTTAAGTGTTGACCATATACCAGGCAGCTCCCATGCATGACATCTTATCTGCCCATTCACTGCTGCCCCATCTTTGATACTAGGAATTGAACCCAGGGGTGCTTTACCACTGAGCTATATCCCCAGCCACTCCCCCCCCTTTAAAATAACTTTGTTTATTTATTTATTTTTATGTGGTGCTGAGGATTGAACCCAGGGCCTTGCATGTGCAAGGTGAGTGCTCTACTGCTGAGCCATAACCCCAGCCCCCCTTTTTATTTTTTATTTTGAGACAGGGTCTTGCTAAATTGTTTAGAGCCTCATTAAATTTCTGAGGCTGACCCTGAACTTGCGATCCTCTTGCCTCAGCATGCTGAGCCATCTTAAAAAGAAAATAAGATGTAGCTACTACACCCAGCTACATCTTCTTTTAACATTTCTATAAGGTGGATGCCTTCCTCATTCCCACAGGAATTAAACAGGAAATGGCTTATGCTAAGTCAGAGTTAAGCTGGTAGAGTTGGCATTTGTGGCTAGGTCTAGTCAAATCGCAGAGCTTAGGGACGTGATATACTATTGCTAACCATGGTGTTATGATTTAGTTATGAGTTGAACTCCCAAAGCTTCTGTGTTCATGCAGGAATGTATGGAAGTGGGATGATTAGATTATGAAAGTTGTAGCCTAATTAGTCCATCCTGGCTTGAACAGGCTGAGGGGTAACAGACAGGTAGGACATGGCTCGAAGAGGTGGGTGCCAGGGGGCCGCTTTTCCCTTTCCTCTCTGTGCTTCCTGGCCATCCTGAGTTGAGCAGCATTCCTCTACCCCATCCGTCCACCACGATGCTCTGCCTCACTGTGGACCCAGAGCAATAGAGTTAGCAGACCACAGACCCTAATCTCTGAAACTGTGAGCCAAAATAAACTTTCCCTCCTCTAAGCTGTTCTTGTAAGTTATTTTGGTCAAAGAAATAAAAAGCTAACTAACACATATAGTAAAGGAAACACAAAGTCACACATTACCAAGTCCAGTGCCATTATAAACAAACAGGTGGAAAACATAATGGCATTGGAAAATAATCAGTGAGATAGCTCTATTGGGCATCTACTGTGTGCTGGGCATCCTGCTGGGCACCTTTATTCCCGTGACCTTCATCCTTCTCAGGGAGGAAGAAACTGGGGCTCAGGGAGGTGAAATGACTCTTGCCCTAGGTCATAGTGTCCATAAGTGGCAGAAAGGGAGTAGGATTCAGGGTCACATGATGCCCTCAAAGCACCTCTCTTGCTATTTCTATTCTTTTTCCCATTCATCCACTGACATGATCTGGACAAGTCCCTGAGTAGGAGGATGCAAAGCAGATAGCCATGAAGAATGTTCTTTCCTCTTCTCGTTATAAATGTGCCCCAGGATTTGTCTGGGACAAACATATTCTTCTGTACTGCCTTCCCAAACAGAATCTGAGACTCTGCTGAACAAAGAGGGGGACAATGATAGGAAGTATCTGGAGCTCTCTGTCTTACCTCAGGCCTGTTTCCCACCTTCTCTTGTGTATAGATTTGCCATTTGTGAACATCTGGAAAAAGGCAACAACCCAGATCCTCACTGACAGAAAGCTTGGTGCTGGGTGCCTTCTGACATGGAAGACTCCTGCAGGGGCAATGGTGGGGTCCCTAGCTGGGTTTCACCTGGACACTTAGTACTTGGTGGGGACTTTGTGCTTGGGAGAAGGTTGAGCTCAAATATATATATATTTTAATTGTAGATGGACACAATGCCTTTATTTTGTTTTTATATGGTGCTGAGGATCAAACTCAGTGACGTACACATGCAAGGCAAGAGATCCACCACTGAGCTACAACCCCAGCGCCGACTTAAGAGATTTCTAACTCTGCCATTTTGCTCAAGCATCAATAGAAGAAAACGCTTCAAGGAGGAAAGCTCATGTTTTTAGATAATTTTGTGGGTGTGGTACTGGGGATTGAACTCGAGGGCAATCATCAATTGAACTACATCCTTAGAATTTTTTATTTTTTATTTTCAGACAGGCTCTCTCTAAATTGCCCAGACTCCTTGAACTTGGCAATTTTCCTGTCTTATCCTCCCAAGAAGCTGAGATTACAAGCCTATGTCACCATGCTTACCTCAGATGACTTTTGTTTTTAAACTAAGAAAATTACCAAAAAATTCCCTTAAAGGTTTAGATAATATTTTTATCCAATAATGATTTCACAACAGATCATCTGAAAACAATACAATGCCAGTTCACAGTTGTTAGTGCCAAGAAGATTCCTAAAACCCACAGCTGGTGTTCTCACATGTTGGGGCTCCTAAGGGTCTGACCCTGGTCTATTGCTGTGTACCTCTGGATTCTCCTGGGCAATATCTTAAATTCTGTGACTGCTGTTTGTCACCTCTGACTCTTCCCTGAGATCTCACCTTTGACATCAAGCTCAGCACTGGTTATCTCCTCTCTCAATGAGCCACAGGCCCTTCACATCAAACTCACTGTTCGTCTCTGGCTCCCATTGTCTTTTTCTTCATGTTCTGCTCTAGTTACAAGCACTTCTGTTCCCTCACTCAGTCAGGCCAAGCCTCTTACCTCTCCAACAGCCATGTGGGGATCAGGTTCTAGTAATCCTATCTCTGAAGATCTTTTCTGTCATCTCTCTTTCATTCTCACAGTTATTGTCCTATTCCCACCTGTATGGACCACTTCAACCTAATAGTGAATCACCTGCTTGAATAATGGAATTCTTTCTTCAGATCGAAGAGTAGTGAGAACAAGTACTCTGGGAGGAGGAAGGAAGCACAGGAACGAAAAACTTGTGCTGTATTAATCCATTTTCTTTTGTTACAATAAAATACCAGAGGCTGGGTACTTTATAAAGAAAAGAGGTTTATTTAGTTGATAGTTTTGGAGGTGAAAGGACCTCCTTGTCTGTATCATCACATCATGATGGCACATAGCAGGAGCAAAGGAAAGTGAGATCACATGGCAAGATGGAAGCCAGAAACTGGGTAAATCTTCCTCTTTTTATAACTTACTTTCATAAGACCTATCTTAGGTCCTGCAAGAAATACGTGAATCCCTTTCTAGGGCAGTAACCAACTCCCATGACTTAATTACTTCCCACTAGTTCCCACCTCTTAAGGTCCTACTATCTCTTACATTAGCACATTGGGGATCATTCTCCTGAGACACAAATCCTTGGGGCACACACTCAAATCATGTCAGACCACAGCATATGGCCTATAAGACTACCTATAAGAGGTATGTGTTCCCTCCTACCTCTTCTGTTTCCATATTTCCTAGAATCCCTACAGTTCCCTGCAAATACTTCATGAAATTTTAATACTTGGGATATTGTTTCTTTTGCTCAGAGTCTTCCCTTCTTGGCTGCCCAACATATAGTTAAAGAAGAGATCAAGAATCAGATAAAAACAGGTTTGAATCTCAGCTCCAAGTAGTAGCTCTAGGACCTTGGTTATAAAACTGGAAAACTGCATTAAATGATGCATTTTTAAGCTGCTTAGCAGAGACACAGCAAATAGTGAGCACTCAGCAAGTGTTAACAAATCATAATTATGCTTGCCCGTCATGACCCAGCTTGATACCACCTCTTCCATGAAGCTTTCCCTCATTTCCTCCAGCTGTGCCTCTTAACAGTGTTATAGTTAGGATATATATATGTATAAGGTGTCCCCCCAAAGCTCCTGTGCGAATGCAGGAATATTCAGAGGTGAAAAGATTGGCTCGTGAGACTGTAAGCTCATCAGTCCATCCTAGTTTAAGTGGCCTGACTAGTTGGTAACTGTAGGCAGGTAGGGCACGGCTAGAGGGGGTGGGTTGCTGGGGGTGTGCTCTGGAAGGATTCCTCTTCCCTGAGGCCCCTTCCCCTTTTCTCTCTCTGCTTCCTGACCACCATGAGGTGAGCAGCTTTCCTTTGCAACGTCCTTCTGCTGTGATGATGGTCTATCTCCTTGGGCCCAGGGCAATGGAGTCAGCTGACCATGGACTGAACCTCTGACCATGAGCCCAATGAACTTTTCCTCTTCAAAGTTGTTCTTGTCAGGGTTTTGGTCACAGAGATGAAAAGCTGACTAACCCCCCCGCCCAACACACACACATACTGCATTTAAAGTGAGTGTTGCTTATCTGCCTTCCTCCTCACAGTGTGACCTTATCAAGGGCAGGGACTACCGTTTTTATCTTTGGTTCTCTGCTACCCAATAGGGCTCAGTGAATGTCCAATTAATTAGTGATGAAAGAAAATGGAAAACAAAGGCCACTCATAAATCAAATTTATTTAATGTGTAGGTGTGACAATATTTTGGTTGCTGGGGGCATATTAGTGAATGAACAGAGTTCCTGCACTTACAGGCTCCCATTCTAATGTGGATAGACTCTATGAATAAATAAGTAAATATATGGTTTGTTAGACAGTACAAAGTTCTTTGGAGAAAAATGAAGCAGATTAGTGGGAGCAGTTGTTGCTCTTTTCCATAAGGTCAGGGAAGACCTCACAGATGAGGTGACACTTCAACAGATACCTGAAGGAAGCATGGCAGCAAGCTGCAAGGACATTTGAAGAGAACAGGCCAGGGGTTGGGTGGGAGAAACATCATTCATATCAAGAAAAAAGGAAAGTGCAAAGGCCCTGAGGCATGAATGTGAGGTGAGGCTGCCAGAAGGTGCTGGAGTTGACATGAGATCAGAGAAACAGTGGGGGCAGTGAGGGCTGGGGTACAGATCATGGGCTGTGTGGGACTAAATTCTTTCCTTAATAAAGAAGTAAACTATTACTTTCTTGGTCACTTTTTTTTTTTTGTGTGGTAGAGCTGGGGATTGAACCCATGGCCTTTTGCATGTGAGGTAAGCACTCTACCAACTGAGCTATATCCCCAGCTCTACTTTCCTGGTCATCTTGAAAATACTGTCCATTTGCCTATTTTAAGATGTAGCAGAAAGGAAACTTTCCCAGCCTTAATGAGGACAAATGAAATTGTTTCATAAAAATATCTAAATCTCAATGGCTATGCAAATATAGTAAGTCCCACCTCAAGGAAAATCCTTCTTCCCCAGGTTTTTCTAAGAATCCTAAGAATATGTGCCTCAATATAAGCTCCTACTCTGGTGAGGTGAGAAAGTTCTTTCTAGGTTCTGAAGAAGGAAAACTTTTTGAACTTCAGTATTCCATTGTCTCTTGACATAACTTTTGGTTCATACCCACAGCCCTTCCTTCCCCAGGGAGTCTACCTACCTTCAAGGTAGCTAGGTCAGGATATACCTCGAACTATGGCTCACCTCCAGCATTGTACCTTCTTGGGAACCTGGGCTTGATGTCAGATTGCTCCTGCTCTTTTGGTAAGTTTCCTCTTGGGACTCCCATTACCTGTGCAAGTGGCTCACTCCAGCCTTTTTAGACCTGTTGATAATCAAATCCAAAGGTAGACAAGTTTAAGATTTCCACCCAGGATCCTTAGCACAATGAAATCAATGAAGGTGGTGTTCAAAGACTGCAATCATCTAACCATGTACCAGTAAGGCCAAACCCATCTCCTGCCTAGCTGTGCCCCACTGAGTCTAATCATCAGGATATTAGCTTATCAATGTTCTAACATTTTCCATTTATTATTCAATGTGATTATGTTGAGTGGTAACAGCAAAACCTGAAAAAAATGAATATAAGATATTCACTTCATATGGTAAAAACTTCACAAGGTCCAAGGACAACTTGAGGTTCAACATGAAAACTCTTAGGATATATTCAATCCTAGTATTTCATTGGGTGCTGTGATGCACACCTGTAACACCAGCGACTTGAGAGGCTGAGGCAGGATAGGAAGTTCATAAGTTTGAGTCCAATCTGGCCAAATCAGGGAGATGCTGTCTCAAAAGATAAAAAAAAAAAGGCAGGGGGTGGGTGGGTGCTAGGGATGTAGCTTAATGGCAAAGTGCCCAGGTTCAATTTACAGTGTCAAACAACAAAAAAAATGTCTCATTAAAAAAAAAAAAATCCTAGTATTTCATCCAGAAATCATCATATTATAATAGACAGCTTTGGGGACAGAAAATATTCACTTTAGATCCATGAATGGCTTGCTACTTACTGTGTGATTATAGGTGGCCAGTCATTTGGACCTATTTTTCTCACTTATAAAAAAGATAACAACTACTTGTAAAGATGAAAAAGGGTAATATATAAAAAGGTCACAGAGGAACCTAACACCTAATAGGCACAAGGCCAGTTCTAGTTCTTCTCCCTTTCCGTAAATTAAGTCTATGATATTCCTTATAATGCCATTTATGCCATGGGATTGACTTATGAGGTTTTCCTTTAAAGGGTTTGAAAAAGGAAAATTGGTTGCTAGAAGATAATTTCATCCTGAATTCGTCTCTAATATGGTTAGACTGAAATTTTTATATTTGAATCCTCTGATTTGATTCTGAATATTATATTCTCAAGAAACCCTTAACTAGCTTTATCTATCTCATGGTTTTCTTCCTTCCTTGATAAAAACAAATAGCAATAATTAGGAAAGATCAGAAAATAAAAGCCAAGGAATGAAAACTCTGAACAATAAAAGCTACTAGATGCTCCATGTAGAAAAGATCCGGCCAGTACAGTGGCCGGAGGAGCACATGGGTACATGTTTTGTTTTTTACAAAAATTGACACTTGCTCAGATCAGGAGATCTGAGCTGGAATTCTGGCTCTGCAACTCACCAGACAGGCGGCATCTTGGTCTCTCTGTGCCATTTTCCTCAACTCATAGAATTACGATCTACATAAAACATGAACTGCTAGTTCAACTCAATGAATTAAATAGAAACTATTAGATGGACCTGATCCCTGCCTCGAGAACTCACACCTCTTTGACCTATTTCCTCCTGACTTGTTCTTCAGAGAGGGCAGCTTGGAATAGCTACACATAACTACACTGGTTGACTTCCATGAGGACCCCCAATGCTTACTGACCTCCTAACTTCTGCTGGTCTCACACAGACGCGATCTTGGGAACTCACTCAATTTCCATGCTACCTCAGCCAAAACACTTCTTAACTTCTTGCTCAAAGAGCAGAAAACAAAGAGAATTTCAAATAAACTACTCTTCCTGCAAATCTAAAGGGCTGGGAATCCTCTCTTTCCTCTCCCGACTCTCAAACAAGAAGCTTTGAATTCCCTCACTCACAACAGATTCTCACATGTCGGAGACCAAATCCCAATCTCTTTACTGACAACTCAATGCCGTTCAAACAGGTCATCATAATAAAACATTCGTGAATGTTTCTCCTAAAGCCCCACCCTTGCTCCCTTATCAAATCAGGGAAATCCAGCTGCCCTTGGGTCCTCCATCCTTGCATTCTTAACTTCAGTTAGACTATGAGAAAAATCTTCAGGTCCAGGACTCCAGGCTTTGTAAGAGCACAGGCCCAAACCCTCTTCTAGCTATTCTTCAAGCTCTGTAGTTCAAACCCTTCTTTAAAACAGCAGGAATGTTTTAAAAGAATCTTCTGATAAATTATTTTACAAATTATCACCTCCAAGTTTTGGGAAACCTGTACTTCTATTATTGAGCTTCCTTGAAACAAAGCAGGTAATCCTGTGACATGTCTATCGCTAATAGTACCAAAATTAGCCAACTTGAGACCTGGACTCTACAGGAGCTCAGGTGTTTTCGCAACCACAACAGGCAATCCTTCCTCTTAGGACTTCTCTAGCATCTCTACAATCTTTTATATATAGGCAATGAACGTTCACATCATGCAACATTACAGTCCACCTGATCCACAGTGAATCTAAGGTTGGAGGATTCTGCTATCACAATAGAAAAGCATAAAACAGAGATGGTAATGGGTTTGATGCAACCGTTTCTACCTGAGAGGAATAATATGCAGGTGGGTAGGAAAAAAAAATCAAGCAATGGTTAATCCAATTCCCCACCCCCACCTCCAAGTGTATAGCATTTCAGTAGTAAAGGGGTGTCCTTCTGCCTCCCAGGACATCAGCTCAGCAGAAACCTTCCAGGCCAGAAGCAACTGGATGATATATTTCAAGTAATAAAAATAGAGCATGGGAGTCTTGTCAACCAAGAATTCTGCATCTTGTAAAACTGTCCTTCAAAAATGAGGGAGAAGCTGGGCATAGTGGTGCTTGCCAGTAGTCCCATCTATTGGAGAGGCTAAGGCAGGAAAATGGCAAGTTTGAGGCCAGCATGGATAACTTAGAGAGGCCCTGTCACAAAAAATAAGGACTGGGGATATGGTGCAGGGGTAGACTGCCCCTGGATTCAATCCCTAGTACTAATAAATAGACAAAATAAGAAAGAAACTTAAGGCATAAATAAAGAAAAATTGAAGATATTTCATTACCACTAGATCTGTCCTATAAGAGATGTTAAAGGGAGTCCTTTAAGGTTAAGGAAAGGATGTTAGACGAACCCAAAGACATACAAAATAAAGGTAAATACATAGACAAACATAAAAACCCACATGATTATAATTTGTTCATAACTCCACTTTTTATTCTGTTACAGGATTTAAAATAGAAAAGCATAAAAAATTATAAATTGATGCTAGTGGGTATACAGTATATAAAGATGTAATTTGTGATATCAGAAACAAAAAGGGGGCAGAGCTGTAGAGTAGAAGCTTTGAATGTGATGGAAGTTATCAGTTTAAAATAGGACTGGGAATGCAGCTCAGTGGAAGAACTCTTGTCTGGCATGTGTAAGGCCCTGGATTTGATCCCCAGTACACACACACACACACACACACACACACACACACACAGTAAATTATATTTAAAAACAGGTTATTATAATGTTAGGATGTTGTTTTACACAAGCCCCATGATGAAAAAAAAATATGTAGAATACACAAAAAGAAATGAGAAGGGAATCAAACATGGCGCTATTAGAAAAATTAACTAAAGACAAAGGCAGTTTGGGAGAAAATGAGGAACAACAACAAAAAGCTGTGATATTAACAGAAAACAAACAACAAAACGGCAGAGGTAAATAAGTCCTTCCCTATCAGTGATTCCTTTATATGCAAATGGATTTAGCTCCCACATAAAATATACAGCTTTGCAGAATAGATTAAAAGCCGAGAAGATCCAACTATATACTGCCTATAATGGAAGGGATTCACTTAAGACCTAAGCACACATTAGTTGATGATAAAAGGATGAAAAAAGATAATCTATTCAAATAGTAACTAAAAGAGAGCAGGGATGGCTAATATTAGACAAAAAAGACTCATGTCAAAATCTATCACAAAGACAAGAACGTTACATAATGAAATAAAGGTCAATTCATCAAGTACACATAACAATTATAAACATATATACACCAAAACACCAGAGCTCCTAAGTATATAAAAGCAAGTATTGACAGAATTGAGGGAGAAATAGACAGCTGTATAATAATAGTTGGAGGTTTCAATACTCTACTATCGATTACAGACAGAACAGTAAGATGGAATATAAATAAGGAAATAAAAGACTTGAACACCACCACAGATCATCTGGATTTACCACACATAAACAGAACATACTACCCACTAATAAGTCGAATACAGACATATCTCAAGTACACAAGGAACATTCTCTGGGATATATTAGGCCATGAAACAGTCTTAATACATTTTAAAATGTTAAAACTATACAAAGTATCTCTCTAGGCAATATATTAAAATTAGAAATCAATAGCAGACAGATATTAGAAAATCCACAAATATGTGGAAATTAAACAGTAATTGGTCTTAAACTAATTAGTCAAAGAAGAAATCACAAGAGAAATTAGAAAATATCTTGAGAGAAAATAAAACAAAATATCAAATATGATGGGGTGCAACAAAAGTAATGCTATGAGAGAAATTTATAACTGTAAATGCTTACATTAAAAAAATATTTTGAGCCAGGCATGGTGGCACACACGTGTAATCCCAGCAGCTCGGGAGGCTGAGGCAGGAGGATCATGAGTTCAAAACCAGTCTCAGCACCTTAGCAAAGCCCTAAGCAACTCAGCAAAACCCCATCTCTAAATACAACATAAAAAAGGGCTGGGGATGTGGCTCAGTGATTAAGCACCCCTGGTTTTAAAAAAATAAAAAACTGAAACAATAGTCTAACCTTAAGGAAATAGGAAAAGAACAAACTAAGCAAGCACAAAACAAACAAGAGTAAAAAAGAACAAAATTTAGAGTAGATATATACAAAACAGAGGACAGGAAAACAAGAGAAAAAGAAGGGAACCAAGAGTTGGTTCTTCAGAAAGTTTGAAAAAAAAAAAAAAAAGGACATTCAGAGCTAGAACTAGAAAGGAAAAAAGACTCAAAAAACTGAACATGGAGAAGTTGTGACCACTTTTACAGAAATAAAAAAGGAGCATAGAATACTATGAACAATTACATGCTATCAAATTGGGATTATACAGATGAAATGGACAAAGTCCTAGAAGCACAACCTTTCAACTCTGAATCATGAACAAATATAAATCGTTAATAGATTTGTAACTAGTAAGGAGACTGCATTTAGTTTCCAAAATTCTTCCAACAAAAAAAGTACAGGACCAGAGGGCTTTACAGGTGAACTCCATCGAACTACTTATAGACCTAATGCCAATCCTCCTCATATTGCTCCAAAAAATTGAAGAGGAAAGAAGACTTCCCTCTTCTTGAAGACAGCATTATCCTGGTACCAAAACTACACTGACATTACAAGAAAACTAAAGACTACTGTCCTTGATAAACATTGCAAAAGTCTTCAATAAAATGCTAGCAAATAGAATTTCAACAGCACATTAAAAGGCACATGGTGACTAACAGGGATTTATTCCCAGAATGATTCATCATATAACAAATCAATTGATACCACATTAACAGAATAAAGGAAAAAAAACCCTTCTTCTCTATTGATGAACAAAAAGCTTTTGTCAAAATTCAACACCCTTTCTTGATAAAAACACCCAAGAAATTAGGAATAGAAGGAAAGTCAACATAATAAAGGACATATGAAAAGCCCATCATTAACATAATGAAAGACTGACAGTTTTTCTCCAATATCAGGAATAATGCAAAGATGTCCACTTTCACCACTTGTATTCGACACAGTACTAAAGTCTAGCCATATAAAATAGGAAAGAAAAAGAAATAAAAGATACTCACATTTGAAACAAAGAAGTAAAACTGTAGATGACACATCAAATGCAGAAATGCCTAGATATTCCACAAAACAAAGCCTCAACAAAACTTTCAGAGTAAACAAATTCAGCCAAACTGTAGCACGTAAAATCAATGCACAAAAATCAGGTGCATATGTACATGCTAACAGTGAGCAACCCTAAAAGGAAATTAAGAAAACCATTCCATTTACTGTAGTATCAAAAAGAATAAAATACTTAATCAGGGACACAAAAAACTTGCATACTGAAAATGTTTTTGAAATTAAAGGCATCAATAAGTGAAAGTATTGCTTATGGATTTTAATTGTTTTTTTTTTTTTTTTTTTGGTACTAGGGATTGAACTCAGGGGCACTTGACCACTGAGCCACATCTCCTGTCCTAGTTTGTATTTTATTTAGAGACAGGGTCTTACTGAGTAGCTTAGTGACTCACCATTACTGAGGCTGGCTTTGAACTCTTAATCTTCCTGTCTCAGCCTCCCAAGCTGCCGGGATTACAGGCATGCGTCGCTGGGCCAGGCAAGACTTAATATTTTTGAGATGGAAATCCTACCTAAAATAATCTACAGACTCAACACAATCAAAATCCCAACAATGCTTATTGCAGAAATAGAAAAATTCACCCTCTAGTTCACATGAAATCTCAAAGAAACCCAAATACTAAAAAAAATTCTTGGGGTTAGGGAAAACCCAACAAAGGTGGAGGACTCACATTTCTTGACTTCAGAACTTATTGCAAAGATAGTAATCCGGATAGTTTACTGGAGACGAAAGACAGAACAATATGAATGAAACAAAGCACAGGAGTAAACCCCTCACATATATGGTCAAAACATTTTTGGAAAGGGTGCCAAGACCATCAAATGGCAAAAGGACATCTCTGTCTTCTCAACTAGCAGTATTTGAAAAAAGTAGATATTCACATTCAAAAAAATGAAGCTGGGTCTTTATCTTACATAACAGACAAAACAGTGTCAAAATGGATAAAGACATAAACAAAAAAGGTAAAGCTACAAACTTAGAACAAGGCAAAAGCTTTATAATAATGCATTTGGCAATGATTTTTTGATGACCCCAAAAGCACGGGCATAAAAGAAAGATAAACTACATCAAAATTAAAACTGTACACCAAAGGACACAATCAACAGAATGAGAAGTCAAATTACCGAATTAGAAAAACTATTCGCAAATAATATATTTGATAAGACATTAATACCAGAATGAAGAAAGTTATGTACATACAGTAAAAAACAGAAAATAGAATGATGTTTGCAAAGCTGGTGGGAGGGAGAATAGGAGATTGTTTAATGGTACATACTTTTATGAGATGAAAGATTTCTGGAGATGGGTGCCCAACAAGGAAGTGCACTCAATGCCATTAAACTGTGCACCTAAAAGATGTGCACTTAACATGGTTAAACTTCATGTTATATATCTTTTACCACAATTACAAAATATCACAAAAAAACTGAAAGACTAAGTAACTTTGAATCACCCTAACCAAGTGATAAAAATTAACTGGGTAAATCCATGTTTTTGTAAGAAAATGCTTAAGTATTTGGGGCTCCAGAGGTGAGCTGTCAACAAGCTAGACACACACACCTGCAAAAAGCAACAATATGTACATATAAGGTGACCAAGTTAAGTATGGCAAAGTGGTAAGTATCAATGAAGGGTACATGGAGTTAACTTTACTAAATTGGAAATATTTTTAAATCAGGGGAAAAAAAGTTATTCTGGTGAACTAGGTTTGAGATGCCGCCAAGTAAGCCATACACCAGATCATTTATATAGAAACTAGTTAAATTTTTTTTCTTTAGACTTAGTATAAGAGAATTTCTCACCATTTTTAATTCCCAGGGTGTGATTATCACTTTATTACCTGGTACCATCACTTTTAACTTCCATGTGACATTTTCAGATAACTGGAGCTTACTATAATAAAGGCCAAAATGTTAATAACTTGAAAATCTTTAACAACTTGTTTTTCTTGTTTACAACTGTCTTAATTGTCAACATTTGGAAGGCACTGGAAACATTTTTGAGGGTTAATAAAAAGTAACACAGCTGAATGGTTGTTTTGTCTCCATCTAGTGGTTAGCCATTACCTTCTAATATATACTTTTTTTTTTTATTTTTTATTGTTGGCTGTTCAAAACATTACATAGTTCTTGATATATCATATTTCACACTTTGATTCAAGTGGGTTATGAGCTCCCATTTTTACCCCATATACAGATTGCAGAATCACATCAGTTACACATCCATTGATTTACATATTGCCATACTAGTGTCTGTTGTGTTCTGCTGCCTTTCCTATCCTCTACTATCCCCCCTCCCCTCCCCTCTTCTCTCTCTGCCCCCTCTACTGACATTCATTTGTCCCCCTTGTATTATTTGTCCCTTTCCCCTCACTTCCTCTTGTATGTACTTTTGTATAACTCTGAGGGTCTCCTTCCATTTCCATGCAATTTCCCTTCTCTCTCCCTTTCCCTCCCACCTCTCATCTCTGTTTAATGTTAATCTTCTTCTCATGCTCTTCGACCCTACTCTGTTCTTAGTTACTCTTGTGCTTCTGAATTTGTTGCAACTTAAATGAAGATAGGTTCTGAGAGATTCTTGTGTTTCAGTGCATATACTTCATGTTATGTAGACCACTCAAAGGTCTTTATGAAAACCAAGGCTAATTAAAAATTTATTGGATTTACTCAGCTTGACCCATCAGAGCTCTCATAATTAAGTCTTTAGAGACTACTAAAATAATTAGATAATCATTAACGACTTCCTGAAATTTTTCTACTGTAATTCCCTACTCTTGGAGGAAAAAAATAAATATAAAATGATTAATACTAAGACATAAGATATTGTTGGTATTATAGTACAATTCCAACTGGGGTACTGTATTTCAATTCTGATAGGTGCTGGCCATACTGAGTTCTCCAGACCACTGATACTTTGGATTGAATGTTTACAAATTTGGGGTTCTCATGAATCTCTTGTCAAGAGTTTGCTAAGATGTCTCAGAGAACTAAGGAAGGTACTAATCCTATAGAGCACTATACTTGTGGTTAGTTTTATTATAAAGAATGTTAGACCTGTTAGTCAAATGTAGATCCACAGAAGGGGGTTTAAGAAGGGAATGCAGAGATTCTGTGTCGCATTCTTCTGGCACATCAGTGAGCTCACCCACCAGGAAACTCTACTAAGCTTGCTTAGGTGTCCAGAGCTCTTAATGGACCTCACTATGCAGGTATGGATGATTAAATCAAATAGGTGGGCTGGGGATGTGGCTCAAGCGGTAGCGCGCTCGCCTGGCATGCGTGCGGCCCAAGTTCGATCCTCAGCACCACGTACAAATAAAGATGTTGTGTCCGCCAAAAACTAAAAAAAAAAAAAATATTAAAATTCTCTCTCTCTAAAAAAAAAAAAAATCAAATAGGTCACATAACTGAACCTATCCTCTCCCCTAAGACTATCTAGGGCCCACCAGGAATCACTCCATCAGCATAAGACAATTTCATCACCCAGGAAACCCAAGGGTTTGAGACATTCCTTGTCAGGAATCAGGGACAAAGACCAGACAAATTCCTCATACCATAGTCAGATAGGACTGAACTTTGAAGGTGTATCTTAAGATTTTTTTCACTCAACAGGGACCAATTTTTGCTCCCACAGAAAATGCATCTTCTAAGACAATAAAGAAACAGCCCCCCAAAACCAGAATGAAATTTTATTATTTAAAATTTTTAGAAGTATGACTAGTATTCTTCTGTACAAAGTACACAACAGTTTTAAATACAACTGAGAGAAATGTGAATCCTATGACAACATTTGATACAAGCCAAACCATTTACAGACACACTAAAAAAATTTTAAAATATCTTCTTTCTCCAAAGAGTTCATTGTGCATTTCTTAAAGGAGAGATGGAAGACACATCCCAGGCAAGGTCACAATGGCATTTTATTGCCCTCAATGCTGATTTTCACAGCGTGTGCAGATCTGCTTTTTTTCCTGATATCTGTGAACTTTCTCATCTGTTTATCCAGTCGACTGATACCTTTCTTGGAAGTTGCCTGAAACTAAGAGTGGGGGGAAAAATTAAAGAGCAAATTATTGTAATACCTACCCTTAGTTTTATCTTTCATTTTCTTATATCTGAAAATTAGCAGTCAAAGGGACTCCCAGCTCTAGAATAATCAGAAAACACTTTGGTGACCTCAGGAACAGATCAAGTATTCACAACAGTGTTAGAACACCTCTCAATCAAAATTAAAATTGTTGTTGACTGTGTCTTAATTTTGCTGCAGTCCACAAAAATCTCCAAGATGAGAGAAAGGGAAATATTGAGACTATAATCCTCAAGGTGGACTTCTCTTTGTCCACTCTCAGGATGTTCTTTAACATCTGTACCTTCATTAATCTGTTTAGCCTCAGCATCAGGGACACTCTCAAGCCAGTGCCAAGTGACTCTTTGTTATAACATGTATGTAGCTGGCAGATGCTTAGTTACCTCACCCTAAGCCTGAAAACACAAAGAACCACCCAGCACCTAACATGACACATTCAGTGAGGTCCCTTCCTGATTTCATCACCTCTATCCCACATTTCCTCAGGATATTATAAATCTATACTGTACTGTTTTATGGGGGGGGGG
>NW_026000037.1:22064084-22108175 GCF_001458135.2 Marmota marmota marmota
GGGGGGGGGGGGGGAGACACAGCTTACAAAACTAGGTAGTTTTGCTTAAAAATTATGGCACAACTGTATATCAACTCTATATTATATCACTGAAGAATATTTAGTCAAATGAAATTTTACCATGTCAAGTAAAAGGCAAACCAACAAAGTCAATAAAGTAGAAAAAAATTATGATCACATTGTTGCTTGAATTAAATAAAAAAAAGAACACAGTGATAATGTTTATGCATGCACACAAAAATGACCAAAAGAAATAATCAAAGTGTTAATATTAAGATGTGGCAAGATTAAGGTGACGTTAATTTTACTTATTTTCTGTATTTTTAAAAGTCTACAAAAACATGCATTGCTTCTGCAATTTTAATGTTATTTTTTAAAAGCACCCCATAAAACAAACATAAAAATTAGTATAGGACAGGTTTTTGAATTACTCAAGAGTGAAAAAAAAAAAATCAGAAGCTCTAGAGAAGTGAATAAACTCATATATTCACACAATGGTCACAGACCATTCTGCAGCCATTAAAAATGATAAATCTACAAGGTGGTTTAAATGAGGGAAAATGACCAAAATTATATGCAGCACAATTTTGATTAAAGTATATATGAAAAAAAAGGTAACAAATATTATCAAAGTATTTTGAAACGGTTAGACTTTGAGAGATTTTTCTTATTATTACCTCAAATTATTCTACAATTATAAAAACTAAGTTTTGAGGCATAACTGGAGAACATTTAAAACCTCAAATTGTTAATAGTAGTAATGACTTAGTGAAGAGAAGAACTTTGGGAATGGAGGTTAATCTGTAGTGTTTTATATTTACTATATAACCTCAAAAATAAAAATTATATTGAATACAAAAAGTTTCATTTGAAAGTCATTTACTTACTCTAGTTTTCTTCTTGGACATACTCATTAGTGTCTATGCAATGTGATCCTTGAGTGAATGTACAAGAAACCTTTCTGATCAGGGAAACTGGCTAGGTGGTTTAAAGACAGTAAGTAGGAAGGTTAACATGTAACCATCCCCACCCAAAAAAATGACATTTTTTGGACAGAGTTCTATAGTCTTTTAGGCCAAACTGCAACCTCGATAAACACAGGCACATTATGGTCCTGTGGAGTGTCTGGGATAAGGAAGGGAGCTCTCCTAGAACATTTTCTCCTCGTGCTGTTTCTCTCCTTCCACCCCCTCCACTTAACAGGGAGGAGGAACCAGAGCCAGCACCATTAACAGGCACACAGCCCCTTGGGACACAAGGCATGCTTCCAAGGTAGGCAGACCTCTGAGAGTTTTTATTATGTTTTCTTGG
The DNA here is from genome assembly GCF_001458135.2 of Marmota marmota marmota. Lineage (NCBI taxonomy): Eukaryota > Metazoa > Chordata > Mammalia > Rodentia > Sciuridae > Marmota > Marmota marmota. The sequence goes on from NW_026000037.1 coordinate 22,065,396, forward strand.
CTATGCTGCAGTTTTCAATTCTCAAAAACCTAAGTGCTGGGGCAGGAAATATTAGTTAAAAAAAAAAATGGCTAAAAGAGGGAAGAGACAGTGAGAAAGGAGAGAAAGATAAAGAAATGGGGGTGGGGAAGAGGAATACCAAGGAGAAGTGGCCAAGGGACACGGATATAGTATAAGTCAAAAAAGAAAGGCCAGCTAGAGGAAGAAGTCCTTAGCATGGAACTAATCCTCCCCTACCCTTTATTCATTCTCAATAAATAAGAAAGTAGGGCTGAGATTGTGGCTCAGCAGTAGAGCGCTCACCTAGCCTGTGTGAGGCCCTGGGTTCGATCCTCAGTACCACACAAAAATAAACAAATAAAATAAAGAAGAAAAAAAAAAAAAAAGAAACTGAGTTTTGTCTTGACAGTTGCTTAATAGCAAAGTGAGCGGACAGGAAGGTGAGTGGAGTCCATGGAAACAGTTGCCAAAGCAGAGGTCAGGGAGAATTACAAAACGCAGATATCACACTGGGACTCTGCACACTGTAGCAAAAGTGGTACTATTAATTTCGAAGCACAGTGGGTCAGTGAATCTGGCTTATGAACTGTTTAGTCTTTTTCCACTTCTGACCATGTACTGAATTTATTTTTGCCACATACATCTCTTAAATATTCAGTATAGGAATTTAAGTAATGAGTTCTCAAATGCATGTTGCTGAATCACTGACAAAAGGAAATTAAGCCATTTCCCATTCATCTAGAAATCACTGCCAGTTCATGTCTGTAATGCAGACTACTATGATTCTAGGTGCTAACAAAAAGCCTTTTTCATAAAAATGGGTACCAGTCAGGAAGAACACAATGCTTATCATGGAAGTAAGGTCTATTAGTCTCTACTATGGAAAGTACTTGAATGCCCTAAGGGACCTGTCAGGGTCATTATTTCAGAAAGTAAGAGCAGGTGGCTTTTTCTGATTAAGAAAGCACACATATGCTTGTTTTCACTCTGATGACACTCAAAGCCCATGCACAGCCCATGCTTCCTCAGGGATACCTCTTGGATACACTGTTAGGGCCAGGACTATAAGGGCATCCTGTTGCCTTCAATGCTGAACTTGACAGCACGGTGCACTTTGCTGAGTCGTTTCTGTTCTGCAAATCGCCTCTTATGCTTTTCCAAACGGCTTAGGCCTTTTTTAAGAATACCAGGCTAGAAGAGTGGTTGGATTAGAGAATAAAGATTACCGAGAAACAATGTCCACATCCATAATGGAAGAAGTGTCTACCCTAGTGATTTCACAACAGAATTGCTTAAATAGATGAAAAGAAAGGGAGGGAGAGAGATGTGGCATTAGGTAAATCCTGTTTCTGATGGTTCTTAAAAAAAAAAAAAAAAAAAAAAAAGTCACTATGTCAGAACATTGTAGTCTTCAAAATTCACTTGAAATGAAGGAATTAGTAAGAAACTTCCTGATTTAATGTTGCTTTAAGTCTGGAGAAAAAATCATCAGCTTTAATCACGGGTAATACTTTTCCCTTTCTCTGATTCCTTGATTTGTGATTTTGCTAGACAAGAGACCAGGAAACAGATTTCTGTGAACAAGATAAACCTTAAAAGTTATAGGGATTATTAAACATAAGGTGAAAAATCAAGTGGTAATCTATATTTGAGTTCCACCTTGCTCTTCCTTGCTTACCCTGGATGACTCCATTTCCACGTTCCACTTGGGCCTGACGACATAGTCCTTGTTTGAGGGCATTGGGACCCTTGCACGGGCACAGAATCCAGGATCTCCAGGTCTAAGAGCCCTAAGAAAAGGAAAAGGAAGAGCATACTGCTTATGTAGTCAGCCACAATAGAAACTACAGGCAATTTCACATTCCTGTTCCCAGTCCACCCTATTCAGCTCCAGTATTTCAAATTTCCTCTGTCCTCTCACAGTCACCCAAACTCTCCTCTTTAGCTAGCCACATCATCAGACACACTGCTATAGGAATTCCTCATTTCCACCCAAAGCCACCTTCCTCTGCATTTGTATAAATCCCCTTTGTTCTCCTCAGCTTTAAACGTAATCATGCCTTCTCCTTTCAAAGGCTGGTCTCACCTTTCTGACCAAATCCTAACTTCTTCAGGCTAGTGGAGATACTCAGAAGTTCACTTATGAGGTGAAAAAAATCAGGTAGTCAAAAATGACCCTCACATGCTCTAAGTATGTCCATAATGTACATGGTTTTGCATGTGCAACACACAGTAATTTCCTTCAATACTTCTGTAAGTAACTTTTGGGAATAATTTCAGTTTCACATACAGTTATAAAAAATAATACCAAGAGAGGGCTGGGGTTGTGGCTCCATGGTAGAGCACTTGCTGGCACATGCGAGGCACTGGGTTTGATCCTCAGCACCACATAAAATAAATAAATAAAAGGTATTGTGCCCATCTACAACTATAAACAAACAAACAAACAAATAAAATAATGCCAAGAGAGATTCATCATCTCCTGTAATGGTAACAACTTGCAAAAATACAGCACAGTACCACAACCAGGATATTGACATTGATACAATCCATCCATATTATTTACTTTTCGCCAATATTACTTATATTCATTGTGTATGTCTGTTCAGTACTGCGCAAATTTGAGAGCACGCAAGTTAAACTAAAAGATCACCATCTTTCCAAAGTAAAGATTCAACAGATTATAGACGTCCAGGCATTTAAAATCACTTAACCTTTAGGTAACTCCCTCTAGTGGTGAATGGAGAGTGGATATATGTACCTATTGCAGGTGGGGCAAGCAGAGTAAAAAAATTCTAAACTGTTTTTATTCCTTTGTATAGTTTGTCCCATTTTTAAACATTAAGTTTCTATAACCTTCTACACCAGATTAATTGGCTAGCCAAAACAAAACCCCAAAACTCCTTAACTCTTCTTCTCCCTCTGAAGGATATTATCTCATCTTCAAACCACCTGTATATAAGTTTTACTTTGCTCCCTCTATCTCATCTCTCATTCTCCTGCAAGCCTTGAGCCAATATTGGCAGGAACAGATATTGGCAGCATCTCTCCTCACTATCCCTGGCCCCGTACCTTCTCCACTGCCCACCTCCATGTAGTCTCATTCCCTTCCCAGGTTCTGTTCCAACACTTATGTCCACATCCTCTTGTTGGCTACTCTGCCTGGCCATACCCCTTTTAAAAATTGGTTAGTTCACTTCTTACTCTACACTTTCTTGATTCAACAGTTTTCCCCCCCTTCGGAAAATAACCATCAAATCTGTCTCTAGGCCCATGATATTCGTAAGAGTATCTTATTAGGTATCTCACATTTAACTGCTTTAAACAGAACTCACCAATGCCCTCAAATCTACTCTTCCCTTAACTTTAATGAATAGTAACACCACTGTCTCCGTACTGGTGAATATTTGGTGTACAGCCTTCAATTCCAACCAAATTCTCCTCTACTAAGTCACCAACTCCTGGCAGCTCTGCTTCTGCAGTGCCTTCTCAGTCTCCTGCTCCTCCATTATGGTTTTTGTTTATCTGTACCATACCTTTCAGTCAAACTGCCCTGACTGTCCTATACAACACCATCAGCATCAACATTCCCAATCAAATTTTATGACTTCATATCTAGGTTCAAACACATCATTTGGAGTCACAAAGAAGTGAAAATTTCTATTCTGATTTCAGCTCCTTATTGGTCCATATCTGTATTTCCAGTTTTGTCTTTTACCACCCTTGGTGCCACAATGCTGACCAATCACTTTAGTCTATTTGCCACTCCCAAAGAGGCCTTGCACACTAACCCCACATCCTTGCCTGTGCTCTCCCTTTCCCATTGCCCTTCTGGACTGTTTCAAAAGCTTACCAAAGAGTCTAGCACTTAGCAAATAGCAATACAATCTTTACTGAATCAACTATTTTCTTAGTTTCAATAACTGTCAAATTGAAAATCACTCCCTGCCAACGTTAACACAACATCATTTCATTTACTGTTTTTCTTAAAGCAGCTATCAGAAATCCTCTATATATGTTAAGAAAAATTAATACAAAAGCTCTTACTTCTCCTCTCCTGTTAGCACCTTTTCCAGGTCTCTTCGGGGTGTCTGACCACCAGTGCTGGGAAAAAGGTAAACAATAAGTTACTAAGAGTCAAAAAACCTTCTAACTAAGAAAAGAGCAAATTATCAAACTTAAACCACAATTAGCTTTACACTGGGATGGGGTGGGGGCCCACAAAACACAACCCTCCCCCCCCAAAAAGCATAAACAACAACAAAAAAACCTGAATCATTTTAAGGACACTACTCAATTTAGTAGTATTCTTTTACCTACAGGTTTCACTCTGAGTGTGCAATAACTACCATAGTTGTAACTCCTGGATGGGACTAGATTTAGTACATTTACACAAATTGAAACAATAACATTTCCCCCCATGATTTTGGAGACAGGAAGTTGTTTCCTGTAAGTGGTTGGAATCTCCAGGCCATACTTTTGGAGACTATTCCAAAAAAGGTCTTATGTGAGGGAGGAGACTCTTACCAGATGCTATCACATTTAAACTATAAGGATATTATGAACTATGTATTTTCTTTTCAAATGCAACAAGCTGAAAGACAAAATCTTACAGATGACCCTAAGATCCTCATGATCTTATTTACCAGGTACTGGTAACATTAACAGTTATTCCACTTACTCATACCTGTTCCCTCATACCTGTTCATTCTTCGTCGTTGAGGCATTTGTTCTAGATCTCTTTGCTCCCTTTCTTCTCTTGTCATTCCTTTATAGTTTGAGGTAAGGCCAAATATAGGACGAGACCATTCATCTAGAAAAAGAAAAAAAAAATTTTAGTACACAAAATAACATTTTTTTCTAGTAGGCTTTCAAATAATCACACACTCATATAATTCAACAGTCTAGGTATTTAGAGTGTGAGTGTGTGTGAGTTTGTGTGTGTGTGTGTTGTGCTGGGAATCAAACCCAGGGCCTTGTATATGCTAGGCAGATGTTCGACCACTAAGCTATAACCTCAGCCCACAATATTCTTTTTATTTTCTTTTTCCCTTTCTATAATGGGAATTAAACCCAGGATTGCTCTAATACTAAGATACATCCCCATTTATTTATTTTGATGCAGTCTTGCTAAGTTGCCCAGACTGGCCTCCAACTTGTGTTCTTCTTGCCTTAGCCTCCTGACATATGTGCTTAGCCAGAATATTCTTTTTCTTAATGACCCCATTATCCCAGACCACTTTCAGGATAAAGACTACATGATTCTAGTATTTAAACTAAGGCTAGTCAATTCAGAAAAGTAGTATAACAGGACCAGTTTATTTAGTAACCACGGAAATTAAAGAAAGGAACTATCATTAATCACCTGGGTTGATAACAATTTTCTTTCTTAAAAAATGTTTATTTTAAAAAGGCAGTCTAATTTCTAAAGTTTACTCCACTGAAAAATAGTATCTTGAAATAAGGCTCCCTTATTACCTGTCAAAATGGTCTAAATATTTTAAAATTACATTCTAATATGACAGGTGTAGGTGACCATAAGAAAACTAATATATGCTCACTGCTCAGTCAGTAAATGTCCAGAGGCATCAACTGATGTTTTTGTTCTGAACATAATGTAGCTTATTGCTGCATTAGTACACTACAAAAACCAGAAAGGACCTTTTACAGCCAGAATAAGTGTTGACACACTTTGAAGGAAGCAGGAATTCTCAAGGGGTTTAGATTATCTTCAGAAACTGCCCCCGATACCTCAATCCTAGAAACAGAACCACTGTTGTAGTAAGTCACGGACACCAGAGGAAATATTGTGCTTCTGTCTAGGGGAAATAAAAGTCATGGATCACTGCTTAAGAGCAATCAAAAGCTTATTATTCAATAGGAAGTAAACTGTGTATTATTATTAACACAAAAGAGAGTAATGTTTCTGGTTTATGAAATAAATTTATATTTCTCTAATCTAATAATCTTTGATAATCTTAAATTCAACAGAAACACAAATACTATATCCAAATACAGAATTACTTAAATTCCTTTCCAATGTGGAATACAGGAAGAGTTGAGAACAAAAACACACATGGACTTCAGACTTAAAATTGAAGGATTTCATACACAATATGGCACTTGATGACAAGTGTATTTCAGTTAGCCTCTGGATTTTTCTGGCATTATAAAAATAAGAACATGGAAACAACTTTGGAGACCATTATGCAAGTAACAATAATGTAGTGGGTAGTAGTTCTTGACTATGTGCTAATCACTGGGCTTTATATTTTTATATATACACATACATACATACATATATATATACACACATACATATATATATACACACACATACATATATATATATCCCCCATTTAATCTTCACAATAATTCAAAGAAAACATAATTATCTCAATTTTACAGAGGAGGAGACCAAACTTGGAGCTGAAATCACCAGCTAAAGAAATGTAGTCAGATATCGATCCATGAAATGAACCAGGTGTGGCTAACTCAAGGGCTTGCATTCAACATTCCCCTCTCTCCACACTCTTGATCCATGACTAGAAAATGTATACTTTTACTTGCTGTATTTAATACTGGATAGCATATTTAAAAATACTAAGAAGGATTTTTAGTATAAGAGAAAAAATCTACTCCTATAAGAAGTTATTAAAAAAATTTCTATTCCACCACCTTACTGACTCATGTTAAATAAATATTGGTAAAAAAATACATAGTTACATACATGACTCTCCACATATAGACATAAAAACAATAAAAAGCAAAATTTACGTACTGATTAATTTCCCTGCCATGTCCTTGTTGGACCTTGATTCCTTGGGGTGTTTATAGAGATACATCACTGCTCGTCCAATCCCACTATGCTTCAGGGTCTCCTGGCTCACACTAGGTAGCTGGGGGAACATAAACACACAAAAATTAATCACGCAGAAGCTAGGAGGCTTGCTAATCTATTCTAGAGGACTTTTAAGACCTGGTTCCTTAAAACAAATAAAAAATTCTATTTTCAGGCTCCACAGGCACTGAACATAGATCCTTTGAATTCAAATCATAAGTTGGGAGTTTAGTGTTACCACTAAGTTCAAGTAAAATCTAACAGTGTGACAAAGTATGAACTAACATACTTAGAGGTTAGCTGTTTTGTATAGGAGTCAGCACAGGCCTCAGAAGCCAAGAGACAGACCTAAGACTGAATTCAAGCACAGCCACCTGCTAGGTATGTGACCTTGGACAAGTCATTTAACTTCTGAGTCTAATTTCCTCATCTGTAAAATGGAGACAATATACCTACCTTTCAGTTTATTGTTGAGAAATCAATGAGCCAATCAATACATATATAAAGCACCTTGCACAGTGTTTCACATGTAGAAGGTTTCTCGGGAATTTCTGCAGTAGTTAAGTAGCTTGCCCAAGGTGTCACAGCCACATAAGGGGGACCCAGCTTAAGAGTCCAATGCAAGTTCATATGACTCTGAATTTGGTGCTCTATTTCAAGTGCCTCTCCAGAACATGTCCATTAATGGACTACTCTTCTCATATACACCTAGGTACCTCAAGATCTTTTTCCTTCAATATAAGGTCTTTTTTTAATGTTCATTTTATTATATATGTTCCTTTTTTCCCCAACCTTTTTTCTGGCAGGCTGTAGCAAAGCAAAAATAAATTCATGGTAAAATAAAGAAGCCAAGACAATACAAACCTTAGATAATTAATGAAGAACAAATAGTTTCTGCCATTAACCTCTTGGTAAATTACAGGCCACTAACCTCTTGCAAAATCTTCAACAGCTCCTCCCGAATCTTTAGTGCTGGCAAACTCTTATCTGGCAGAGGTGATAGCCATTCTTTGATGGCAGACATCACACCACTATCAATAAACGTCTCTTTAAGGTCTTGCCTGAAATAATAATGATGTTGATGATGATAATGATGGTGGTAATAGTGATAATATTAGTAATAATTCAAACCTACAAACCTCAGTTCCACTGTATCTCTCTGACTTTCCTTACATATTTAGTGATGTTTCCAAAACTTGCTTTTATATGCATATATTATTATATACTATTATATTGGTATATATTGAATATATATTAAATATATAATTTCAAAAGTTGTATGAAATTTAGTTTCTATTTCCCATAAACATACAGGCTTGACAGTAAAGATGACTTGCTAACAACAAAACAAAATAAACTCAAATTACACAAGATAGATTAATGTTGACTGAATGGTACACATAAGAGGAACAATGAACTGCAATTATTGCAACTAAAAATATAACGCTTAATCCATAAGAATAGTGATTCTCAGTTTCAGGTGATAGAGAACCTAGAATTGTGCTATTCTTTGCAGGACATAAAGGAGAATATAGTATTTCTGGCAGAAAAATTATTCCAATGACTATTGATATTTAAATTTCTTTGCCGTTTCCTTTACACCTACCTACTAACGAGGCAAATTAATAGTACTTTCTTAGTTTTACAGTATTGATTTATTTTCTGTAGTCATAATTTTTAGTAACTGCAAAGAAACTTATTTGTTTTGAATATAATTCCATTTCTTGTGTACAGAGAATCACGTGTGTATTCACCATGAAGAAATTGTGTGCAACACAAATAAACCCTTTTCAAACCAAAAAATTAAATATATTCCTGAACAAGTGATATTTAAATTCCATTTCATGCAACAGAATCAGTTATATTAATAGTATAACTACATTATATATAGTTATATATGTAACTATGTACATTTTATATGTAAAATCTGACAGAGAGTTTTGTCTGCTGGAATAGAGGAAGCAGTTTTCTAGTTATAGGTGTCCTAAGGCATGTTTGTGGCTCATTGATGTATGAATGCATTTCTTCAGCCATTCAAAGCAGGCTTTGGCTTTAGTTATTCAAAGAAAAAGCTAAGCTGCTGATGACCATGAGCAAACAAACGAATTTCATAACAAGGACTTAATAAAATAAGGGCATCATTATTATAGAAAGACTGTGATGTATTGGACCACCCAATATATACATTATATATTATGTGTGTGTGTGAGTATATATTTATGTGTGTGTATATATTATATATTGTACGTGTATAATATATGCTTTGAGTAGATTGCCCTTGATTTGCTATTTTCAATTATATTGGGAAAACAGATGCAATTTTATCAGACTCCAAACTGTCTAAAGAATACATTAGTACTTTCCAAGTTTTTCTTTCATCAACGTCAGTTTTCTATTTGTTCTGTTTGCATTAGGCAACAAGGTTTAAGAAAAATTTATGAATAAATATTTTAGGAAATTTTATTCATTAATGTTTGCAATCTAACAGAAGGCTATCATATGTAATATTCTTAGAACACCAGTAAGTAGTTTGAATATCATTCCATTAAAAGGAAAAGATTTTAAAAAAATTATAAACATACATGTAGTTCAAAGCCAAGCACAATGTTAGGCACAGGCATTTGATAAACAAAATATATTTTACTATATATAACACAGACTTATTTTTCTAGTCTTATTTCTGTATAAACAAATTTGATATTCACTTTCATTTCATATATCAAAGTACAAATGTAAGTCAAAGCCTTGAAAAAGACATAATTCATTAGACAAAGACAGCAAGTACACACCCTGAACACAAATGTAAACTGACCAAGTGCAAAATGACTCATAACCACCACTACCTCTTAAGCTGTCCATTCTTTTTTTTTAATTATTAATATTTTTTGTAGTATTTATTTTTTAGTTTAGTTGAACACAATACCTTCATTTTATTTATTTATTTTTATGTGGTGCTGAGGATCGAACACAACGTCTTGTGCTAGGCAAGCGCTCTACCCGCTGGAGCCACAACCCCAGCCCCAAATTGTTTATTCTTATCATTAAAAGGAAAATTTTCAACAAGAAAATGAAACACTTACTTCTTAAGGTGCATAACCACAGTAGGCAACAAAGTTAATTTCTTAAGTGCTGGCTTTTTTTGATTGTTCAACTGTCTATCTTCCTATTCAGAAAAAAAGACAAAAAGATTTAAAAACAGCAATACTGCTAATAATCAATTATAACACTATAATTCTAAACCTTAAAATAAAGTAGCCATCTCTCAAAGAAAACAATTTTTCATACAAGAAAGGATGCCTGAAAGACAAGGGTTTGTTTTGTTCTTGCACAACACCAAATTCCACCAGGTAGTCAAACCCACAAAACTGTTAGAATTTGTTTTTAAAATATACCACTATTTACAATAGAACATATTTTAAAAATTCAACGAGTTAGATGCAATCTCTTAATCAAGACAAGACAATGACACATGATTTTATAACACTTTTTACATCAGCTAAAGATGAGAACAAAACCATTCCCCCAGACAACCAGTGAAGGCTATTCACCTGAAAAGGTTTAACACTTAGTCTTGTTGATTTATTCTAAATATATGACTAAATAAAAAATTTTATTTCTATGCTTAATATTTAGGATAGTAAATTTTTATCATACAACAACAAAAAAATGTCTTCAATGTAGTTCACACCAAAGTTAAGCATTAAATAAACAAACAAAAGCAACACGATGAATTCAGTGGAGGGAAGAAGTGACCATCTCACCTCAGCAGCCTCATTCATCTTGACAATCATGGCACTCACAACATCATCTGCGTCACTAATAAAGGTGCCACCATCACGATTACGTCTGCGCTTGCCACTCATGCTCTTTTTCCTCTGCAACATCATCTCAAAATCTGACAGGAAGTCCATACTAAGCAGTGACGAAATCAAAAGAAATATAAGATCTTTTAATGATATATTTATCACAATCAAAAGCACCAAACTAATTCTAACTCAATGAAGTGCTACCTTTTAAAAGAAAAAAGTGCAAGTACTTATAACTTGCCATTAAAACAACAGCTGAGGGGCTGGGATTGTGGCTCAGCGGTAGAGCACTTACCTAGCACGTGCCAGGTGCTGGGTTTGATCCTCAGCACCACATTAAAAACAAATAAATAAAATAAAGGTATTGTATCCAACTACAATTAAAAAACAAAACAAACAAACAAACAAAAACTCAGCTGACCCTAGCCTTGTCCCTCTTTTTCTACCCCATTGATCACCAATAGCCCTGAACGGCATTCACACACATATTGGCCTGAGAACATTTCGAGTTCTTATCCAGAGGCTCATTTAGCTTTAGTTGCATTGCCTTTATTTGGAATTGGACAGTGTCCAATTATTTGAATGTTTTTATGTTACACAGCATGAGCAAGAAAAATAAACTGCTTTTTAGTGGTAAGTAGCCTAATTCAAAATAATGTAACTAAGATTAAGATGGAAATCTATAGGTTTATTATGAGTGTTAGACTTACAGCTTTCATTAGAATTAGTGAGAGTTAACTCACTCTCACTATTCCTATAAATTCAAATTTCTAAAAGGACTATAATATACATTCAGCTTAATTCTTATACCTGGCCTAGAATTAAAAAGGAAACTTTCTTTTTTAAAGCATTATCTTTACAACTGTAAACATTATTCTATGGTTCTATGGTACCTGTCAAGGTATCAGACTATTCTGGACATGGATCCCAATTATTAACAAAAGGGAGCAAAATACAACCAAATAATATTTTGTTAAGACTTCAGACTTACTCTCCCTGGTCCCCCAAATCAACTCTTAAAAATCTATTAGGGTTAATTTTTAGAACAGTTTATGTAGCAAGCTATAAATTAAGAGTCTGGTGCCATATAAATATAAAATTAAGATATCTGAGTACAGGAAAATAATAACAGCAAGTTATTCACTGATAGCACTGTATATAGAGAAAGTAAAACAAGTAAATTAGGAATAGATTTTCTGCTAAATTTAGCAACCAAATGAAAGACAATAAGTTTAAGTCCCTACCTCCACTTTTTTTTTTTAAGCTCTCTTTAAACAAATTTCTTTAAACAAAAAACTTACTGCTTTCCTCTTTTTATGTTATCATCAGAATCTGAATCTTCTGCTTCTTTCACCTGGGTTTCACCTTTTTCTTCTTCCAAATCCTCCTGGTTAAAACCCTGGAGGTAGAATGAATCACCTAGTTATCAAATCCTCCATACAGATTTTCTTCGGTATAACTGCTCTTAACTTTTTACATTTTAAAAGTATTACAACCACAAAAATAATAAATAAATAAATAAATAGGTACCAAACAGGATATACAGCAAAAGTTTTCTCCCCAACCACTAGTATTACTTGTTTTTTTATGTTTCCTTCCAGAATAGTCTACAATTACATACGCACTATATTTAGTACCTCCTTTTATTATATAAATGGCAGCATATTATTCATAATGGGTAAAGATACACTCTACATTTTCCAAATTTAACAATAGAATCTGGACAATGATCCATTTCTGCATAAAGTATCCTCATTCTTTGTAATGCTTTTGACTATTTTACCATATGGTTATCACTGTAATTATTCACACATTTGCACAATAGCATGATTATGTATATATAAAAATTTGATAAGTATTTGCCAAACAGTCTTCTACAGGGGTTATATACCAATCCTCTCTCCTTCCAGCAAAGCACAGATTGCATCTGCTTTCCCACCTTCTCACCACTATAACAGGTTATTAAACATTAATTTGTCAATCTCTGGACCAAAACCCCAAAGGTAAATGGCTTTATTTGCATTCTTTCATTAGGAGTTAAGTCTGGGCTCCCCCTTCCCCCCATGTTTAAAAAGTCATCTGTAATTCTTTATTCTGTGAACTCTAAATATCCTAAGCCCATTTTTTAGTTGTTGTTGGGCTATTTACCTAATAAGGGTAAAAAAAAAAAAAAAAAAAAACTCTAAAAATTAAGGAAATCAGTTGTCTATGACATAAATGGCACAATATTATGTTTGTACATTTCAATTTTGTTTATACTAATGTTAGGCATGATTTTCATTTTTATGTAAATGAAATGACCAGTCTTCTTGTTACAGCTTCTAACTTTTTGTATCTTACTTAGATATGCCTTCCCAATGTTTTACCTTAGTATGTTGTTTTTCTTAATGAGCTAAAACTGTAACAAGCTGATGTTAACTCTCCAAACTAGATTAAGCTTAACTTATACTAATATGGTGTTGAACTGACTATAAACTCCATGAAGGTGTCCAAAGTCTCTGATATGTAGACTTTCAAATACTTGTTAAATGAATTCTTTTACTATTTTCCTTAGGTTTACTTTTTTATCATTTTAATTCTATATCCATCTATTTTCATTCTCTCTTATTTTACTAAAAATATTGATTTCTTTTTTGACCAAAGGACTATTTAATAAGGCTTTAAAATTTTTACAGGACATAGGTGTCTTGTTTGTTAATTTTGTTATTATTTTTTGGTTTACTGCATTACATACAGAAAATATTATCTATACTTTGGCTTTTTGGAAAAAAATGGTTCAAAATTTATGAGAATGCAAAGATCCAAGAAAAGCCAAAGCAATGTTGAATAACAACAAGCTTAGAGAACATAAACCAATTATCACTAGTAATGGTGCAATGAGACCAACAGATTGTAAAATAAACCTATATACTTGATTTATGACTGATGGCAACAAACAGCAGTAGGAAAGGACGATTTTTTTTTTTTTTTTCAATAAATGGTGGTGGGTCTACTATATATTCCAAATTAGGGAAAGGGGTTTGACTTCTTCACAACACACATAAAAAAGCCAATTTTAGGTGTATTGTACAATTAAATGTGAACATTTATAAAATAGTCAACTTCCTAGAAAATAACTTGGTGAAAATCTGCATAACCTTGGAGACAGGCAAAAATTTCTTAGGCAGATTTCAAAAAGTTTTCACCGTAAGGAAAAGGCTGATAAATCTGATCAATATTAAGAACTTCTGTTCATGAGAAGGTTCCATCAAGAAAGTGAAAAGGCAAGCAATCAAATGGAAGAAGACATTTTTAACTTTCATAACTGCCAAATGGTTTGTATACAGATTACATACAAAAGACTTTTTTTTGGTTTTTATCGACTGCTTGTTCTGTCAGCTACATTCTTCTTAAGATTATGAACTCATCCATTTATCTTTGTAGTTGTTAATTTTTGTTTTGTGTATAGGTATAGTTGCATTTGTATTATGTATAAATAAAGCCATCTTATTAGGTGCCTTCAATTTTAAAATCTTATTGATATCAATAAGAGTAATCCTCTTCATCTCACATTTTTTTGCCTTAAAGTCTACTTTTTTTAGTCTACTTTTTTGATATTAATATGGCTGTTAGTTTTCTTTTAGAGTTATCTTTTCTTATTCTTTATATTTTTTTTAGTTGTAGATGGACACAGTATCCTTATATTTTTTTAATATGATACTGAGAGTTGAACCCAGCACCTCACCTGTGAAAGCCAAGCACTCTACCACTAAGCCACAACCCCAGCCCCTTACCCTTTTATTTTCCACTTGTTTCAGATACATTTATTAGAACCAGCATGTATCAATTATTAAAATCCAACCTGACCATCTCTGTCAATTAACTAGAGCATTTAGCACATTTACATTTAATGTGATTTCTGATATTATCAAAGTTTAAATCTGTTTTATTACAGTGTAATACTTTCTGATTGCTTCCAGCTCTTTTATATTTCTTTTTCTCTCTTCCTACATATTTAAAAACTGATTAGCTTTTATTATTCCCCCAATTTTCCCCTCTATTGGTTTAGAAGTTATTAGAATATGGTCAGTAGCTATTTTAGATGGCAACATGCATCCTAACTTATCAAAGTTCATTAATGTACATTTACATTCATTTGCAAAGACTTGTGAACACTTTAATTCCATGTATATTCCCAAATGTGTATTGCTTTTAATTTTTATATACATTAAACCACACCAGACATAACTGTTTTGTACATTCAATATCCAAGATTATCCATATACTTTAGTTGCTCTTCTTTCCATCTCCATTTACCTAAGACCATTTTCTTTCTGCACTTTATTTCCTTTAGTTGGCACATTGACAATTAATTCCCTCATTTCACCTTCATTCCCAGAAAGTACTTTTGCTGAATATAACAGAATTACAAGTTTACAGTTATTGAATTCTCTTGTTTCTGTCAAGAAATGAGTTATTAGTCTAGTTGTTGCTTTTGTAACTTTTTTCCTGTAGCTACTTTCTCATTTTCTGATTTCTTGCAGTTTTATTATATACTTAGGTACTTTTAAAATTCTGCTTGCAACTTGTCAAAGATTTCTATAATTTATAGTTTAATGCATCATATTATCCTTCTCTATAGTACTCCAGTGTGTTGTTAAACTTCCTCATATAATTTTCTTTTACATTTTCTATAATAATGTCTCTCAATGCTTCATTCTAGATATTTCCTTCTAACCTGCTTTCCAGTTCATTTTCTTTTCAAATATGCCCAATTTGTGTTCAATTTAACCACTGAATAGTTCATTTTAGTTTATATATATATACACATATATATATATACACATATATATATATATATATATATACACATATATATATATATATAAAATGTTATTCTATTTTTATACGTCCATTCATTTACTTTTTAAAATATTTTTTAGTTGTAGTTGGACACAATACCTTTATTTTATTTATTTATTTTTATATGGTGCTGAGGATCAAACCCAGTGTCTCACACATGCTAGGCAAGCGCCTTGCCACTTAGCTATAACTGCAGCCTCATAGTTACTATATTATTATAGTTCTAAAATTTCTACATGGTTCTTCTCCAAATCTGTCTTGTCCTTTTAAAAATGTTTTGCTCTGGTAAAATTTTTAATCTTATTGCTTCCTGAATATATATTTTTTAAGGCATTATCTAAAATTTCAAGAGCCCCTAGGTCTTTTTTTATTGTTTTTTGTTACTACCATTCCCTTTTAATGTTATCTTTAACTGTGCACCATGCTGCATAGAAAACCTGAATCATCATAATCAAATTTCTGACACAGGTTCTTTGAGTCATCTATAGTTGGCCTAAATATGAGCAAAGGTTGTTTTATTTTCAGTTCCACTTAAATCCTAGAGTGCTGTTCTTTAGAGCCCCAATCCAGGGCATGCGATTTTTCAGGCCCCTAACCTCAGCAGGCCCTGAAGTTCAAATTTTGTCCCTAAGCCTTGAGGCTGTCAAAAATATGTGCAGATTCTCAGCCTTAGAGGCAAACACCCTCAAAGAAAAAGCAGTTCTAAACACTGAATTACCACTTCTTTAGCTTTCTGTCTTCTGGCCAAATAATTCCTTGTTACCTTGTTCCTCAGATGAGATTTTCAAATGCTTTTTTGGTTGTTTATAGCAGAAGGGTTAGTCCAAATTAACAAGTCTGCTATTACTAGAAGCAGAAGTCCTATAACTATTGTGATTCTACCTTTTATCACAGGGTCTTTCATTGTCTCTTAATGTGTTCCTTCATCCCATTCATTCATTTATTTTCCTTTTATACCTTTGTAATACACTTTTATCTCACTTTTTGAATTCTTCTAGATTTTTCTCTTGAATATATCATAATTATTTATTCTTATATATCAGAATCATGTGTTAAGAGAATCTTTGCCATAAAAACAAATAAGTGCAGTCAAAACAGAAATGTTTCCAAGTCGTGCGCGGTAGTGCATGCCTGTAATCCCAGCAGCTCAGGAGGCTGAGACAGGAAGACTAAGAGTTCAAAGCCAACCTCAGCAAAAACTGAGGTGCTAAGCAACTCGGTGAGACCCCGTCTCTAAGTAAAATACAAAACAGGGCTGGGGATGTGGCTCAGTGGTTGAGTGCCCCTGAGTTTAATCTCTGGTACCCCCAAAATAAACAAGTAAATTTTTAAAAAAGTTTCCACCTTATACTTACTGTAAATTCTTCTTCCTCTTCATCACCAGATTCTCCAAATATATCTGCAATAAGATTTCTAGAAAAGAAAAAATACAAAGACATTCATTTTCTTTCTTCCTATCTGTTTAAGAATCATTCTTAAAAATAGGGTATCATTTATGTACTGTAAAATGTGCAGATTTTAAGTGTCCAGTTCAATGGGCTTTAACAAATGTTTACACTCATATAACCAACACCTTAATCAAGATACAGAACAATACTGTCTCCCCACAAAGTTTCCTTATATCCCTACAGTCAGCTCCCTACCACCAACATCCAAGAGGCAATCACCACCAATTCCTATCATCATAGTTTTCCTGTTCCTAAACTTCATATAAATGGCATCATATGAAATGTTCTTTCCTTCCTTAACATATTGAGATCCATCCACATTATGCTGTGTCTATCAATAATTTAGGAGCTAATATCCTAAATGCCCAAAGTCACTCAATTAGGTAAGGTGTATTATACCTTGCCACAAAATTCTAATACAAGTTTTAAAAACTTGAAAGACAATCCCCTTTACATTATCTAAAAAAACCCTTGAAAACTCACATATTATCACTTACTCTTCTTCATTGCCTGACTCACTATCACTCCCAAATAGATCTTTCTCTTCATTTTTCTTATCAGATAATTCTTTCCCCACTTCTTCTTCACTGTCAGATGCTACAGTCTTCTCTCTTTTGCTTGACTTCTCTGATATAACATCACTGTCAGAGTCATCGGCATCAGAAACAACACGACTTTTCTTTGCTGCTATTGAAAAAGAAAATCATTAATCATATTTTGTCATGGTTGTTGTACATAATATATGCTTTAAAATGTCAGTACGTAACAAAAAATTAAGAGCCCCCTAACAAACAATTTTGAATTAAAAAACAAAACAAAACTTGTCTAGGGTGTAACTCAGTAGTAGAGTACTTGGCTAGCATGCCCAGCCCCTGGGTTCAATCCCCAGCACCACCACCACCACCACCACCACCACCACCACACACACACACACACACACACACACACACACACAGCCCTAAAAGGCTTCTGCAAATTCATATGACAAATTGTCTGTGGAAGCACCATTACTGTCTGAATATATCTAGTTAATTAGCAGTCACAGAGACGCACAGCTAACTCTGGATACAGTCAGGGGTTTTCACGTTAACATAGCTCTTTGAAATATTACCCTTTCTGGTAAAGAAAACTGAAGTATTTTATACTCCCATTGACTCTTGGTCTAGGCAATCAGAAAGGTAATCAGAAATTAGCAGGTGCTGCAAGAAAAACTCAACAGAAATTTAATATTAAGTTTGGTCAATGATCCCTTGGGGAAATGAGTGTCTTAGTTATATTTTAGAGTATCAAGCTCAATGACAGAATACAGATCTAACAAAACAGAAAGATACAGTGTTTCAAAGTTATAATGTTAGGTAATAAGGAAAGCTATAGCTCCAAATAATTCCTTACATGCTTTTTCTTCATCTTCACTATCAGAAAGCACTGCAGCTTTCCGTTTTGCTACTTTTTCCTCCTCACCATCTTTTTCTTCATCTTCATCACTATCCATTTTTTGCCTTTTGGGTTCTTCCTCCTCACTCTCAGAGCTGTGAAATCTTTTTCTGTCAACATGGCTCTCTGAATGAAAGTCATTTTGCATTTCTGGATTCCCCCCCTTATTTTCCCCATCGCTGTCATCATCAGACTCTGGCTTCTGTTTGGGTCTGGAGGCATCCTCCGCTTCTGAATCACTGGCAGGTCCTTTCTGAGGCTCCTCACTCTCAGAGTCACTGACTCGGGGTTTGGGGAGCTCCTCATTTTCAGAATCACTGGCCTGATGCCTTGGGGGATCCTCACTTTCTGAGTCACTAATTCGGGGTTTGGGGAGTTCTTCATTATCTGAGTCGCTGGCCTGGTGTCTTGGGGGTTCCTCACTCTCTGAGTCACTAATTCGGGGTTTGGGGAGTTCTTCATTATCTGAGTCACTGGCCCGGTGTCTTGGGGGGTCTTCGCTTTCAGAGTCACTGATACGGGGTTTGGGGAGCTCTTCATTTTCAGAGTCACTGGCCTGGTGCCTTGGGGGATCCTCACTTTCTGAGTCACTGATTCGAGGTTTAGGAAGCTCCTCGCTTTCCGAATCACTCATTTGCGGTTTAGGAGGCTCCTCATTTTCTGAGTCACTGGCCTGGTGCCTTGGTGGTTCCTCACTCTCAGAGTCACTGATTTGAGGTTTCAGAGCATCCTCGGTTTCAGAGTCACTGGAAGGACTCTTTTGGAGCTCTTCAATCTCAGAATCACTGGCAGCATGCTTTCTAACTTCTTCGTTTTCAGAGTCACTTGCATGTCCATTAAGCAGCTCCTCGTTTTCAGAGTCACTCCCAGGTAATTTCCTGGTCTCCTCACTCTCAGAGTCACTCCCATGCTGATTAACATCCTCATTTTCAGAATCACTTGCAGGAGGTTCTGCCCGCTCTTCAGATTCGGAATCACTGTCCTTTGGCCTGTGAAGCTCCTCACTTTCAGAGTCACTAGCATTAAGATGTGAGGGCTCATCATTCTCAGAGTCTGTCACATGATGTCTTTTGGTGAGGCCATCTTCTCGATCACTAGGTTCATTCTGAAAAAGCAAGAAAAAATTAGCAACATGTAAAAAAATGTAGTAATGAAATTTAAAAATATTCAACAATTCTTTAAATGTGGGGATAGGTGCACTTAAATGTTGAATTCTTGTCCTTTTCCGATATAAAAATATTCCACTTTAAAGGTCAATCTGTAAAACAACTTACCATGGCTTGGACCCCCCAAAGGGAAAGGATAAACAAAGTGTAAAGCTTACCTCTAGATTATTATACAGGAGAAACTAATTTTGAAGAGTTGATGAGCTAAATTAAAAAGAAAGAAAGAAAACAAAAGCCTAACTTCTTTATATTCTAATTCCTGAAAAATCTAACTATTTTTCAAAGAAATACAAGCAAACATGGGTAATCAAGTTCTTTTACAAAAAAGCAGTCTTAGATTTTATATGGCTGAAATTATTTTAGGGGAAAAGCTATAAAACTTTATTTTATTTAAAGGTTCATGTAAATATATTCTCCCATGGGAATCTAAACAAACAAGGAAAGGAGACATCTCCTAAGCACCAATACCATGTTGAGCTCTCTTCTATTAGTACACTTACTTCTCACTGCAGTATTTATTGAGTCTTAGTATAATCATAGTCACAAATCTAGTGGCTCTAGAACAAAAGCTTAGATATTTAGGTAGACATCACTAATACATATTAAGTAACTTGAAATAACTAGTTTGAAAATTTGTTCTAGGGTACAAACAATAATACATGTATAAAAATGCAGAGAAAATATACAAAATTAAACAAAACAAAAAACTTAATAAATATTTCAGGATTTAGAATACCATCTGGAATCTCACTTTTCATAATATTCTAGTTTAAAAAGGCCCAAATCTTCATCATATCAGATTAGGCCCTGACTTCCTTAATAAGACTCCTAAAGCACAAGAAATAAAATCAAGAATCAATAAATGGGATGGATTCAAACTAAAAATCTTCTTCTCAGCAAAAGAAATAATCAATGAAGTGAAGACAGAACTTCCATTTGGGGAGCAAATTTTTGCCACACACACATCAAATAGAGCACTAATCTCCAGGATATATAAAGAACTCAAAAAACTTAATACCAAAAAACAAACAACCCAATCAATTAGCTAAATGGGCTAAGGAACTGAACAGATACTTCTCAGAAGAAGATATACACAACCAACAAATATATGAAAAAATGTTCAACATCTTCAGTAATTAGAGAAATGCAAATCAAAACTACTCTAAGATTTCATCTCACCCCAGTCAGAATGGCAGTTATCAAGAATACAAGCAATAATAAGTGTTGGAAAGGACGGGAGAAAAAAGGTAAACTCATACATTGCTGGTGGTACTGCAAATTGGTGCAACCACTTGGAAAGCAGTGTGGAGATTCCTCAGAAAACTTGGAATGGAACTACCATTTGACCCAGCTATTGAGAATTCAGCTGCTATAAACATTTGTGTGGCTATGTCACTATAGTATGCTGATTTTAAATCCTTGGTCTATACCCAAAGGATTTAAAATCAGCATACTATAGTGACATAACCACACAAATGTTTATAGCAGCTGAATTCACAATAGCTGAACTGTGGAACCAACCTAGATGCCCATCAATAGATGGATGGATAAAGACTGTGGTATATATACACAATGGAATATTACTCAGCATTAAAAGAAATAAAATTATGACATATGCAGGTAAATGGATGGAGCTGGGGAATATTAGGCTAAGCGAAGTAAGCCAATCTTTCCCAAAAAGGCTGAATGTTTTTTCTGATTAGTGGATGCTGATCTATGACGGGGACGGAGGGGGGTGGGGGAGCATGGGAAGAATGGAGGAACTTTGGATTAAGCAAAGGGGAGGGTCGGGAGGGGTTAAAGGGATAGGAAAGATGGTGGAATGAGATGGACATCATTACCCTAGGTACATGTATGATTGAATCTCTACATAGTGTATGACAAGAGAATTGAAATGTTGTGCTCCATTTATATATGATGAATTGAAATGCATTCTGTTGTCATGTACAACTAAGCAGAACAACAATAAAACAGAAAAAAGAAAAAAAAAGTAAGTCTTTCTGTTTGAGTGTTCTCCCTTAAAAATAATCTATTAAGTCAAATATTTCTTTTTAGAATATTATGATTGAGGCTACATGAACTTACCTGGATCAATTTTCAAGGACCAAAGAGATATTAACAACATATATGCCCACTGTCATACTCTTCAATTTACCCCAAGATCATTAAAGACTAAGTATGCTATGATTACAACTTCAAAGAGAGCACAAAAAATAAGCAAGCACACATAACAGAAGTTTGAGGAGTTATTCATATTTTATTATTGTGACAACACAGAATTCCAAAGAAACACTAACTACTAAATATATTCACTGAAGCTTATCATGTTCAGGAAACTTTCCAAACCCATAGACTTTCAAAATTTCTACTGGGCACTTAGCATCATTCCTTGTCACATCTCTATTCTCCTGTTAAAACTAGAATTTATCTATTAAATATGACATTAAGATTCGAGAAGGAGGCTGGGTGCAGTGGTACATGCATGTAATCCCAGTGGCTTGGGAGGCTGAGGCAGGAGGATCCTGAGTTCAAAGCCAGCCTCAGCAACTTTGAGGCGCTAAGCAACTCAGTGAGATCCTGTCTCTAAATAAAACACAAAATAGAGACGGAAATGTGGCTCAGTGGTTGAGTGTCCCTGAGTTAAATTCCTGGTACCCCCCTCCCAAAAAAAGAGTGGAGGGCGAATCTTGCAATTATAGTACAAAACTCCACACACTGCTTAAAGTTACTTTAACTATACTTCCTAATTAAAAAAAAAAAAAAAAAAGATGACATATTTATTTAGAATGTAAGCTCTATGAAGGCAGGCATTTTTGGTTTCTTTTTCTGGGGGGGGCAGGGGGTGGCAGGACGAGTGGGATTGAACTCAGGACACTTAACCACTGAGTCACATCCCCAGCCCTATTCTGTATTTTATTTAGAGACAGGCTCTCACTGAGTTGCTTAGCACCTCACCGTTAACTTGCGATCCTCCTATTTCAGCCTCCTGAGCCACAGGGATTACAGGCGAGCACCAGTGCACCCAACTCTTTTGGTTTCTTTTCTTCACAGAGTAGAGCATAGAATGGTCTCCAGCGCGCGCGCACACACACACACACACAGCATTTGTTGAATAAATAATAAAGGAGTTAAGTGGGAATAACATCAAAAGGAGTTTTAATAATATTTAATATTAATTCAACAAGCATTTATTTAATGCCTACTATGTGCAAGGTACTAGCAATCAAAGCTGAACATGTTTCTCAATGCCCAACTCTAAAAGTCGTTGCCTAATGAAGAGCCAAACAAACAAATCCTAACAATATTTTGAAACTCTACAGGAAATATAGCTATATGAAACCAAGCTGCAAAAGGTATGTAGATGACAGGTATTTGCGCACTTAGTTTGTGATGACTGAGTAAAGAAGTTAACTAGTATGATAGGGAGGGGTAAACAGGAACCAGTAGGAGGCTGTTTAAAATGTTTTCTATGACACACCCATCACATAACTCAAATATTCCGTTTATGTGTGATTCAATTTATTTTAGCTGAAAATAGAAATAATTCCTGTCTAGGTTCAAAAAAAGAAGAATCATCCCAGAATCAGTAAGATGAATGACTAACAGACCAATATAGGTAAGAACCAAGGCACTTCAATTTAGAAAAAGGGACTCTCGGATCTTTTCACTACAGCACTATTAATAATATGACTCAGCTCCAACTATGCTATATTTCACTGTCTAGAACCTAAATTTTAAATCCACAGGAGAGACTGTGTAATTGGCAATATCAGATTTGACTCAATCCTCTGGAAGAGAGGCACAGCACTGGGAGACACTCCCAAAGGAGGGAGACATCATAAACTGGGAGTCATCCCAGCACTTATGTGCTACACTCTACCGTGGGTTTCCTGATATATTAGGTAGGCACAGCAAAACAAGCAACCATTAAGTATATTACATATGATAATGATTATAAAATTTACAGAGTCTCATCAATTTTATAGGAGTTTCATAAAACTTGGGTATCCATTCTATGTGGCCACATAGGAAAAAAAGGACAGAAATCACTGTAGTAAGAAAGTGCTGGTCAATAGACTCAAGCTAGAGAATAAACATAAGCAATGATATCATAGAATTTAGCCAGATCATATTAGAAATTATGCAATTAAGCTTAAAAACTATCACAACAATATTCAAATTTTTCAGACTGACTTTAGCAATTAAATTGTAAACAAAAAATGCAATTAACAGTAAAAAGTGCTATTGAAATGGCATTTTCTTAATAATGCAAGAAATTCCCTAGTTGGAACTATCAGAGATATTGAGCACATGAGGTAGTGGGAGGCTTCAGAAATGTCTTCACACAATCATTTACACTGGTGTTCAATCATAAGGAACAGATACACACACCCCAGTAACTGACTCTCTTAAACTGAAAAGCAAGTAAGCTGCTGTAAAGCAAATACTAATATGTAAATTTCATAGTACACTGTCAAACAGAAACCCTTATAAAGAACCAAAGAACCCATCAGAAGTGTCAAACTCAAAACAGTTGAACTTGCAAACTTGCAAAAATTTATCATTATAAACTGGCAAAACACTCCATAGTAATCACACTGTAAATTCCATGAAGAAAAAACTATAGGAGTATTTTCAAAAACACATTTCAGTGGACCCCAGTTCCAAAAAATATAACTAAATCCTCATGTTATATTAGTTTCAATTAGTATATAAAGAATTGGAGGGACTGAGAGTGTAGCACATGTGAAATACTTACTGGCTTGGAGAGGAAGGAAGGAAGGGAGGGAGGAAGGAAGGATTCACTGACCTGAGGAACCAGCTACTAAAACAATACAATGCTGTCAATCCAGTTAATTTCTAATGAGATGCAATGCTCTGAAAACTCCCAATTTTGCCATTAGCACACACATAATAAAATGAAGCTACTAATGAGTGTCCCTTGTCTGGCTGATATTAGAGTAAAAAATAAAAGCTCATTGAAGAGTACTGGTAAAAAAAGATTCTGCACAAAGCTCAAGGTTTTTATGATAACAAAGCTAACTCCTGCCTACTTCCAGACTCATTTCTGCCCTCTCACTAACATCAACCATGTGTGCCACACTAGCAGTTACCAAACTTTAGTGTGCACAGGAAATCATTTGGGGATCTTTACTGAAAACCATAGAGACTTTTGTACTTCTCACCTCCACATATTAATCTAGTAGGTCTGGAAAAGGTGCCAAATAATTTGTATTTTAACATGTGATCCACATGACAAATCACATTGAAAAAATCCTTTTCCAGACAAGGAACTATTTACTAACTTACCTCTATGCCTTTACAAATTCGGTTCCCTTTGCCTAGATTATCTTTGTTTGCTTGTACTTTTCATAACCCAAAACTTGACAAAAATACTCCTCTCCTGAAGTCTCTTCCATCTCTTTCTCTCTCGATAAAATGAAGTTTGTACAATATAATGTATTAGTTAAGAACATGGTCAAAAAGGCCTGGGGTCTAAACCTTAGTTCTGCCACTTTATATTGTTTGAAATGAGGAAATGTCCTTAATCCTCAAAGCCACTATGTCCTCAATTTAATGGACTCAGGAATAATTACCTGTACCTTAGAGGGCTATTCTGGGGTTAAATGCATGTAAACAAATTAAGAACTAAATCCTACTAATTATTAATTACAAAATATTCACCCTTCCAGAGACAACCCAAATGTATTCTCTGTGAAGACCCAGCTGGTCAGCCATTCCTTCTTCCTATCCCTGTAGCATCTTGTACTTCTATTTCACTGAAAAGTGACAGTTTACACATTTATTTTCGTCATACACTGACCTTAAGAAACCATTTTTTTAAAAATGTATCTTTCACCTGAAGAATAAAGAGACCCAAACGAAATGAAAAAGAAATCACATAAGCAACAATGTCCAATTCCTAACACACGGAAGATGTAGATGGAATGAAAAGAACTAGTAAGAAATAAGGTAAACAAGGACAGCAATGGCCAAGAAACTTTCCAGCTACTCTGATGTTATTCCCCAGCTTGGTAGAAATATCCAAACAAAAGCAGACTACCATCTTTACTCAATTCAAAGAGAGGCTGGAATTAAGGGAGGCCGTCTAACTTCAACAGCAGATGGATGATGGGGCCCACTGTTGCTTGATTTGCTCTCAGAAAACAGTAAGACGCCAGGTTCCATTTCCAAACAACCTCTTCCTCAATAGTCCCACATAGTTTTTTTCTGTGGGATCCTCAGCAGGGGAAAGCTCTACTTTTCTATGTAGATGAAATATACAGGCTTCTTGAATTAAAAAGCAAAACAATAACAACAAAACCCGTTATTTCCTTCAATATAGTTCCCAGGAAAGACACCACCTGCCCAAAACCCACACAGCTAATTTCACACTGTCCAAGAAAACATTAAAGTGAAACAATGAAAATCAGAACTGGCAACTAGTTATAACTAGATCACAAAAAAGGACTACCTCTCCATGTGGTGCTCAAAATGCTTTATTAAAAAGTTTTACACCCAGTGATAACTATTCAAAAAGGTTTTTATAAAGTTTTTTCCTTTTCCCCTCATCTGACCTACCAGAAAATATAGGAAAATTCTGAGTTCTCAAAATGCTCTACAGCAAATACATACTTTTTAAAAACCTTACTGATGTTTATATCCCTTTTAACCTAAGCAAAAAGACTTAGTAGTCTAAAAATAAACAAATACATAACCAACTTTTCTACAACTGATTTAATAAAAACAAGGATTTTAATAAAAACAAGGCAAAGTTTAAGAACATTACTTTGAAATTTTATGTCATATGGCAGATTTATGTTGCTTTATGAAGTATGGTCACAACCTTATAAAGATCAGCTATGTCCTGACCCTCTAAGAAGTAATATTGTTATGGTTTAATACGGGGTGCACCCCAAAAGCTCCTTTTTTCATGCAGAAATGTTCTGGTAGATTATGACAGCTATAAACTCATCAGTGTTTTAATCCACCTGATGGATTAATAATTTGAATAGGCTAACTGGGTGGTAACTATATGCAGGTGGGGCACTACTGGAGGAAGGAAGATCACTGGGAGTGTGCCCTTTGGGAATATATATTTTATCCCTAGCTCCTCTCTCTCTCCCTGCTTTCTGACTGCCATGAGCTGAGCTTTCCTCTACTATGCCCTTCTGTGATAATGCTCTGCCTTGAGCCCAAAGCAATGAGGTCAGCTGCTCCTGGACTAAGACCTCTGAAACTGTGAGCCCATATTAAATTTTTCCTCCTCTAAGTTGTTCTTATCATGTTTTTGGTCACAGGGATGAAAACCCGACTAACAGAAATATCTACCCTATTTATTGTATAGAATAATAAGAAGGGTATTGTAGTTTTCAAAGCTATTACATTAAGTTTTAATTTAATCTTCATTACAACCTTTTTTTTAGTTCACTATCAAGACGGTGAAGGGGTAGCTCACAAAAATGAAATAATTTTTCCAGGGGCTGGGAATGATTAAGTGGCAAAGCTAAAATTTGAAATCAAATTCTGGCCATACTGTCCTTCACTATAAAAAGTTATGCAAATACAGAACATTTCATCATCATTCCAGAGAGATTTGGTATTACATCATCTGGTCCATACTTAATTCTTCAGCATCACCTCTCATTAAGCTACTCCATTTTCCATCCACAACAATCACTCCTAAAATACACCAAGTCCTTCCAAATTCTAGGCCTACTGTACCTGCTGCTCCTCTAGCTAGGATTACTACCATTGCCACCTGTAACCTTTTTCTCCAGCTGGAAATATTATACTCATTCCTTATTCAGTTGAAACATCATATCTACTGATGATATGATATCCTCCCTTCCTCCCACAGAACTTTGCATGTGTCCTTCATACAGCTATGAGTTGTACAAGTAGCCTGTTTGCAGGTCTGCTACACTCATCTATAAAGAACTATAGTTCTGTAAGAACCCTGTAGTTTCAAGTTTGCATTGTTATGCCAAGTAAACAGCAAACATTTTAAAAACAAGTCTTGAAAGACATAGATAATAAATCACACATTACACAAACCTAAATATAGTGTATTTCAAAAGTATTTCAATCTAGGGCTCAGTGGTAGAGCACTTGCCTGGCATGTGTGAGGCCCTGGGTTCGATCCTCAGCACCACATATAAATAAAAGATCCATTGACAACTAAAAAAAATATTTTTTTAAAAAGTATTTCAATTTAAAAGTTTAATTCTTGGTTTAGAAACTATAAGACAAAAGTCAGAACAGAAAAATGCCTACAGTCTCCTGGTGCAGAGATACCAGAGCAATTGGAAATGCATAGTCTTCAAAAAAAATAGGGAAGTGCAAATTTTAGTACATTTTCTCCTACTCTTCTCTCTGTCCTTCCATATGATCTATTAAGAAAATATAATTTGATATCCAAATTATATTAAAGACAATTAAAAATGGAAAAAACAACAAAGTAAAAAAAAACTGCCAATAGAAAAAGGTTTATCTTTCCAGTTTTGAAAGGGTTCGTTACAAGGTTCTTCTAAAATTTTAGTACATTTTCAATCACTGCATGCATGCTCATAGAAAAGGGTGTCAAAATGATGGCAGTTATTCTACTTATTTTCTCTTCAATTTTAAAGATTAATGTGCACTATAGCATAAAAATCGAAATGTGACTCCTACCACCCAAAGATTACCATCACTTTGGTACAAGTAATCTTTTCATGTATTTTCAATTTAAAAAATTAAATTAGGATCTAGAGTTACAATTTTATAGCCTATATCTTTCAAGTAACATGTTGAATTCTCCCATATCATTCAAAATTCTTTGAAAACAATTTTAAGATTGCACTGAATTCCTCATTTTCTACACTGTCAAATATTCATGGTTTCCTTTCTTATGATCACACACCTAATTATTCCATTTCAGTGTTCTCAGCCCAAGGTCAGTTCTAGCTCCTCATCCAAGTGGTATTTGGGGATTCAAGGGATCATTTTGGTTGTCAAGTACAAGGTTGGTAATTGAGGGGTGATCATGTATATGTCACTAGTATTTCATGGGGAACCAAGATGTTAAATATCCTGTAATGCCTAGGCATGTGCTTACAGGCCCACAGCAGGTTTAGTAGAATCTCTTGACCTGAAAAGCAACCCAAGGCTGCTCTCTGTGCAGGGTTGGCAACTGACAGGACCTGGGAACCTGATCCACACACACAAAACGAGATGAGAAAGCTCAAAGGGCCCAATGAAAACTGTAGTAACAGACAAGCAATTGAATGGGGGAAAATGGAAAGGTTTGGCCAACCAGTAAGAGATAAAAATGAAGCCAAATGAGGACTTCTGGCATAATAGCATGAGAAGTTCTGTTGACCTGCTCCCCAGTGAAACCGACAGGAAATCTTTCAAAAGTAATCATTTAAAGCCTCTGGAAATAGTCCTAAGAGCAAAAAAGCAAATTTAAAAAAATCCATAAAAATTCAGCAAGAGTATCTGGTATTTGAAAAACAGATCATTCCTTCCTTTCAACCTCACAGCTCTACAAGACAGAGAACCTTCTCTAGACAATAACACAGGGCTCTCTCTTCTTTCTCCCAGAGGATTCCTTCCTAAAGCAGGGCATTCGACTCTCGGATGCCCACTGCTAAGGATAAGGCCTAGCAGAGTGCACCTGTGAGGTGGAGAACCTCATTTTCTGCCCCACCATTACTTAATTTTAATGAAGAAGGTTCCGCCTTGGGTGAAGCACTTTGAAAATACAAGTGCTCTCCTCACCCTGGCTCTGGCTTGTGAGACTGCACTAGGAGAAGAGCTGCTGTTTCACTCCCACCTCCCACTAAACAGGTCAGTTTCTAGAGGTGGGTGTGACGAGCTCTACAGACCTGATTCCCAATCAGATAGCTCCCAATCATTCCCCAAAGAAACTTACTTCATTGGCAATATGATTTGGGAAAGTTGTGGTTGGAAGGCACCTGGGACTGAGATTCAAGGTACAGTCTAAACTGTAGGATACCTAGTTTGCAGAACAGAACCAGGGACAGCTGGGAGGAAACACACTGGGGTTAAAATACTCTCAAACACTGTTCTCAGAAATCCTTTAAAGGAGCCATAATTTGATGGTATTAGTCTGAAGAGCAATTGATGTTCCAGGGCATGTTCAAACACAATAGCACAATCAAGGGGCAACAAGGGAATTTAGTAGCCAGTTACAGTTAGAAAAAGGAAACAGTCCTGATCGTCTAAATGTCAACAATTAGGGACTCACCAAATAAGCACTCAACCAATGTCAGACCACCAATTGAAAACATTTGAAGAAATGGGCAGGCATGGTGGTGCATGCCTATCATCTTGGCAGCTAGGGACACTAGGGCAGGAGGACTGCAAATTCAAAGACAGCCTCAGCAATTTAGCGAGGCTCTAAGCAACTTGGCAAGAATTTGTCTCAAAAAAATGGGTGCTGAGGATGTGGCTCAGTGGTTGAATACCCAGGGTTTGATCCCTGGTACCAAAAAAAAAAAAAAAAAAAAAAAAAAAAATGCAGTTAGGCCTAGAACAGATCATTTTTTTCTTGTCAATATTCCCTAACAATACAGTTGTCATAACTATTTACATAGCATTTTGTTATATTAGGTATTATAAATAATCTAGAGATGATTTATACAGGAGGATGTGTATAGGCTATATGCAAATATCATGCCATTTAAAATTTGCACATGCATGTACTGAAGACCCAGCCCAACCTTTCTGTTCAATAAGTACATGATATACTACCGGACTATACTCCCAGCCTTCATTTCATTTTATATAAGGGATCTGGGCATCCTCTGGGTTTGGTATCCACCAGGGTGGAAAAGACACCTGGAACCAATCCCCCTGGACATGGAAGGATGAGTGTAATGTTGCACCAATACTATGAAACGATTAAAATTACACTTAGGGGGGCTCTTTAACAATATCAGTAAATACTTAAGGCATAATCTTAAGTGAAGAGATAATAGATACAAAATATACATAGTAAAATTTCAAGTAGTTTAAAATATACACATACTTTATATGCATGGGAGAGAATTAAAATGTAGGAAATACAAAGTCAAAAAGTTAATAGCTATTAATGGGATTACGTATACTAATTTTAATCTTCTTTAAATTTACTGATATAATTTCCAAATTTTTAACATATCCATTTATATATTTAGAATCCATATTATTATAAAGAAGTAGCTGCAAATGCCTAAACAAGAACCTTTATCATGTTTATAACTAAATCAAGAGGCCCTGAGATAATCAAAGCTGACACCTAGGGTCAATCTCCTAATATTGTTTTCAAGGTGGAAACTTAAAATACTACACTCTAAATGTACTATAATAATGCTGACATTATCACTTAGCCCCTACCTATTAATTTACTGGAATTTAGCCTAAATATTTAAGGGCCTACAAAAAAAAACAAGAGTGACATTGAAATAATTAAATGATGAGCCACTCCCATACCTGTATTTAGCTCCCTGACTCTTACTACTCCACTCATCCTACATTACACTCATCCTTACTACTCACATTGGCTCCTTGAAAACTTTAAGCACTCTCACTTTGGGGTTCTTCATGGGAATGTTTTTTTCCTTCAGACACATAAATGTGTCGCTATTCCCTCAGCTCCCTTCCTGCCTTGGCTCAAATGTCACTTTATCTTTTCTTTTTTTGTGGTGGTGGGGGTTGAACGCTGGGCCTCCCACATGCTAGGTTAGTGAGCTACCTCTGAGCTCCATCCTCATTCCTTTTTAATTTTATTCTGAGACAGGATATTGCTAAGTTGTCCAGGCTGGCCTTGAATTTATGATTCTCCTGCCTCAGCCTCCCGAGTAGCTAGGATTGTAAGCATGCACACCACACCTGGCATTATTTCTTAATTTAACACAGAAATTTGCCCTCCATACTGATATCCTTCATTACATTCTAATTTTCCCCAGATCCACAACATTTGTCACCGTCTAACAAACTACAATTTTAAAAAACAGTACGTTGTTTTAATGTCTTTCTTCTCTCACTGAAAAATAAATCCAAGAAAAGGATTCTGGCTTTTAGTCACTGATATGTCCAAAACACCTTAAGGAAAAAAACCAAACAACTAACACATATATAAAGTGCTCAATAAATGAGAAATGTATGAATATACTAATGACACAAACATATAAAAAATGACATGACTCTATAATGATGGTCAATACAATTTGCAAGAATATCTTGTATGTAAAATTTGGTAATTTTTTATGTGTTTAATTAAGCAAATCTATGGCACAAAAGTTCTTAGAAAAATCTGTCTATCTTGGAGCTGGGATGTGGGGCTAAGTGGTAGAGTGTTTTCCTAGCATGCACAAGTCCCCAGGTTCAATCCCCAGCACTGCAAACAAACAAAACAAAACAAAAATAAGAATGATGGAGTGATTGAGAAGAGTTCTGGAGCATGGTGGTACATGCCTGTAATCCCAGCCACCTGTCAAGCTGAAGCAGGAGGATCACAAGTTCAAAGCCGGCCTCTCAGCAAATTAGTGAAAAACATCTCTCCATTTTTATCATTCCTATTTGTTTATGTCTAAGACACACTGATTCATTGAAAAATGTCCCAAATTTATTTTGTTAACACTGTATAAGACAGACTATATAACCAAGGAGGCAGATTAAGTTGTTTTAATAATATTTATGTATTAGAACGAATGTTAAAATATATAGAGAATCCAATACTGTATTATTTTACAAAAGTAGTTTTTAAAACTACACTTGTTTTTTTTATCATATGAATCTCAACAATTCAAAACAAAAAGGTCAATTCCTGATACAAGTTTTATTAAGTGAAAATTTCCTAACTTTTTATTTAAACTTTTTTTCAGGCTGCAAATGCTCGTAGCCCCAACAAGATGATATCTGGGGATTAGGGAAGCCAAGTCAAATATTAAAGGCCTGGCTCATTATCTGATTTCATATACTCAGTTAAAACTGCCTAAATACTTGAAATTCAACACAGTCAGAACTTATTTCCCTGTTATTACATCAGTAACCAGACCATCCCTATTTATTTTTAAAGCAGTTTTCTATTACTTCATACTTTACTCTCAGAGATTAAACCCCAAGTCCTATGGCAGGGTCTCTACAACTTCTAAACAGGTCTCACAAAAGTACAAGGAAAAATCTTCCCCAAAGATATTTAGCCAATACCTCTGAATGTCGTTCTATGCTTCCAGTATCTGATCCAGAGTGTTGCTCATTTACATCATCCTCACCATCAGATCCAGAATCCCGTTCATCCTGCACTGGGGTAGCACCACCATCATCTGCTTAAAAATAAAACAAAAATCCACTTACAGTTAACATGGATGACACCTGTAGCTGAAACAAACACAATGATTTAAGACTATCCAAAGCAAAAGTTACTATGGACAAAGCAAAACTAATGATGGTAATATTTTGAGCAAAGCAATACAAGAGTCATACAAATACCAACATCATTAACATATGGCGCACGTGGTAGCAAAAATACTCATAAAAGGAATGTAAAGCTTAAAAAACATCATTAAATACCATGTCAGTAACTTGTAAGTAAAGTGCTATTTATTTCAAATTTATGTTAAAAACTGTCTCTCTCTCCAGAGCACTTACCACCAACTTCTAATGTACTATGAGATTTTTTTCAAGTTATTCTGCTTTCAGTTCACTGCTGAATCCCTGGAACCCAGAACACTGCCTGGTACATGATATAAAGTATCTGTTTATGAATGAAAAGCACAAGGAACTCCAGTCCAAAAATAGTCAAAACTCATTAAAGCATATATTACAATAGTAAAAAAAAAAAAAAAAAACAACCATAATTATGAATTGGTACCTAACTTTAAGCAACATTTTAAAAATCCAAAAAGTGATGAAATCACTCTCATATAAATGAGCTACTATACTTAGCTAGAGTAAAGTTAAGAAGTCACAATAAAAAGAATAGTTTTGGGGGGGAAAAAAGAATAGTTTTGAAGTTTAACAATTACACAGCATCAGTGGAAGGATAGATGAGAAGAGTGCGTTAAAAGGTTAAAATACTGTCCTGGCATAATAGGAAAGCATTACAGAACGACTAAAAATGATGCAAGAAGAAACAGCCTAAGTTAGGAAGAGAGATAAACATTAAAAGTTTAGAAATTAGGAGGAGGGGGTGTCAGGGAACTGCTATCTATTACCTCAACTTGTTACCTCTTTAAACACAACCTACCTACTATAATACATACAACTACCTTTTTTTAAAAAGCAACTTTAAAACACAAATGAATTGAAAAACTCTTTTGAAAACATCAGAAAACGTTTTAAGCAAAACAGAAGTGCATGCCTGAAAAGCACTTACAATCACTGTTTTTGCTGTCACAAGTAAGGAATTAAAGGGAAACCAAAACAGGAGAGAGCTTTATGTCCTAACAACTAAGCACTTTTGATACAGAACGTACAAATGGCAAAGGAGCCCACTAGGTCCTACCTTACTCAACTTTACATCCCGGGTGCCAGGGCTTGCCCAACGGGGATAAGTGTACATGAATAAGAAGGAAAGCAGACCAAACTTGGGTGAGGAAAAAGGAAAGCTCTTAAGGTAAAGGAAAGGCAAAAAGTCATCAATAACAGCCAGAGAAGCACTCCTTACAACTCAGACAAAGGTCCTGCACTTACATCCTGGGAAGCCAGTGTGGCAGGCGAATTAAATGAGCCCTAACTTGGAATGAAAAGTCTAGGAAGGGTCCCCAGCCTCCTACTGAACAATTTCCTTGGGTTCTCAAAAAAAACCCGTAACTTCTGAAAGATCCTTAACAGGAAAAGCCTCTTCTTTCCCAACACTCTGCATACGGCAGGTGCTTGATATAGGTAGTGACTTCCCGATTTCAGCAAAAACCTTCACCTATTCGGAAGACGTCTTTCCCTCAAAGATCCCCTCTCTCCAAGGTTCTAACTTGGAGCCGGCGGCTCGCTGATCGGCAGGCTCGTCTCCGGGGTTTTTCTCCCCGCTCCCGCGAGAGCGTGAGGCCAAGGCCCGCCGAGGAATCGCTGGGTCCCCAACCCGAACCCACCTGACTGGTCGCCACTGTAATATTCCGAGTCCATGGCAGGCGGGCTCTTAGCGGGGAGTGTCCGCGCCCCGCGCCGCCCCCGTCACCTCCTTCCTGGTGGTGTGACCTCCGATGGCGCTACCCGGTGCTGAGGCTCCGGCCTAACCGGAGAGCTCGGAGAATATGAAAACCGCAGCAGCAGAGACGAACGCTTCGACCTGGGAGCCCCAGAAGAAAAGGCCGTACCGGGAAAGCCAGCAAGCGTGCGGGTCGGCGCTCTACTTCCCAGAAGCACCTCTGAGACCAAAATGGCGTCTGCCCACGACCCTCAAAGGAATGCAGTGCGCAGGCGCTATATGCGTCAAACCGGCCAATGAGAAGACGTAATAGTAATGACGCAACGCACCGCCGGAAAGGAGACTACTGGGAAAAATGAGCGGGAGCTTTAGTTAAATACGCCCCTCCAGAGGAGTCTGGTTTGTCCTGCGTGGGAGCGAGGTTTCTCTCTTGAGTGTGTCGGCCTCTTCTTGGAGGAGCATCAGAATTAGTCTTGAGAAAAATGAAGACCCCGAAAATTACATTTTGTATCTTTAGGCCAGGTAACTCTCAGTCCTGCAGCTAGGCGAAAGACTCCCGCCCTCGGTGTGTCGAAGGGGTGGCGCACTGTTCTCTGGGACTTGTAGTTCCAAGTCTAGGCAGTGTTGATGCATTACTAACTGAAGTGACCAAGACCTCCTTGGAGGCATTTTTACTTCCTTTCTTTATAAAATAACTATTTAATTTCCACCTTAAGGATCCATTTGATCAACAATAAGAAGTACAGATCTTTGCCTGCAGAAAGATCACCTGATGAAACCTGAGGAGGGTCATGTTGCACCTAAGCTCCTGAAAACAGGATGGCTAAGAAATGTCCTCTTCATCTGTTTGTTCCTGAAACAGCTCATTGTAACGAACCACCCTTCTCCATATGACTTAGTTAAAAAGACCTACAGATGATCCCCTGTTCACCTGTGACAAGCCCTATAAGGCCAGGGACAGACCCTCTTCTAAGTTCCTATTCATGGTCTCAAGACTGATTAGCTGAGATTTGAACTCTGTACCCTGAAACTAGCTACACAAAACGTTTTCTGTTCATCCTACCAACAAACTTTTCCCTATAACCAAATAATCCCAGCTACTCCATCATCCTCCCACCCCCCATCACCGAACTAAAACTGTCTAAGGCTAAACCATCCTGTAAGGTCCTGGATGGGCCATCTTAAGTGACATCTGTCATTTTAAGAAAAATTTCTCTTTCCCACCCAAGCCCTTTTTTGTGAAAGGCTCACCACTCCCTCATACCAACCCCACCCTGCATTAGGACCCATCCAGCTCTAATCCCTGAGCCTGCCCATAAAAGTCCCGGAACCCAAGCCAGTATTGCCTCTCTCCCTCTATGGACAGATGAGCCTTTGTCAGCTCTGACAAATAAACTCTTGTGTGTATTTCTGCCTGATCTCCATCTTTTATTTTTTGCTTGCCCGGTTCCTTGCTTTCCTTTTACACCCTACCAAGACCATACATATGTGGGGTTTCCCCTTATAGCAATAACCTGAGTAAAGTCCATTATCTTGTTCATTATTGTCTTAGCCCAGTAAGAGCACTTTGCCTCTTGATTGAAGGAGGGTCCATGGTGGGTATGAGCAAGAAGATGTAGACTTGCAGAATGGGGCCTTTTCTTACTACTAGAGATACTACCCCTTTGATAGCCAGTCAGAGTATGCTGGCAGCACCCAGTTCCAGGCTTGAAAAGGAAGAAAGGGGGAGGGTTGTTTCTGGGGGGAAAAGCCTTGAAATCCAAGTTTTGCACCTTCTGCTGTGGTAATGACATTTTCTGAGGCTGTCATGAGAATCAGAAGAGCAAAGAATTAACAAGGTCTAGAATCAGAGATACAAAATTAAAATATTTGCCTCTTTCTCTTTGATAGAAGAGATCCAGGCTCTGAGCTCTCTTCTAAAGAGAGGGCAAGATTGTACCTACATAAATAGAGCAGGAGAAATAAGAAGATCAAGAGGAGACTTCGTGGCAGGGAATCCAACACAAATTCTGCCTTAAGACCTTTGAGTTTCACTAGAGATATAAGACTAAAAGACAGGAAAGTGATTGGGTTATAGCCAATGCAATTGCAAGAGGAAAAAGAGGAATTTTGACATAACTAACTTTTCTGGTGGTTTGGAGAACGGAGAAATTGAAGTGAAGAAAACATTCAACAATGAGCTGAGCCCCCAGAAGCCTGCAAAGAAGCATCAGGTCCAGTTTTTACTCAGAAAGCCAACAAGTTAAGTTGGTGAAATAGGATACCCCTTTCAAAGAAACATAGTGCGGAGCTCCTTTTTACCAACTGTCCATCCTCTGCAGC
Source organism: Marmota marmota marmota (assembly GCF_001458135.2). NCBI lineage: Eukaryota > Metazoa > Chordata > Mammalia > Rodentia > Sciuridae > Marmota > Marmota marmota. The sequence goes on from NW_026000037.1 coordinate 22,102,388, forward strand.
CCCCTGGCAGAGAAGTTCTTGAATGGCACAGAGATGCTTTCTGGGTCTTGGATACCTCAAATTTTGACAACTTCCATCTCCCCACCCCACAGGCCTCACTCTAAAACTAGCCAGTTGGCTCATAGTGGTTATGATAGTGAGATGCCCAGGAGGAAAACTCTCCCTTAACTGATAACCCAGAAACATTGAGTTCCTTACATGAATATAAGATTTATTCAGCCAGACTCTTAAGATATTGTGACCTGCTGAACATGTCAGGGAGTGAAAGTCCATATAATATAAAGATCAGCCTCATACTGGCAGAGCTGCAGACTGGGGGAAAAGAGCATTAGTGTTACAGAGTTTGGGCTTTCCAGGAAACTGAGGCAGTGCAAAGACCTCCTCTTTAAATGCCAGTTTTTTTTTTAATTTTCTTTTAGTTGTAGATGGACACAATATCTTTATTTTTATTTATTTATTTTTATGTGGTGCTGAGGATCAAACCCAGTGCCTCACGCTTACAAGATAAACGCTCAACCACTGAGCTTCAACCCCAGCCCCAAACCCTAGTTCTTATAATCAAGTCAGAAAAAAATTTCAGACATGTTATTAAGAATAGGAGGAATATATTTATTGAAGGGATAGGAAAATGGAAAGCCTGACACTCTCTAGAGAGAGAATGGGTTCTCTCAGAGAAGAGACAATGTGCCTCTCCTGCACTCCAGTTTTATTGGGGGATCCCATGGAAGTTTCCAGAGAGTTCTGTCCAGGTCTACCTCTTGATTTTTGACTGACAGCAGGGTGACATCAGACTTTCATGTACCAATTGGCATGGCAATGCTAGGTTCCCTTGGCCCATGTTGAGCAGTTCGAATTGGATTTTTAATCATTTTTACAGGTTTTGTGGTTAGAAGTAATTGTCCTTATCTTCCAGAATCTGGCCTGTGAAAAGATCAAATATCTCTTCCTTCAAAGTAACTTGGGTTCCTTATTTCAACCTTATTGCCTGCCTACATTTCCTTGCACATAACAGGTAGTTTGCTGAGGAATGTGACATATCCTGTCCACTTAGGCCAGGCAGGGCTGCAGGTAAATTGCTTTTTGGCAAATAAAGTGTGTGGGGGTCAGCACAGTGGGCTCATTTTATATAATTATTCTGTTAACCTCGTTTTCCCACTGTTCTCATCTTTCTATCCCCTAACACTAGGTTTTGGGCCTAGCACTAAGCCTTCTTGTGCTTGGTGAGTTGGAACAAGCTACCATCTTTATCTAAGCCTTAGTTTCCCCATGTGTCAAATGAGAGAGTTGAATCAGAGGACTGCAAATACCCACTGAGTTCATTGATTCAATGTCAGAAAAACCACGTCTCCAAATCTGGCCCTGTTTCCTGCATTTGACAAGCCACTAGGGGGCCGTACAAGAGAAGAAACAAACAAAATGAGTACACTGTAAGCCTGAAGGTTTGGCTGTGTGCCTCTCAGGCTTCCCAGCCTCATAACTCAGTAGGACAAAGTTGCAAGATTTGTCCCACCAATATTGTTCATGATACTGAAAAATAGGGACCCACTTGAAAGCTCATTGATAGTGGATAATAAATAAACATCAGTTACCGTGGCACATCTTGCAGTTATCAACACAATTGAAGTGGATCTTTATCTGCTTACAGGGAAGGGTGTCCAGAAAATATTAGTAAGTGTAAAAAAAAGTCACCATAGAATAATATCAATATTATAATTTTATTTATGTGACCCACCAAACTGCAAACAAACAAAAATGCAACCTAAGAATTTCTTAATAAATATGGAGGGAAAAAGACTTTCCAACAATGACAGGAGCCCAAAAGCTGTAAAACAAAAGGCTGAAAAATCTGACAACATAAAATTTAAAACTTCTAAAAATTAAAACAAAAAAAATCTACACACTCAAAACAATATCCCATTTGTAAAGTCAAGAGATAAATTATTAGAAAACATTTTTAAATTTTTACAATTTAAATCAGATCAAGAGCTGATCTCCTTATGCATATAGAGCCCCTAGAAATCAATAAGAAAACCAATAACAGATAAATGGGCAAAGGATATGACAGTTCCCAGAAGAGAAAATGCTTATAGCTCTAAGATAATTAAAATATATCCACCCTAAAATGAGAGAATAGCACATCAAAATCATATTGAGACACTACTTGTCACTCCTCAAATGGTAAAAATTGGATAACCTTTTTTTGGAGAAGGAGGCTCTTCCCTGAGGTGTGGTGTGAGTATATTGGTGCAGTCCTTCAAAGACAGTAACTTGGAAATGTTTATAAAGATTACAAATGCATCTGGGCACTGTGGTGCACGCCTACAGTTCCAGCGACTTGGTAGGCTGAAGCAGGATGATCACAAGTTCAAGGACAGCTCAGCAACTCAGTGAGACCCTCAGCAACTTAGCAAAACCCTGTCTCAAAAGAAAAATAATACAACTCATTAGTAGAGTGCCCCTAGGTATAATCCCCAATGTAAGGTCCTTGCTTAGCTTCTGAATAGCCATCTTAAGTGACAGCTGCCATCTTAAGAAAAAGTTTTGCTTTCCCATCCAAGGGCATTTCTGCATTAGGACCCACCTGGCTCTAATCCCTGAGCCTGCCCCATAAAAGTCCCAGAACCCAAGCCTGTATTGCCTCTCTCCATCTATGGAAAGATGTGCCTTTATTTGTCAGCTCTGACAAATAACTCTCTGTATATCTCTGCCTGATCTCCGTCTTTCATTTCTCACTCAACTGCCTCTGGGTTCCTCGCTTTCCTTTCACCCAGTACGAAAAAATTAAAAATTGACCTTTGACTTAGCAATACATTTGTCTATTGACTTAACAATTTCACTTCAGAAAATGTATTCCACAAATATACCTAACTACATGCAAAATGATGTATTTCAAAATTATTTATTGTGGCACTATTTGTAATGTAATAGCAAAAGGTTGTAGATAATTTTAATGTCCAGATAGTAATGATCACGAAATTATGATATATCTATACGATGGAATGTTTTCTAACTGTAACAAAAAAAATGAACTGTTTTATATACTGATTTGGGAAGAATCAGTATATAAAACTGAATCCAGTGGAAAAAAATATAAAACAAAGAACAGTGTTATAATATGCCACTTACTGTGAAAAGGAGGCCTGGTTTAGGTCTTAAGTGTTCTCCAAAGGCCCATGCATTAAAGATTTGGTCCCCAGCCTGTGGCACTATTTGGAGATGGTACAACCTTAAAGAGGCAAGACCTAGTGGAAGGAAGTTGGGTCACTGGGTGTGGGCGCTTGAAGGGTATTGGGTTCCTGGCCCCTTCCTCTTTCTCTTTACTCCCTGGTGAGCACGAGGCAAACAACCCCCTCTACCATGCAGTCCCCACTATGACATACTGCACTGTCACAGACCTAAAGCAGTGTGGCCAAGCATCTATGGGCTGAAACCATGACTAGGACACGGGGGAGGGGGGTGCGGGGGGGGGGACGCAAGGGGAGTAATATATATGTGTTGTGACTTGTAACTCTATTTTTTTAAATCTGAAAATTATAAAACAAGTATTGACTGTTGGAAGAAGGAAAAAAAAAAGAGTAAGAAGAAGCCTTTAGTTTTTTTGTAACACATAATACTTTTGCCCCAAAGGACATTTTCTATTTGATTCTAAAAGGTGTGATTGTGATGGCTAATTTTAGGTGACAGTTAAAATGGATTAGGGGATACCTAGAAACCTGTTAAAGTGTTAGTTGGGGTGTGTCTTTAAGGGTGTTTCCAGAGAAGATTAGCATGTGAGTCTGAGTGGACCAAGTGGGGAAAATCCCCCAACATGGGTGGGTACCATCCAATTGGCCAGCGGCCCAGAAAGAAGAATGCACAGAGTGGATTGGTCTCTTCTCTGGGAACTGGCATAGAATTTCTCTGCTGCATTGGACATCAGAACTCCAGGCTTTCCAGCTTTGGAGCCCAGGTCTTGCACCAGCAGCCTCTTGATTCTCAGGCTTTTAGCCTCAGATTCTTACACCATCAGCTTCTCTGGTTCTAAAGCCTCCAGACTTGGACGGAGCCACCTTACTATTATCCCAAGCTTGCAGAAGCTAAGAACTTAGCCTTCATGATCATATGATCCAATCTCCCTAGTAAATCTCCTGTCATCTGTTTGTCCGTCTGTCCATCCATCCATCCATCCTATTGGTTATCTCTCTGGAGAACTGTAACTATATTAGTATCAAGTTGATTTCACAGCCCACTGACTGGTTAATGTCATAGTCTGAAAACTTTGGCAGTACCAGTCTTCAGTTGCTATGGTATTGAAGCTCCTTGAGCCATTTTGCCATGATGGGGCTACTTCTCAATCTAAACAGCAATGTCTCTGTTTTTGTTTTTTGGGGGTACTGGGATGGAACTCAGAGGTGCTCAACCACTGAGCCAAATCCCCAGCCCTATTTGGTATTTTATTTAGAGACAGGGTCTCAGTGAATTGCTTAGCGCCTCACTTTTTGCTGAGGCTGGCTTTGAACTCATGATCCTACTGCCTCAACCTCTCAAGCCACTGGGATTACAGGTGGCATAGAATTACAGGTGGCGCCACCGTGTCTGGCTTTTTTTTTTTTTTTTAATGTTCTCTTCTTATACAGCAACCACGGATGTGTACCCTTCCCTTAGAAAAGCCCCGTTTCAACACACACATGTGTATGGTAAATAATGACTCAAATTACAATAGAATTTTTTTGTTTTTGTTTCAGTTTTGGTTTGTGGTGAGCTCTACATCACAGAGGGCATAGGAACAAGGATGCAGGTGTGTCATAGATTAAGCTTTGGAACGGTGTTTGGACCATGTGAACTTCACAGCATTTTTTAAACTAGTATTTTATTGTGGTAAGATTGATATATAGGGAACTGTGACCACCGACAGAACAGGCCCAGCGGCCTTCTGAGGGGCAGAGCCGCCCCCTCCCCCCACACCTGCAAGGTAGGCGGAATTGTGACCACCCACAGAACTGGCCCAGTGGCCTGCGGAGGGGCAGAGCCACCAACCGCGCCTGCAAGGTAGGTGGACCTGTGACCCACCGGCAGGTCAGGCCCAGCAACCCGTGGAGGGGCAGAGCCGCCCCACGCACCTGCAAGGTAGGCGGACCTGCGACCCACCGGCAGAACAGGCCCAGCAGCCTGCTGAGGGGCAGAGCTGCCCCCTCCACCTGCGCCTGCAAGGTAGGAGGAACTTTGACCACCGACAGAATAGGCCCAGCAACCCGCGGAAGGGCAGAGCCGCCCCCGTGCCTGCAAGGTAGGCGGACCTGCGACCCACCGGCAGAACAGGCCCAGCGACCTGCAGAGGGGCAGAGCCGCTGCCTGCACCTGCGCCTACAAAGTAGGCGGAACTGCGACCACCACAGAACAGGCCCAGCGGCCCGCAGAGGGGCAGAGCCGCCGCCCGCACCTGCAAGGTAGGCGGACCAGCTACCGACCGGCAAAACAGGCCCAATTGGAGGAGGGGAAGAGCCGCCACCCATGCCTGCGAGAAAGACTTTGCAACTATACAAGAGCAATATAAATATATAGGGGGAAAATTCAATAACACTTTCACCAAGCAGAAAGAAACGCGAACAGTATGAAGAGACAAGGAAAGAAAGACCACAAGCAATGCAGGTCAACTCAACGTTAGAAGAGGTAATATCTGCAGCAGATGGAATGTCAGATAAAGAATTCAGGATATACATGCTTCAGATGATCTGGAGTCTCAAGGAAGACATTAGACAGCAAAATCAGACAATGAAAGATCATTTCAACAATGAATTACATAAACAAA
>NW_026000037.1:22109078-22211832 GCF_001458135.2 Marmota marmota marmota
TTAATGATAGCAAGACTGTGGAACCAACCTAGATGCCCTTCAATAGACGAATGGATAAAAAAAATGTGGCAGTTATACACAATGGAGTATTACTCTGCATTAAAAAATGACAAAATCATAGAATTTGCAGGGAAATGGATGGCATTAGAACAGATTATGCTAAGTGAAGCTAGCCAATCCCTAAAAAACAAATGCCAAATGTTTTCTTTGATGTAAGGAGAGTAACTAAGAACAGAGTTGGGAGGAAGAGCATGAGAAGAAGATTAACATTAAACAGGGGTGAGAGGTGGGAGGGAAAAGGAAAGAGAAGGGAAATTGCATGGAAATGGAAGGAGACCCTCATGGTTATACAAAATTACATACAAGAGGAAGTGAGGGGAAAGGGGGAAAAAAAACAAGGGGGAGAAATGAATTACAGTAGATGGGGTAGAGAGAGAAGATGGGAGGGGAGGGGATAGGGGATAGTAGAGGATAGGAAAGGCAGCAGAATACAACAGACACTAGTATAGCAATATATAAAACAGTGGATCTGTAACCAATGTGATGCTGCAATCTGTATACGGGGTAAAAATGGGAGTTCATAACCCACTTGAATCAAAGTGTGAAATATGATTTGTCAAGAACTATGTAATGTTTTGAACAACCAACAATAAAAATTAAAGAAAAAAAAAGAAAATCAGGGAACAATATCAAGGCAGGATTTTTCAGGTTAAAATTTATTAGAAGGCAAAGTCCCAGAGAAGTAAGTAATCAGATGCTTTTGTTCTAAAAAAATTTGCAGATCAGAAAGAAACTTAAAAACTGGACTATAGCACTGGTGACTCAAAATCTCAGGAGTCAAAAATCAAAGCCCACAATCACCCAGAGAGCACCCTGCACTCATTCAACTGGAAATTCCAAGAGTGAAACAATACATGTAACACAGAGTAAAAACAACCATAACATCAAGTGTAAAATGAAAAGTCTATAATAAACTTCAAGCTTTGAAAATTTTTTGTGGTTCAATATTGGTGGGTGATCCCTAATTCCTAGTAGTAGGAAATTAAAATATTATTTGGAGGAAATTATCTTCATTTTAGAGTCCAGGATTTCCACACATATTTAAAATGTAGGGAAGAGTACACAAGAACCAAACTAGTGAAATTAATATACATAAGAATTTTGCCTTCCCTCTATGGTCCATTGATTTAGAGAATTTACTTTTGGAGCTTCTATTAAATTGAAATATAGGAATTTTGGTAGAGAACAAAAGCCAGGAAGTAAAAGATCAAGGTTTTCAGGATTATAAACTATGCCTAGACAAGATCTTTATAGTTATTTAATCATAGAATCCAGGTAGATCAAATAAATTTGGAGACTACCAGGTTTTTTAAGAAAATGTATTACCAAATAAACTAAAGTCCATTCCAAAAAAAAAAAAAATAAAGATTGATATATAACAAAATTTGTCATTTTAACCTTTATAAGTAAATAATAATTGTCATTCATTATATTCAAATACAATGCAACCATCACCACTATTTTCAAAATTTTCCATCACCGTTAACAGAAATTCTTTACTTATTAAGCAATAACTTCCCATTTCCCCTTTCCCATGGTTTTAGCCAGCTCTCCATCACTGTGACAAAATAACTGGATAATCAACTTATAAGAAAGAAAGATTTATTTTATCTCACAGTTTCAGAGATTCTAGTTCATCCCTGGTCAGTTAGCTCCATTCCTTTTGGGCCTATGGAGGGGCAGTATATCCTGGTGGGAAGCACGTGTTGGAGCAAAGTTGCTCACCTCATGGTGGCGGACAAGGGGAGGGAGGAATAAGGGGAGGTGTTGAGAAACTGATATTACTCCATTTTTGAGAAACCAGCTTCTACCTCAGAGCAAAGCCTGTCCAAGGAAGGGGGCGTGACCCTTGTCCTTGGAAAGACCCACAGAGCACTCCTAGGCACATACCCACCCTGCTGAGTTGTTTATCTACAAATAACAGGAGAGATCTGCTGCGCCAGGTGTCCCTGACTCAGTCAGGCTAGGTGAGGACCCATAGCAACCCCCTAGCAGCCACCAATCAGCATAAGACAGGGAAAATACCTGGGATGCCAGATGACCCCCCAGTAGTTTATGGTGGTTGATAACATGTTGGGAAACCATGTAGTTTAGCACGTATTCCCCTCATGGCTTAAACCAATCAGTTCAAACGAATCCCCCTCCTGTGCTAACCAATCACCCCTACCCAACTTGTTCCCGCCAGTGAATGCGCTAATCAATGTTAAGAGTTGTTGTTGGGGGCTAGTGGGATGGCAGATGAGGAAGAAGACTCATCCGTGAGTGAACACCTCCGTCTCAACGTTCTGCTTTTCTCATTCCTTTAGGCTCCACAGCGGAGGCAGAGTTGAGAATCAAGTCTGTTTTCCTTAGCGAATTCAGCTGAGAGAATGCAGGGACTTCGCTTTACTTGCCTTTTTCATCGGATTTGTCATTTTATTTAAGGAAGAAAATGAAGAAATTGGAGGAGGTGCAGAAGGTGGACAGGGTAAAAGAAAGAGACTTTTTTCTAAAGAATTATGATGTATGATGTATGGGTTGTGGATGACCAGAATCCTTACACTGAGTCAGTGGATATTCCTGAAGACCTTGTCATAGAGTTCATCACTGAAATGACTCACAAGGCAATGTTAATTGAAAGACAAGGTCGAGTACAAGTTGAAGATATCGTCTTCTTGATTCGAAAGGACCCAAGGAAGTTTGCTAGGGTTAAAGACTTGCTTACCATGAATGAAGAATTGATACGAGCTAGGAAAGCATTTGATGAAGCAAACAACGGATCTTGATAATTTTTGTACTTCATGAAATTTCATTATCTTCTGTGGAAATCATATATAATAATAGTGTATTTTGTTCAGTAATGTCCTAATATCTAGGCATGTAAATGAAAGATGGAGAAACAAAGTTTTCAGCCTTTATTTTCATGTCTTTGATTTTAGAGTGATCCTTGAGCCTTTAATTGCCTACCTTTACATGACTATACTTGAATTACTTACTGAGTTTTAATGACTACACATAAGTTAAAATACCTTACAAATTATGCAGTTCCTTCTGACTTTTGACTATCTGAAGGATGAAATAGTATTTATGTGTTAGGTATATTTGTGCCATTATAATCTATTCTATAGCTGTTTAATGTGTGAAATCTAAGTGACATTTTGACTATGACAGCTGAGACATGCCTTACATATTCTGAAGTTTTTAGACAACAGTGGTCGGAGATGTTATTAAAGATAGTGAATTGGTTTTTCTTTTTAAGGAGACGATATTTGAAACTACAAGTTTTTGTAAGAATGTTTATGTGTCTTAAATGATAATTTGTTTTAATATTTTCTAAAGAGTGATTTTTAAAAATTTTTTTTTAGAAACTTAAAGTTTCATGTTGATGCTTCCATGTTGAAAGACTTTTTTTATTTAAAACCTTTTGGGACTTAGGTTACTTTTTAAGTTTTAGAACTCGTTTTCCCAATCATCTACTTTCAGTAGCAGGAATGACAATGTTTAATGAGCTAATGATAGGATAAGCATTTGGGGTAATGTTATTTTAACATATTTGTAAATACTTGTGGAAATGTGTAGTTGACTAAAACTGTATGTAGCTACAAAAACCACTTTTGTAGTTCAGAGTATACAGATTTTGTGTGAATTTAGCTTACTGCATTAAATGATTGTCCTTAGCTTAAAATAAGGATTAAAATTTTATTTAAAAAGACCACTGAATGTTACTGTTTGTGAAACTGAATTTTTTTATTGTACTTATAAATAGTATCTATAAATCAGTACCTGGGAAAATTTTACTTTCTTAACCTATTGATACAAGGAATAAAGTATAAAAAAAATTAAACAGAAGAAAAATAAAAGCGTTGTTGTTTGACTTTCCCATGGTATGGAATGATTTGCTGTGTGATGTTGTGACGCATAGAGTATCCCCCCAAAAAACCTATAAAATCTCACTGAACAAAGGACTGGGACTCACTCCCTGGAACTGCTGCGTTGGGAATGGTTGTGAGTCCAGGCTGGAGCTTGCAATAAAGACTCTTGTATGATTGCATCTGATTTGGCTCCTGGATGTCTATTGGGGTCCCATGAATCTGGCATTACAATGGTTGCAGAAGTTACCTAAACAAGAGCAGTAGTGGCACCCTGAGCAGAGATTGCCAGTCAACACTCGTCTGCAGTAGCTCAAACACCTGGAACACTTCTATGAAAATCCTCCTTCTGGGCTTATCCAGGAAGATGAGACTGCGTTAGAAGGCTGTAAGCCAGGTCTGAGTGGACTAAGTGGGGAAAGCCAGGTGTATCAGACAATGAACATGCCAGGGGATTTCTGGTTTACATGTCAACTGATGAATTTTATAACCATTAGGGAACAAAGGCAAAAAGTTATGTAATGTTGGCATTGCAAATGGTATGCTCACTGAACAAGAGACAAAGAATATTCTTTCTTCACCGAAGGCAACCAAAAGTTAGAACAATTCAGAGCAGCATATAAAGGTCTCATGTCATCATTCAAGAGAATAAGGAACATGAAAATAATGTGAGCATATAAGAGTTAAACATCTCTAGCAATTAGAGAAATGCAAATCAAAACTACTCTAAGATTTCATCTCACTCCAGTCAGAATGGCAATCATCAAGAATATGGGTAACAATAAATGTTAATGAGGATGTGGGGGAGAAAGATATTCTCATACATTGCTGGTTGGGACTGCATATTGGTGCAACCACTTGGAAAGCAGTATGGAGATTTCTCAGAAAATTGGGAATGGAACCACCATTTGACCCAGCTATCCCTCTCCTTGGTTTATACCCAGAGAACTTAAAATCATCGTACTATAGTGACACAGCCACATCAATGTTTATAGCAGCTCAATTCACAATAGCTAGACTATGGAACCAACCTAGGTGTCCCTCAATAGATAAATGAATAAAGAAAATGTGGGTGGGGACAGGAAAGATAGTAGAATGAAACAGACATTATTATTGTATGTATATATGTGACTGCATGACCAATGTGATTCTGCAATATGAACACTGAGAAAAATGAGAAATTATATCCCATCTGTGTGTGATATATCAAAGTGCATAAATGCATTCTACTGTCCTGTATAACTAATTAAAACAAATAAAAGATTAAAAAAAAGAAAGCCTAGAGGTTTATAGAGACTTAAAAAAAAAAAACAGTTACTATAGGATTCCATTTCAGATGAGGATGAGAGCAACTCCAGTTCCCTGAAATGCAAAGGGAAACAGAAAAAGAAGAAATAAAAGCATAAGAAAAGGAAGGAAGAAAAAATGTAAGCATGTCTTCCAAATCAAGTCAGAATTAAGACTCAGACTAAGACCTTTATGTTATGGTTTAGATATGAGGTGTTCTCCAAAAGCTCATGTGTGAGACAATACAAGAACGTTTAGAGGTAAATTATTTGGGTTACAAGAGCCTTAACATAATCAGTGTATTAGTCTACTGATATGGATTAGCTGGTGGCGACTATGGGCAGGTAGGTTATGGTTGGAGAAGATAGGTCACCGGGAGGCAATTTGGGTTTATATTTTGTCCCTGGTGAGCAAGTTCTCCTTCTGCTTCCTGATTACCATGTCCTGAACTGCTTTCTTCTGCCATGATGTTTCTGTTTCACCTCAGGCCCAGAGTAATGGAGTGGGTAGTGTATGTGCTGAGACCTTGGAAATCATGAGCCCCAAATAAACTTTCCCTCCAATATGTTGTTCTTGTAAGATGTTTTGGTCACACGGATGAAAACGCTGACTAAAGCAGAGTGACAAGGACTTGCCTTGCTCAACATTATCTTCTCAAAAATAAAATATGGTGGCCAAAGAACAGAGGGAGATGTAATCAGAGAGTAACAGATCACAGGAGCATGAGAGAGGAGGATGTTTGGCAGCCCAGTTGTGGTTTCTCCCCTCTGATGAACTGACCCACAGGAAAGTACATTGTCTTTGCCCAGGTGCTAGCTCAAGATACAGGCTAGCTCAGGACAGGGCTAGCTCAGGATAGGGGCTAGCTCAGGACAGGGGTTGAGGTGAGCCAGGAAACTCATATTCAGTATCCTCCTCCTTGCATTTCAGTTGAGTCTGAAATTCCTTTGAAGTGTCCACAGGGTGTCAGGACAAAGGAAATCTCTATCCATAGAGCATTTCTGGGTTCTTCCACAGCTTTTGGCCTCCATGGTGAGTCAACTCTGTTCTCATGGACTTCCGGCTTAACTCTCCTCCATTGCTAAAGATAATATAAGGTTATGATGTATTTTAAAAAGGGAGAGGAGGAGAACCTAATTCAGAAATGGTCAAAGGACTTGAGTAGACATTTCTCAAAAAGCAGATGAATGAATAGCCAATAAACACAAGAAACTGTTGTCAGCATCATTAGTGATTAGGTAAATACGAATCAAAACCACAGTGGGACACTATTTCATACCAACTATAATATCCACAAGCAAAATAATAAAATCGGACAAGTGTTGATAAAGACATGGAGAAATGGGATTTCCATACATTGGTTGGTTAAAAAAAATGTTAAATGGCACAAGCACTGAGAAATACAGTTTGGTGATCCCTCAAAAAGTTAAACATAAAATTATCATAGGAATCAACAATTCTTACTCCTGTAAGCACAAAACAATTGAAAAACTGGGATTCAAAAAGATTTTTTTTTGTTTTTTAATACACATGTATTTTGGAATGATTTTAGATTTACAGAAAATCTTCTAAGATATTACAATTTCCACATGTAACTCACCTAGTTTCTCCTTATATTGACTTCTTACATTACCATTTACCATTATATTACATTTGTCAAAACCGATAAACCAACATTAGTGTATATTCATAAGAAAATTCTATAATTTATTTAAATTTCAGCAGTTTTTCTACTTAAAATCCATGTTATGTCCCAGGACCCTTTCTAAGATCTCACACTGGATTTAATTGTCGTATCTCCTTAGTCTCTTCTTTTTCATGACAGTTTCTCAAACTTCCCCTGTTTTTCATGATCTTGACAGTTCTGAGGAGTACTGCTCAGATTTTTATAGAATGTTCCTCAATTTGGTTCTGTCTGATGTTTTTCTCTTGATTAGACTGGGACAATGAGTTTTTGGGGAAAAGACCACAGGGGTCAGTGCTCTTCTTGTCACAGAATATGAGTATGACCTATCACAGGTGACATAAATCATTTGGTTATGTTAGTCTGCAGTGCTGTCATAAGAAGTGCCACAGACTGGGTGGCTGCAACAATGGAAATTTATTTTCTCACCGTTCTGGAGAATAGAAGTTCAAGATCAGGGTGTGGGTAGGGTTGGTTTCTTCTGAGGCCTCTCCTTGGTGTGTAGAGCGCCATTTCCTCTCTCACATGGTCTTCTCTTTGCACGTGTCTGTGTCCTAATCTCTTTTTATAAGGACATCAGTGAAATTGGATTTGGGTCCATTCTCATAAACTCATTTTGCCTTAATGGCCTCTTTAAAGGTCTAACCTCCAAATGCAGTCACCTTCTGAGGTCTTGGAAGTTAGGACTTCAATATATTAATTTAGCCCGTAGCATTTAGCTTAAATACCTGGTGATGTTTTCTAGGTTTCTTTTTGTAAAAGCTACTATTTTTTTTTCTCTTTCCATATTCTATTCTTTGCAAGTAAATAAGTTCAGCCCACAAAAATGGGAAAGATGTAGAATTCTCTGCTTAAAAAACAATCCAACAAACAAGCAAGTAGAGGATTCCCTAGGAAATTCTTCCCATGTACCCTGTATGTATGGGCACAAAGTACAGGGACTGCATGTGAGTCTTCCCTGACTCCTGCTACCCAGAATCGTGTGCAATGGAGCAGGTCTGGGAATGTGGCTAGTTAAGGTAGAGCTGCCCTGGCTTCAGTCCTCAGTGCTGCCACAAAAACATGTGTGATCATTGGAAACTCATTCATTATGCAATTTTATGGATTCAGATCCTGGCTCTGGTTCCTCAGAAAACTGGGAATGGAACCATCATTTGAGCCAGCTATCCCACTCCTTGGGGTATACCCAAAGGACTTAAAATCAGCATACTACAGAGACACAGCCACATCAATGTTTACAGCAGCTCAATTCACAATAGCTGAACTATGGAACCAACCTAGATGCCCTTCAACAGATGAATGGACAAAGAAAATGTGTTATATATACACAATGGAATATTACTCAGCCTTAAAGAGAAATGAAATGATGGCATTTGCAGGTAAATGGATGGAACTAGAGAATATTATGCTAAGTGAAATAAGCCAATCCTCCCCCAAACCAAAGGCCTAATGTTTTCTCTGATAAGCAGCTGCTGGTAGGAATAGGGAAGAATGAAGAAACTTTGGATTGTGCAGAGGGGACTGAGGGGAGGGGTGGGGCGGTGGGGATGGGAAGGACAGTTGAATGAGACAGACGTTATTACTTTATATACATGTATGGTTACACTACTGGTGTGACTCAGCCCCATGTACAGCCAGAGGAATGAGAACTTATGCTCCATTTGTGTACTACATGTCAAAATGCATTCTACTATCAATGTATAACTAATTAGAACAAAATTTTAAAAATAAAATAAATTTTAAAACCTTCTGTGTGTGTGTTGGGGGCGGATCCTGGCTCTGTTACTTATAGCTGTGTGACCTTGGGCACACCAGTTATTTAACCTCTCTGTGCTTCAACTTCCTCTCTGTCAGTGGGAATAACAGTGCCATTTATTTCATATAGTTGTGATGAGAACTAAAATCCATTTATGTACATGAGTAGTTATACCTAGGACACAATATGAGTTAGTCATTATCATTATCTTTAGGCATTTTGTGAAGATACAAAGAATCTGATGCAAAATTCTTGTATTAGTCTATTTTTCTTTGCTATAATAAAATACCTGAGATTGAGTACTTTTTAAAGAAAACAGTTTTACTTATTTTACAGTTTGGGGGGTTCAAAGGCAGGGCTCTGGCATCAGCCTGGCATTAGTGAGGGCCTCATGGCAGATGGAGTGAGAGAGCAAAAGTGAGAGATCACACGGCAAGATAGGACACCATAAAGTACAGGAAATGGCCAGTCTTACATTTTTATAACAATGCTCTCATGAGACCTAACCAAGGTCCAGTGGCATCCACCTCCAGGGACCTAACAACCTCCTACTAACTCGTCACCACCATACTGGAGACGAAGCCTCCAACTCATACCCTTGGAGGGTATGGTTTGGATGTAGTTCATCCAAACCATAGAAATTCCTGTCTTAGGAAACTTAGAATCCACCCAGAAGTCCTAATCTGAATGAAGTGCATGCTGAGAGGTGAATCATGTGACCCGGGCAACATGGACCTTAAAAATTAAAAGGGGGCTGAGGCTGGAGGGAACTAGGGAGTAAAGGCAGATTTCCTGGGGGAAGTGTTTGAGCCAGGGTTTGAAGGACAGAGGCAGATTTGGATAGAAGAAGAATCGGATTTTGTTATGATTTGGATCTGAAATCATAACAATCATGTGTTATTTTTTTTTATTTTATTATTTTTATTTCATTGTTATTTTCTGAAATCATGTGTTGACGTTTGGTCCCCAGTGCAGCAGTGTCCAGATTTGGAACCTTGGGGAGGTGACTGGGTCCTGAGGGCTCTGACCTTGTGAATAAATTAATCCGTTTATGGATCCATGATTTGATGGATTTGGGGTGAAGGCTTTTGTTATCAAATCAACCTCTGTCTCCATGTCTGTCTGTCTGTCTGTCCCCCCACCCGGCCCAGGTTCCTGGCTGCCATAAGTTGAGCGGGTTTCCTCCACAGTACACCTCTGTCACAGTGTGCCACCTCCCCACAGATCTAAAAGCAACCAGGCCAAGCGACCATGGACTGAAACCTCAGAAACCATGAGCCAAAAAAAAAAAAAAAAAAATCTTCCCTCCTTTAAATTGATTTTCTCCGGTGTTTTTTTCATAGTCACAAAAATCTGAACGTGTATTTTAATCTCCGTAGGTTAACCAGCCACCATGTAGTTGTATTGCTGTTATTAGAACAATAACAAGTTTCAGTGTCTTAACACAATAAAATTTTATTTCTTGTTTTCTGTCAGTAGATCCCCGTGTCCACAGCAGGGTGGAGGTGGCACTCGGCTGGTGTCCACAGCAGGGTGGAGGTGGCACTCGGCTGCTTGCCTGCCGTCAGTCAGGAAGTCTACCCCTTGTTGTACTCTGGCTCCACCTTCCCCAAGAGACTCAGGACCCACTGCTGGGCTCTCTGCAGCCACCAGTCCGTGGGAGGAGAGAACGGTGGGCTGGCACAAGACTGGAAGTAATATGTTTGCTTGTTTTGAATACCCGTTGCCCCTCTGAAACTCATATTAAAATTTGCCATTGTAGTGACAGTGGGAGGTGGGGCCATAGAAGGGATTAATGTCTTTCCTGCCACTGCAAGGTATTATAAAGCAAGGCTATCCTTCATTGTTTGAATTTTCTGCATATACTGGCTTGCTGCCACTTCCTTTTTTTTGTGGCTGTGCTAGGGACAGAACCCGGGACCTCATGCATACGAGGTAAGCACTCTATCCCTGAGCCAAATGCCAAGCCCTTGCTTGCCCTCTTGCTTTCCACCGTGTTATGAAACTCTTATCAGACGCCATCACTATGCCGTTGGATTTCCCAGTCTCTAGAATTGTGAGCCAAGATAAACTTTTTCTTTTATAAATTACCCAGCCTCAGATATTTAGTTATAGCAACAGAAAACAGACTAAAACAGAACTATGTCCCTTACCCTCATTTCATATCCACTCCTAATGGTGAATAAAGCTGGGAAGAATATCACAGCTGTTGAACCAGAAGAGAAAGGACACTGATCTTGCTCCACACTGAGCATTCCAGGCAAGGGTAAGAATTCAATCCCAGGGCCTCTTTTATCAGAAATGGAACTCTTAGAAGTGAGTCTAAGCTTCTCACTGCCACCCTATTCCAAGAGCTAGGTGACTGTTATTGTTGCTGTTGTCATCATCACTACCACCATCTGATATCTTAATCAGCATCATTTAACTAGCTTATTAAGTGGCCACATAATCAAGTTTCTTTTCAAAATACCTTAATGTCCCCAGGGCAATACGATTAGTCATCAGGATGCTGTTGATCCTGGTCACGGGGCAAAGGTCCCCTGTTTATGACTAGTAGTCTTGGCTTACATGTAAGGGCCCAAGACAGAATTATTCACTAGGTTGTCCAAAGCTCTCTGGAGAAAACCACCCTTTCATTCTATGCCCCTCCCTTTCCTCTCCTGCTCCCTTGGACAAACCTCTGGGTGGGTTCCCCAGAAGATTTTGTGGTAATAAAGCACCATCAGGAAATGAGCTCTTTCCTCCAGGGCTGAGACCATGGATGTACCTGGCCCATTAGGACTTTGAATCCCAGGTCCACCCAGCACAGGAATGACTCTCAGAGCTGCTGACCCCGGAGGATGAAATCCTCAGCTTGCCCGAGTCGTTTCCTCAGTACGTTGGAATTGAGATCTTCTAAGAAGCACAGATCCCAAACCCCCTTCCCTGCACTTTCCCTCTTGGCCATTTCTTCCGGCCATTTAGGGAACCAGCAAGGGCATGGTTACCTCTTTTAGGAGGACAGTTATTCTGGACTTGGCTGGCCTCCTCTTCTTCCACCCTCAATTGCACCTGGGTATATCACCTATACATTAGTTTCCATTTAAGAGAACCTTTGTCAGGGGACATTTGGCAATAACGTCTGGAGACCTTTTTATGTGTCACCACTGGGTAGGACACTTAGTAAGGGAGAAGCCAAGGAAGTCGCTAAATATCCCACAGTGCACAGGACAGCTCCTCCATCTCACTGACAAAGAACAACCTCCTCCCAAATGCCAGTGTTGAGAAACCCTGAACTACCTGGGTAGATGGTACCCTGAGACTGACACTCTTGTACTGTGCATAACTGTGATTTCAGGGGAGCACTGAGCTCATCTCTTTCCAGATAGTCCTTGCCCTTATATCTCAGAGACCAAGGAAACAAAATGGGAAACACCCTTCCGTCTCTGGACCAGGACAAGCAAGTTGGGGAAATACCTTCTCAGAAAGTCTCTACAGTGGAATATCTCCTCCATCATTGGTCATGTAGGATCGGGGAGTTGAGACTCAGGTGAGGGTTGGTGTGGTGTGACAGTGCGATAAGCGATGAGTCGACCCAGGCCGACCTTGGTTCTCATCTCATCTTTGCACTTTTGGTCATGTGACCCATGCCAGATTTTTAACCTCTTTGACTTTAACTCTCTTACTATGAAATGAAGACGAGTTTTGATGAGGATTGAGGGAGATGGCACATGCAAAGAGCCCCGATACAAAGAATGCATTCGAGAACAGCTAGTTCTTTTTGAGACAAAGAATTTAAGAATACTCTGAAGAGTAGTTCAGTTACAGAGATCTATGCTGAGAGTGGTGCTGTTTGTTTTATAGGGTTAATGTATAACTGGGCTTGTATAGATGGGAAGATTAAGGCCACTGAGAAGCAAGTGATTTCAGGTGACTCTGTGATGTGTTATTAGAGCTGAAAGAAACTGCTCGCTCTGCTCTGTTTTAGTTGCCGTGATCCTGCTGCAAAGGGCTTTGCCAATTAGACAGAAATGGGTCAAGCCACAGTTTTTCTCCCAGATGCGTTTTGGCTCAGTTCAGACTCATATTTCTAAAGGTTAGCAGAACATTCACATCATGGGGAGAGCTGTGGAAGTAGCATTAGGCTGGGAGAGAGCCTCGTCACTGGTGTGACTGGGAAGAAACTGCCCTGCCTACCCTGGTCCCCCTCCAAACATTTTCTCTCTCTGTGTTATTGGGGATTGGCCATGCTAGGTGAGTACTCTACCACTTTTTATTTTGTTTTCATTCTGAGATAATCTCAGACCTTTTCATTTTGTTTTCATTCTGAGATAATCTCACTGTTGTCCAGACTGGCCTTGAATTCATGATCCTCCTGCCTCAGCTTCCTGAGTTGCTGGGATTATGAGTGTCCACTACCACACCTGGTTCTGGCCCCTCTTTTTGATTTCTAGGACTTGACATCCCTCAGCCATGGAAAGCTCAGGTTCCAGAACTGTCCCTCAGGATGTCCCCCTTTGCACTCTGCCAACTTACACAGCAGTTAGTCCAGCCCTTGCAATTATACTCCTGGGCTAGGAGGAAGGACTTGCATGCTGTTTGGAACAAATTAGCAACAAAATGCCCCTTGTTTCAATAAGTTCCCTTGTGGATCTTCCTGTTATGACAAAATGCAAACAAAGCTGTGAGCACAGATTCGTTCATTGCAGTGTTGTATAGGACAGCAAAGAACGGTACACATCTTGATGTGTACCCATCCAGGGAGGATGGGTACACAGATGACAGAGCTCCTGTATGACCAACGTGATCAACGAGCACACTGTGGTAAAGACGGGTGGTAAAAGTTTAGGACAGTATAAGAAACTACTTGTGTTAAAATTTTGAATATAACAAAAAATAAATAAAATTTAAAAGAGGGAGACAGTTAGTTTGTAGGTCTCTAAAATGAATTCTTATCAGACATTGCACAAGGCAGGCTGTGGTCAGAAGCACCTTATAAACATTTTGTGCTACACAGGTGTCTGTTGGCTGTTTTCTTGCCTGAGTGCAGTGAGAGAGGGTCGTGGAGAATCAGTCTTGAGTCAAAGAGAAAGGGGCTCCCTGTAAGGAACAGCCACATAACTGTGGGAAACCAGAGAAACCACGTGCAGTATGGAGCCCAAAAAAGTAAATCCAAGGGAAAACTTTTAGTTACTTGCTTTTACCACCAATTTTAGAGGTCATGTAGCTAAGCCACATACTGTTAGACTCCCACTATTTTTGCTATAGATAACACCTCTGATTGGTGGGTCACGATGGTAACATTGCCTAAGCTGTTTTTTCAGGAAAGGATCAGAGCACATAGCCTCCCCGTGGACTTTGAAGCCACCTCCTGACTCCTGGTCCTTGTCATGAGTTGTTTGGTTGAAATGCCTTTGAGTCATCTCAATAGAAGAAGCATTTAGTCGAGGCAATTTGGAGGCTCCACAGAGCCCACCTGTAGGAGCACCGGAAGTTCTTGGGCAGTGGGTCTATGGTAGCAAGTCTCTGCCTCTCTCTGGGCCCACTTGGTCTCCACCTTTGTGGCTTGACTACTTTGCCATTTTCTTTCCCAGCACCTCTTCATCAGTGTTCCCAGAAAAGGCCTGGGAACTGACCTAGCTTGACCTCAACTCTATCTAAAGATGACAGCTCACTCTTATATCTCTACCTCCAGGGCCCAAGCCCCTCACACAAATCTTGGGAAAGAAAAGGAACCTGACTGGCCAATTATGAGGCCTTTCTTCAGCCAAGGAAAGGACTATGGCTGGGCAGGATCTCCCATGCCCCTACTATCCATCTGCCTTCAAAGGGCTCCCCTTCTCTGGATAGACACTCCCAGAGACTGCCTACCCATCCTTCTGGCCCCTCCCAGAGCACACTGCCTGACACTTCCCTTCAAGAGTGACCGTATTTGTCTCATAGTCCAAATACCCCTTCATGTAAGTCCCAGCCACCCTCTGCTGTCTGCTCCCAAGCACCCTCCTGGTCTCCAGCCTTTAGCTCTGTTGTAAGACTTCCCGATCGGCCTAGGCATTTCCTTGTGTGTGTACCCTTGAACATGAACCAAGAACACTTACAGGACCACATGTCCAATCAGTTCTCCAGTAGACCCCATCTGGCTATCTTGCAATTCCATTCGACTCTGACAATATCTATCAGGACTTAGAGTCATATCCCACAAGTTGAGCGCTCTTGGTCCCACAAGAAAGGCCCCACTTCAGATGCCAATCACAAGTAGCAGATCATCTCTCACTTGTACTCCTGATCAACAGGCTGTAAATCTTCCTCCTCCTCCTTGGTTTCCATTAGGCCTGGGCTCACAGAACTCAGGCAAATGCTTACTTATATTGACCAGTTATTATAAAGGATTCTACCAAACTACAGATGGACAACTAAGTGAAGAGATGTGGAGGCAAGGTGTGGGGGAGGGGACAGAGTCCCATGCCCTCTCCGGGTGGCACCTTCCAAGGACCTCCTTGTGTTTAGCTATCTCGAAGCTAATAAACCTTGTTCAAGAATTTTACCTCCTCAGAGGTCAATAGGTGAGACTGACAGTTCCAATTGTACTCACGTGGTCTTTCTGGTGACTATCTCCACCCTGAGACTCTCTAGGGACCCCAACCTAAGTCACCTCATTATCATAATCTCCAGTGTTATCAAAGAGGCTCAATGTGAGTAACTAAAGACTGTGCACCCACTCAGGAAATTCTAAAGGTTTTAGGAGCTCTGCTATGTTATCCAGGGCCAAAGACAAAATGTATTTTATACTATAATACAAAATATATATTTATATTATTATTATATTTTGTATTATAATACAAAATCTATTTTATAGTATAATACAATTAGCGCTTGGATGCTTGGGAGCATAACCCCTATCCTGTGCTTACTTGGCATTCTCATGATACCTGGAGAGATGCTGATCCCCTGGATTATCCCCTGACTGGCCCCCTTCTGGATTTGGGGTCCAGAAGCAGGGATGCAGAGCGCAGGCCCAGAGGGCCTCCAGGGAAGCCAGCATCCACTGCTTTGCTGAAGAACAGATCATTGTGAGGCCCTGCGCAGGCTGGGGCTGCAGGAGGCGTGTGGGAGTGGAAGTGCCAAGAGACAGAGGACAAAGTCCTGTAATAAATTACGTGAGCCCAGAGTGCTCGGCCATTTCCTCTTAGGGCCCTTCCGCCTCTTCCTTTATCCTTACTCTATGACACCCCTGGAACTCGGGCACTCTCCTTTCCCGGCTCTTTCAGGTTGCCCAGGGTGGAGGGCCAGGGAGTGCACTGACCCCAGTCCTGACAAGGTAAGCCCCCCATCCTCCCCTAGTGTGGACTTCCAGCTGGGGGAAAGGAAGGAGGGGCTCGGCTCCTCAGCACCCTGGAGGAGGGTCACTAGTCAGGAGCTGGGTTCCGCTGAGGCCCAGAATGGAAGCGGGGTGGGGCAGGTCTGTGGGGTAGAGGGTTGGAAACCAGAAACTTTATTCAGGGGACTCTGGTCCACTGAGCTGCAAGGCTAACCCTGGGAGGCCACAGAGGAGGAGGAAGAGGAGGAGGAGGAGGAGGAGGGAGAAGAGGTGAAGCTGTACTGGCCCTCTGCTAAAGGACAGCAGGCACTGGTGCAGGGGGAATGGCCGGTGCTGGGCTGCCCCAGCTCACAGCCTCCTCACAGCTGGAAGACCTCACCACAGAATCAAGGGACAAGGACAACCCAGGTACTGATGACCAGGCCCCAGCTGTGCCATAGGTGATGACTCACTGCGTCCTCTCAGCTCTGGTGGCCTTGTTTCCATTTTATGGACACAGAGACGGAGGACCGTGAGAGTGAGACCAGGGCCCTAAGGTGAGGCAAGACGAGGTCTGCCTGGCCTCAAAGCTTTCTCAGATGGGGTGTCGGGTTATTGAGGGAATTAGGTGGCTGAGGAGAGGGACAGCCCGTGGACAGACGGGCTCACTGAGGCCCTCTTCCTTGAGCTGCCAGCCTAAGTGTGCATCCCATTCCCCTTTCACAGAGGAGGGATTTGAGATACAGGGTCAGGAAGGACTGGCTTACGTCGGGCAGCCGGCAGGTGTGGGCCCCTATGCTAAATCCCCTAAATTGGGCACAGGTGTTCCCCATGACAAAGCCACCCATTTAGGTCCACTTCACCACTTATGGACTTGAATTTCATTCTAATCCATAAGACTCCTGAACTCTGTCACCTGTACTTCTGAACGACAGGCTAGTTCAGGGGTTTTTTATTTGAAAATTCAGTATGACTGGAACCTCCCTGCACCCGGCCCCACCCCAGCAAACTCTCGTTAAGAATCACTCGACTCAACAGCTCTTTGGGTACAAAGCTTTTCCCATTTCTCTGGACCTGCTGGATACCCAACCACCTGCCACTCATGTGATGCTTCTCAGAGATCTACTCCATAGGCATTTGCCTTCGGGCCTCCTGTGCCCTCTTCTCTCAGTGTGGGCCCCTGCAGAGAGCGGGCACAACAGAGAGAGGCATCACCCTGTTGCCTCTGTGCATTTACAGAGCTCTGCATTTGGTGTGTCTTACAATGGCTCTCTTTTCTCCATGCTTATTCAGTTCACATAACAAGCCGTTCAAGGAGAAAGGGCAGGAATGATGTTACATTTCACAGAAAAGGACATTGAGGTTGTTTGGCAAAATGACTTTCCCAGGGTCACTGGACTATGAGCTCCTTGAGGTCATTGGCTGGATCTCCTCAGGATTTTTGCATCCCCTGCAGCCACCCAGGGCTCAGCAGAGCACAGACGTTCTGTACGTGTATACCAAGGGAGTAAATGGAGAAGTATTGAAGTGAAGCTAGGGATGAAGTCAAGATTTCTGATCTGATGTCATTCTAGACTCTTGGATATCTCTTCAAAGTTAATCAAGCTGCTTAAATCATGTTCCTTCACCACCAGCTGTGATGTGAGACTATATAGAGGAAAAATGACCAGTGCATACCAGGAGCACAGTATTCAGGGCATCAAGAGGTCAGAGGAAGAAAACAATCACGGAGCTGAGGACAGGCAGAAGAGGGGAAGGGACCTAAGCAGCCTATAAAAGAAAGTATGGCTTAGTGGTGGTGGGGGAGAGCAGGTGGATGTTCCAGGTGACGGAAATGGCATCCACAAAGATGCAGAGAAAAGATAGGACAGGTCCAGCCTGGTATCGTTGGTAGGAATCACATGTGGGTTTAGGGAAATGACAGGACATGCTCTCTTCTATCTATGTCCGTTTCTTGTTATTAATAATACAATACCACAGATTGGGTAAGTTACAAAAGAAAGAGGTTTATTGTGGTTCATGGTTCTGGTCCAAGGTTGGGGGGTTGCATCTGGTGGCGGCCTTCTCTCTGGCAGAGTCCTGAGGTGGTATAGGGCTTCAAATGGCAAGAGACAGGAAGTGTGTGTATATTCTCTGGTCTTTTCCTCTTCTTATAATGCCACAGGGATTCAATCATGGGGCCTCTGTCTTGATGATCTTACTTAACCACCTCCCAGAGGCTCTACCTCCAAACACCATTGACAGATCAAGTTCCTACCCTCTTAATACCTCACAACAACGGTTAAATTTCAACATGCATTTTGGAGGGGACAAACCATAACCTAACCCTAACCCTAACCATTGCAATGAATTTTCATGATGATAGGAATATTCTCTACTACCCCAAACTATAGCCATTAGCTGCATAGGGCTACTAAGCACTTGAAACGCAAAACAAGTAAAAGTAAGGGGCTGAATTTTAACTAAAATTAAATTTAAATAGACACATGTCGTTAATGGTTACTATATTGGAAGGTGCAGGCCTACAGGGCCTTGGGTGAATTCCTTAGTTTTGCCAAACCTCAATTTTTCCAAATATGGAAGAATATAGAAAATAATTATATACCACACATAATTATTATGTCATTGAAGGAAATATTGTATATGCAACTTTTGGCTCAGTAACTGCCCAATAAATGGTTTTCTAATGATTGGAGTGTAACTCAGCCCTTTGTTTCATGGTCTGCCCTTTCTCCAAGGCTGACCATTTACAATCACCCTCTCTGGGACCCAAGTGGGGTCACTTAATAGCCTGGGTCAGCTCTGAATACAGGTGGTTTGGCCACATCACTGTCACCTGCTGGTCTGTGCTGACTTCCCCCTGGTGGTGGCCCTTCCAGATTTTGCCAGCCTTTGCTCTGCTTGGGTGAGGCTTTCAGGCCCAGAACCCTTAGCTCTGGTGCTGTGGGGAGTGGGTAGCAGCTGGCATAGAATAACTTCCAAAGTTTACTCATCCGTCACTCAGTTTCACATGTCCTTTCTGCCCAAAGAACACATGTACCCCTTTGGTGAGCAAAGCATTGTGAGTCCCCCAGTGTAGGTACCCCTTTTGGGCTGGCATCCCATAGGTAAGAGACATAGCTTCTTGGACTTCAGGCTCCTCATCTTTGAGGTGGGATATCTCCAAGGAAAGTACAGGGCTCTTATGCAGCTTAAATGAGAGAATCTAGGCAAAGAATCTGCACACCACCTGGTACCCTGTCCTTCTAGCACACAGACCCCTTACATCCCCCTCCTAGCCCAGCCACACTCTGTTCTTCCCCACAACTCTACCTCTCTACTTGTCTTTTGACATCTTCTTCCCTACTCCTCCTGTATTCCAGTTAAGTGATACCCTGGAAACATGTGCTAGTGGTGTTGCTTCACACTGCTAGCAGCTCTGTGGAGGGCTTTGAGAACCAGCAGCTTACCCTTCTCCCCTTGGGGGATGGTCAACCCATTCTTGTTCCTGAGGTTAGGTGGGACACTGACTCCTGTGGGCTCAGTCACATAGACCTCTTAGAGCTTGAGAAGGAGGCTTGGGATAGGAAGAAGGCATATCACACTTAAAAGGCAAAAACTTTCAAATATACCAGTGCTTCCCCTTAGGATCAGTGCTTCACCTGCCTTCCTGGGATCCTAAGGGGAAGCACCTATCCATCCAACCATCCATCCATCCACCCATACATTCATCTACCCACCAGTCTTCCAGACCATCCATGCATCCATCTAACCTCCCATCCATCCGTTAATCCACTCATTCATCTATCCATATACCCATCCGCCAACCAACCCACCTACCATCCATCTATCCATCTATTCATCCACCCATCCATCCCTCTATTCTATCCACCAACCCATCTATCCATCCACTCATCCATCCATCATTCAGCAAGCTTTTTTTGAATCACGTCCATGAGTAAGGCACAGTCTAGCTTTCAGGTCTTTTGACATCTTCTTCCCTATTCACAGGTATGGGGGAGACATACACAATAACATATAAAAGCAGGCAGAAAATGGCAGCTTCTCTGTGTGAGGATGACGGTATATGTGTGTGTACATGGGTACATGTGTGTGCTCCAAACTCAGATCATGATCAGAAACAGTGAGGTAAGAGAGAGCGTGGGGTGTTTCAGGAACTTCAAGGAATTCAGTGCATCCTGGGGAGGGGGAAGATGTAAGATAGAAGACAGACTCAGAAGGCAGGCAGGCTATTATGCTGAGGATTCTTGAATGCCATAAAGCTACGGCACACTCTTAGCATGGAGAGGCATAATGTGGTCCATTTTTGCATCTTTTAAAGATCACTGGGTAGGGCTGGGGTTGTGGCTCAGCGGTAGAGCATTTGCCTGGCACATGTGAGACCCTGGGTTCGATCCCCAGCACCACATTAAAAAAAAATTAAACAAAATAAAGGTATTGTGTCCATCTACAACTAAAAGTATTTTAAAAAAATCACTGGATAATGGGATGAGGATGGATTTGTTTGTTTATTTATTCTAATCAGTTACACGTGACAGCAGAATGCTCTTCAATTCATCGTACACAAATTTTTCACTTCTTTGGGTACACAAAGTACAACCATTCATGTAATTATACATGTACCTAGAGTAATGATGTCCATCTCATTCCACCATCTTTCCTACCCCCATGCCCCCTCCCCTCCTTCCCCTTGGGCCCATCCAAAGTTCCTCCACTCATACCATGCCCCCCACATTATATAGATCAGCATATACTTATCACAGAAACCTTCAGCCTTTGGTTTCTTGAGATTGGCTTACTTCGCTTAGCATGATATTCTCTAACTCTGAAGGATGGATTTTTGAAGAGATGAAAAGAATCAAGTTTACCCGGGAAGCTTAGAGAGGCATTACATGATGATTAAGATATGAGAACAATCTTCAGTAGTTGCTAATGTCATTCATTGAGATAGAGAATGCAGGCATGGGCTTGGGGACTGAGAAGATGAAGCACTGGAGTCACCTTGAGTTGGACGTGCCCATGGCACATCCACTGGAGAAATCCAGAGAAATGGGGCCTTGGTGGATCTGGAGGTGGGTGGGCTTCAAGTTTCTGCTTAGTGTAGAGAAGCCAGGAGCAGGAAACACTGGGCAGCCAGAGGCAAGGCCATGCCCCTCTGTGTCTTTCCACACTTCCCCAAATGGGGGAAATTATTGAAGTAGAATTTTTACTTTATTTTATTTTTTGCCAAAAGAGATGATGAATGTCCAAGGAAGGACCCTTGGGCATTTCTGAAGGTCAAGAGGAGGTACAGCCCATGAGAGCACACTGACTGCTGTCTTCAGTGGTGTAGGACCCAGTCCCTGGCTTTAATCACTAGATTTGGGAGCTTACAAGGTGAGAGAAGAGTCAGTTAAAGGGAAGAACCACTATCCTCAAGACGGGGGCTCCACATCATGTGTGCTCATTGTATTTTATTTTTGTATCCCATTGATGGGTATCATAGGACCACTTTTTCCCCAAAGAGATTTAAGGCAGGTACAGGCTAAGTGGGAATAGAGATGAAGCTAGGAACAGGCGGACAGAGGAGAAATGGAAGGGCCAGGGGGTAGCAATGCAATCAGGGAGCAGCTGCTCGGGGGTAAGCTGGCACTGGGGAGGGGGTAAGGTCAGCAGTTCTGCTGCTCTGTGTCACAGGAAGACCAGGAGGAGTTGCTGGGGAGTAGAGGGCACTGAAGTTGGGGTCAGAAGAGCAGCAGTCTGGGGTATGTGACAGGCCACGCCCCGGGATCTGGCAGGACCAGCATGGGGCACTTGGGAGGCAGAGCCTGGTGGCTGGAGGTCAGATGCTATGTGGTTGGTGAGGAGGGAGGACAGCAACTGAACTGGGAACTATGGGAAGCTTAAGTTTCTGCTTAAAGTTTCTGGTGTGGAGAAGCCAGGAGCAGGAAATAACGGGCAGCCAGAGGCAAGACCATGCCCCTCTGTGTCTTTCATTCTACACTTCCCTGGGACATATGAGGTGGAAACAGGGACCAGACTCACCTCAGAAGAGCTCTCTAGGAGCCAGGGATCAGCTAAGATTCTCTCCACATTTTTTTCCCTTTGGTACTGGGTATTGAACCCAGGGGCTACCACATCCCCAGCCCTTTTTATTTTTATTTTGAGACAGGGTCTCACAAAGTTGTTGAGAGTCTCACTAAGTTGCTGGGGCTGGCCTTAAACTTGCAGTCCTCCTGCCTCAGCCTCCCATGTGGATGGGATTACAGGTGTGAGGCACATACCCAGCTTTTCCCTGCCTTGTTTGTTTGTTTGTCTTTACCTGTGTTTTTTAATTGTTTATTCTAATTTATTATATATGACAGCAGAATGCATTACAGTTCATATTACATACGTAAAGCACGATTTTTCATCTCTCTGCTTGTACACAAAGTATATTGACACCATTCATGTCTTTTTCACACATGTACTTAGGTTAATGATGTCCATCTCATTCCACCATCATTTTTTACTGCCTTGCCCACTTCCTCCCCCTACCTCCTCTTTGCCCTATCTGTAGTTTGTCTATTCCTCCCATGTTCCCCCTCCCAGCCCCACTATGAATCAGCCTCCTTATATCAGGAAAAAAAATACGGCATTTGTTTTTTTGGTATTGGCTCACTTCACTTAGCATTATCTTCTCTAACTCCATTCATTTACCTGCAAATGCCATGATTTTATTCTATTGTATTGCTGAGTAATATTCCGTTGTGTGTATATGCCACAGTTTCTTTATCCATTCATCTACTAAAGGGCATCTATGTTGGCTCCACAGTTTAGCTATTGTGAATTGTGCTGCTATAAACAATGATGTGGTTGTGTCCCTGTAGTAAGCTGTTTTTAAGTCCTTTGGGTATAGACCAAGGAGAGGGATAGCTGGGTCAAAAGGTGGTTCCATTCCCAATTTTCCAAGGAATCTCCATACTGCTTTCCATATTGGCTGCATCAATTTGCAGTCTCACCAGCAATGTATGAGTGTACCTTTTCCCCACATCCTCGCCAACACTTATTGTTGTTTGTATGCAAAATAGCTGCCATTTTGACAGGAGTGAGATGAAATCTTAGAGTAGTTTTGATTTGCATTTCTCTAATTGCTAGAGATGATGAGCTTTTTTTTTATATATTTGTTGATTGATTGAATATCACCTTTTGAGAAGTGTCTGTTCAATTCCTTGGCCCATTTATTGATTGAATTATTTGTGTTTTTTTGGAGTTTAGCTTTTTGAGTTCTTTATATACCCTAGAGATTATGCTCTATCTGATGTGTGAGGGGTAAAAATTTGCTCCCAAGCTGTAGGCTCTCTATTGACTTCACTGATTGTTTCTTTTGCTGAGAGAACCTTTTTAGTTTGAATACATCCCATTTATTAATTCTTAATTTTAATTCTTGTGCTGTAGGAGTCTTGTTAAGGAAGTTGGAGCCTAATCCGATATGATGGAGATTTTGGCCTACTTTTTCTTCTATTAGATTCAGGGTCTCTGGTTTAATTCCTAGGTCCTTGTTCCACTTTGAGTTGTGTTTTGTGCATGGTGAGAGATAGGGGTTTAATTTCATTTTGTTGCATATGGATTTCCAGTTTTTCCAGCACCATTTGTTGAAGAGGCTATCTTTTCTCCAGTGTATGTTTTTGGAACCTTTGTATAATATAAGATAACTGTAATTATACGGGTTAGACTCTGTGTCCTCTATTCTGTACCATTGGCCTACCAGCCTGTTTTGGTGCCAATACCATGCTGTTTTTGTTACTATTGCTCTGTAGTATAGTTTAAGGTCTGGTATTGTGATGCTAGCTGCTTCATTCTTCTTGCTAAGGATGGCTTTAGCTATTCTGGGTCTCTTATCTTTCCAGATGAATTTCATGACTGCTTTTTCTATTTCTATGAGGAATGTCATTGGGATTTTGATTGGAATTGCATTAAATCTGTATAGTGCTTTTGGTAGTATGGTCATTTTGACAATAGTAATTCTGCCTATCCATGAACAAGGGAGATCTTTCCATCTTCTAAGGTTTTCTTTAATTTCTTTCTTTAGTATTCTGTAGTTTTCATTGTGGTGGTATTTTGCCTCTTTTGTTAAATTGATTCCCAAGTATTTTATTTTATTTTCTTGAGGTTTTTTTCATTTTTCTTTCGGAGGATTTGTCACTGATATACAGAAATGCCTTTGATTTATGGGTGTTGATTTTTTATCCTTCTACTTTGCTGAATTCCTTTACTAGTTCTAGAAGTTTTCTGGTGGAATTTTTGGGGTCTTCTAGGTATAGAATCATATCATCAGCAAATAGTGCTAATTTGAGTTCTTCTTTTCCTATCTGTATCCCTTTAATTTCTTTCCTCTGTCTAATTGTTCTGGCCAGTGTTTCAAGAACTATGTTAAATAGAAGTGGTGAAAGAGGGCATCCCTGTCTTGTTCCAGTTTTTAGAGGAAATGTTTCCAATTTTTCTCCATTTAGAATGATGTTGGCATAGGGCTTAGCATAGATAGGTTTTATAATGTTGAGATATGTTCCTGTTATCCCTAGTTTTTCTAGTATTTCAAACATGAAAGGGCGCTATATTTTGTCAAATGCTTTTTCTGCATCTATCGAGATGATCATATGATTCTTATCTTTAAGTCTATTAATGTGATGAATTACATTAATTGATTTCCATATGTTGAACCAATCTTGCATCCCTGGGATGAATCCCACTTGATCATGGAGTACAATCTTTTTGATATGTTTTTGTATTTGATTTGCCAGAATTTTATTGAGAATTTTTGTTCCTATGTTCACTAGAGATGTGGTCTGAAGTTTTCTTTCTTTGAGGCATCTTTACCTGGTTTTGGAATCAGGGTAATATTGGCCTCATAGAATGAGCTTGGAAGTGCTCCCTCTTTTTCTATTTCCTGAAATAAATTGAAGAGTATTGGTATTAGTTCTTCTTTAAAGGTCTTATAGAACTCGGCTGTGTGTCCATCTGGTCCTGGGCTTTTCTTGGTTGATAATCTCCCAATGGTGTCTTCTATTTCACTGCTTGAAATTGATCTGTTTAAAATTATGTATATCATCCTGGTTCAATTTGGGCAAATCATATGACTCTAGAAATTTGTCAATGCCTTTGATATTTTCTATTTTATTGGAGTACAAGTTTTGAAAATAATTTCTAATTATCTTCTGTATTCCTGTAGTGTCTGTTGTGATATTTCCTTTATCATCATGTATGTTAGTAATTTGAGTTTTCTCTCTCCTCTTTGTTAGCATGGCTAAGGGTTTGTCAATTTGATTTATTTTTTCAAAGAATCAACTATTTGTTTTGTCAATTTTTTCAATTATTTCTTTTGTTTCAATTTTATTGATTTTAGCTCTTATTTTAACTATTTCCTGTCTTCTACTGCTTTTGGTGTTGATTTGTTCTTCTTCTTCTAGGGCTTTAAGATGTAATGTTAGGCCATTTGTTTGTTGACTTTTTCTTTTTTTAGGAGATGAACTCCCTGCAATAAATTTTCCTCTTAGTACGGCCTTCATAGTGTCCCAGAGATTGATGTGTTGTATCAGTGTTTTCACTCACCTCTAAGAATTTTTTAATCTCCTCCTTGATGTCTTTTGCAATCCATTGTTCATTCAGTAGCATTTAGTCTCCAGGTGTTGGAGTAGCTTTCATTTTTTATTTTATTATTGATTTCTAATTTCATTCCATTTTGATCTGATAGAATGCAGGGTAGTATCTCTACTTTTTTATATTTGCTAAGAGTTGCTTTGTGGCACAATATATAGTCTATTTGAGAGAAGGATTCATGTGCTTCTGAGAAGAAAGTGTCTTCATTCATTGAAGGATGAAATATTCTATATATGTCAGTTAAATCTAAGTTATTGTTTTATTGAATTCTATAGTTTCTTTTTTTTTTTCAGCTTTTGTTTGGCTGATCTATCCAGTGGTGAAAGAGGTGTATTAAACTCACCCAGAATTATTGTGTGGTGGTCTATTTGACTCTTGAACTTGAGAAGAATTTGTTTGATGAACATAGATGCTCCATGGTTTGGAGCATCTGAGTTTTATTATTGTTATGTCTTGTCGATGAATGTCGAAGTTGGGGAGAAGACTGTGTTTCTTCACTTACCAATTGTATTACTCAGCTTTGCATTGTGACCAAAATACCTAAGAACAACTTAGTGGAGGGAAAGTTTATTTTGTCTCATGGTTTCAGAGATTCAGTCCTTGGCCGGCTGACTCCATTGCTCTAGGTCTGAGGTGAGGCTGAACATCATGGCAGAAGGGAGTGTTGGGGGAGCAAGCTGCTTGGCTCATGGCACCTTGGAACAGGAGCGGGACAGGGGAAGGGACAGATATATATTCCAAGGCCACATCCTCAGTGACCTACCTCCTCCAGCCATGTTCTATCTACCTAAAATTATTACCCACTAGTTCATTCAAATTATTAATCCATTTTGGATTAACACATTAGTGAGATTATCGCCCCAATCACTGTCTAAAAGCCCCATGTCTGCATCTTGCTGCGTGGGGGCCATGAGGTTTTGGGGGTACATTTCTAGATCCAAACCATAATATCAGTTGGACAGCTTTGATAAAGTCTCAGCATTTCTTAGTCTCTACGTTCCTGTAATATGCGGATGAAGGCATCTGTTCTCAGAGCTGGTTCCGCTACTGTGCATTCTCAAAGCCACCATCAAAATAATATCCAGGGATAAAACAGACCTGATTATTGCTGGGTGTATATACGTGACTGCATGACCAATGTGATTCTGCAACCTGTACACTCAGAAAAATGAGAGATTCTACCCCATCTGATTCAAATGTATGATAGGTCAAGATCATTGTATTGTCATATGTATCTAATTAAAACAAATGAAAAAGATGAAAAAAAATGATAATAATATTGAGGGGTCTCATGTGCCTCTTCATGGGACATACATTACTAAGTGTGGGGCAGGCTGTGGTAGGTGCAGAAAACAGGGCAATGAATACCACAGAGCCAGCACCTGCCACACACTGCCAGTGTGAGGAAGGGAAGGTGCCAGTGCTCAAGGCAGGGTCATGGGTGATGGCCATCTTCTTCAGATCAGGCAGATTGAGGCTCTGGGTACCTCCTCCACCTGCTGGCTGCTAATCAGGCCTGCCCATGGGCTCTCAAAGCACCTGGAGCAGCCAGGTGCCAGGAAGTTGTGAGATGAAGCAGATCTGAGTTCGGTTCCCAGCTGTGTGCTCATTAACTGAGCCATCTTTCCTTGTTGAGTCCCATGTGAAAAATGGGGAGACACCCACCTTCTGGAGTGCTCTGAGGCTTACACATATGTGACATGCGTGTTGCTCTGGTGGCCGCTTAGCTGAGCACTTCCCAGGAGGTGTGGTGATGACTGGTTGTCATGGATATCCAACCAGACAACATTTGTGCTCTGGATGACAGGGCACCACCCCACTCCCTGTCAAGTCCACAGATGAATACAAAATAGTCGTTCAATAAAGGGGCAAGACAGTGGAGGCTGAAAGAGCATCATCTTGCACCTGGGATGGGATGGGACTCATGTATCCATTTGTTCGGAGTCATTTAATGATCCAGACACTTAGGAACTGGTTGATGACCATGCACAGCCCCTGCCCTCTGGGAGCTCCACATTCGGGGAACACGACACACTGACCTTCTGCTTTCTCTCTACATACAGGCTGTGTGGAGCTATTGACCCAGGATGTCGGTGTTCAGGCTGGTAAGAATTACATTTATTCAATCGAGGGATTATTTGTGGAAGTTACCCAAGGCTGAGCTGAACCACTTCCAAAGAATGAAGAAGAAAGGCAAAGAGACCTAGACGGAAAGTACCACAGATATGGGAGTTTGAGGAACAAGACAGAATCTATTATCAAAAGACAACAGTTTACTTTAGAAAGCTTCTAGCCACGTGCATAGTAATCCCTCTTACATGTAGGGCTTAAAAAAGGGATTTCAAATTTGTTGTCTCATGATGACACTCTAAGATCTCACCCAGAGAAAACAGTCGACTATGGAACAGGGAACAGGGTGGGAATCAGACCCTGGGTCAAGTCACCACTTTGGACTCTGCATCATGTTCCTTTTAGCAAATATCTGTGTTTCAGTGGCCAAGAGATGACTCTGCCTTCAGGAAACAGGGAAACTTTTCATTTACTCTTGAGTCAACAGACAGTGAGAAACTTCCCTTATAGGGGGTTGGGAAAGGCCTTCAGACCACCTGGAATGGAGTGTATATGGCAAGAAGAAGCTGGGAGGCTGGGAAGCTGGGGCCCCCAAACCAACCTGGGCATCTTTCCCTGCTCCCCAGATTCCCACCTCTGCCTCTGCCCCACAAAGCCCTGAATAGTGCTGCAAAGTCCTTTCTGATTTAAAAAAAAAGAAAAATGCACACACTGTTCTCCCACACACAGTAGCCATTCTCCCCAGGTGCTGGATCCACACTGCTGGGAGGGGCCCCATCACCAAGCAAGAGCCCCAAGGCTCCTAGGACTGGGCCCTGGCAGCTTCTGACCTTCTGAATGGGCAGCGAGGGTTGGTGGTTATTGTTTTTAAATTTTACAGACTGGAGATGAGGCCGTTTTCATCTGTGATTCATCCATTTTTTCCTGCAGTCTAAAACTTTGCAAGGGCTTTTGGTTACCGCATTGCAAACATTAGACTTGGCACTGTACTAGATCATGATATTTTTAAACTTATTTTTAACTGATGCATAAAAACAAAATTTGTACATATTTACAAGGTGCCACGTGGTTTTTGATACCTGTATATATACATTGTGTAAAGTTCAAATCAGGATAAACACATTGTCTTCATCAGCTTTTCATTTCTGTGATCAAAATGTGTCACAAGAATAGCTTAGAGGAGGAAAGGGTTATTTTGGCTCACAGGTTCGGAGGTTCAGCCGGATCCAAGGCAGAAAGGCATGGCAGAGAAAGCTGCTTAGCTGATGGTAGCCAGGAAAGGGAGAAGAGAAGAAGGAGAGAAAGAGAGAGATAGGAAAGGGACCTGGGAGAAGATAAACCCCTAGTGACCTACTTCCCCCCTTCCGGGGCACACCCCCAGTGACCTGCTTCCTTCAAATAAGTGCGACCTCCTTGCAGACTATCTAGCTATCAGTGGATTATTAATCTGCTAGGGTCGTCAAAGCTCTCAGGATTCAGTCACTGCCTAAAACACCCACCTCTGAACCTTGCTGCATTGGAGACCGTGCTTTTAACACATGAACTTGGGGGGACGTTCCAGATCTAAATCAGAACACAAGGCAAAGCCAAACCTATTTCACCAAGGAAGGTGCCATGGCAGGCATCAGCTGGAATGTCTTCCAAGTGGCACAGACGTTAGTCTGCACGATTAACTTCAAGCAGAGTTTGGGAAGACACCTTCTGGGGCTGTATTACTCATAATCACAACTGCAGGCTCCCTCGGTCTTCTAAGATTGCAAGTTCTTTGAGGGGAGGGTTGTCATCTTTATTTATCAATGAATCCTTCAGAGGCCCAAGTGATTGCTAAATAAAAGGCAGAATCCCCCACTAGGTTCCCACTGCCTCCCAGTAGCACCAAACTGGGATCTAAGCTTCCAACACATGGACACTTGAGGGTCATTAAAAATCCAAGTGATACTGGGTAGGGGTTAAAAACCAGGTCTGTCTGACTTCAAAGGCACTTTCTATTAGTTTGATCAGGCTGCCGTAAGAAAATATGACAAACTAGGGGGCCTAAATGACAGACAATCACAGTGCAGTCAACCCATTCCTTATCAGACAGGGAAGAGATCTCATGAATGAGCACCCAGGTAGGGGGGCATTTCTAGGAGAAATAGGGCACCAACCATCAGTCCCTGCCAATGGGAGGAGCCTCAAGTCTATTGATGGAACTGCACTGGGGCTGAAACCCCAGGTATCGCTGCTGGAGAGTCCTTGATGACTCCACTACAAGGCACCAAGCCACCTCCAGCCCATCTCTCTCCTACTAGGAGAAGAGAAGCATGGCAGGTGGGCACACGGGAGCCCTGCTCATGCCAGCGAGTGGGCCAAAGAGCTGCCTGTCTTGGGAGATGTCAGTGTAAAGGCATCTGAGAACCAGGTGCTCAGGAGTGAGAGTGGCCTTTACAGCTTTGGGTTTCTGTGTAGTCACCTCCGTCTCTGACTGGTGCTCCCTCTTCCTCTGCATGCTGAGCTGCAAAAAGAAAGCAACACAGGCCACAGAGGTCCCTGCTTCTGTAAATCAGCCTCTATTCCTTGAACCTCAACATGCACTTCCACTTCCTTTGCAATTGACAGCTCCTGCTTTTCCCCCTTCTTGCCCATTCTTGCCAGGATTCAGTTGCTTTTGAACAGACATCACAGAGTTCAGGAAGAAGTTCTGTTTTCTGCCACTTGGCTTCCCATTTATTTCCCAGGGCACCTCTGGCCAAATGGCAAACCCATTGCTCCTTACTTTGCATAATCCATACTCCAGTTCTGTTAGTTCTTCTTCCAGGTCCTGTTGGGCAGACACCTCATCACTGGGCTTACCCTGGAGATAGTTTCTCTTTTTTTTTTTCATTTCTGGTTAATGTCAATTTTGCTGTGAGAAGCTCATCATATATCTTTGACTTTAAATCTTCTCACTTTGGTGACTGGCCAGCTGTTTTCACTGCACAATGCCCACATTTACACTGAAATTTCAGCCTGGTCCTAAGAGAGCTTGTCCTCAGTCTCTGAGAGTTTGTATGTAATTTAATTAACTTGATACAGTGTATTTTCCTACTGTCTTCTGCATCCTGTAATAAATGCTCCTTGCTATAAGTGGAAGAGTGTGGCTGAGGGACGCAGCTCACATAATTTAGCTATTATTATTAATGTTGTTGTTGTTTGCCATACTGGGGATTAAACCCAGAGGCACTCTACCACTGAGCTACAGTCCCAGCCCTTTTTATTTTATTTTTAAATTTTGAGACAGGGCCTTGCTAAGTTGCTTAGGCTGGCCTCCAATTCCCAATTCTCCTGCCTTAGCCTCCCTGGTTGCTGGGATTACAGGCATGTGCCACCGAGCCTAGCTAACTTTTATTTTTATAAAGTTGTGTAGGCACACAGCTTACAAGAGTCAGTGCCCCACTTCCTCTTCCCTAGAAGTGACCACCACCAACCCTTCTAGTTGATCCCTTCAAATTTTCCACCTGTGTCTGTAAAGAGGTTATGATGATACTTGATATTTGGGTTTTCAATGTTATCTATCATTGGCTTCCCTCTAGGTACAAAAGGACTTAGATCCTCACCCCTACTCCCCAGCTCTCCTGGGCTTACTCTGACTCTGCAACCTCTCTGTACTACAGCTGTATCATATCTTTTGACAGTGTATTGCCTATTGCTTTGTTCTTTTTGGTAAAGATGACTTCTGTGGGAGACCATCCTTGCACGTGACTGGGTCACACTCCCCGGCTGGGTGTTGAGGCACTCAGTCGAAGAAATGTGGCAGAGCTTTCCCCACCCTTCTTGGGTTCCAGGGTCGGTGTCTCGTGCATGGGTGTCTTGCTACAGCCCCATGGGTGAAGCTACGCTCACCTGTTCCTTTATAATATAACTCCTTGCCCTGTTTAGGATAGAACCTTCCATGGAAGTGCCTTGTGTGTGTGTCCCCTTCTCTTACTGTGCCCTTGGGTGTGGCCTACCCACGTGTCAGTCAACCTGCTGACAGTGGACATCATGAAGATAGACTCAGCCCCCTGAAACCTGACCCCTTGCCTCATTTGAATAGCTTCTCCTCAGTAAAAGGGGTCAGCGCGTGCTCTCACTCTTTCTCTTTCTACGGACCCTTAAGGTCAGGGGAGCTGTCACAGCTACCCCAAAGAAAAAGGTATTTGTGTCTCTTGTGTGGTTATTTTGCGCAGCCCAGTTAGCCCAGTTCAACTGGAGTGATCCCTGAGCCTTTTAGTCGCGACCAGAAACCCGGCAGACTTCAGCTGTGTGTGTGTGTGTGTTTCCATACAAATTTCAGGATTGCTTTTTCTTGTTCTGTCAAAAAAATGTCATTGGTATTTTAATAGGAATTGCACTGAATCTGTACTAGATTTGATTTTTATTTTTCTTGGACCAGGTCATTTTTTCCCCCTGGTACCAGATCGCTCTCCCCCCATTTCTGGTACCTGGAATCTGTCTTCTGTTTACAGATTCAAGGTTTCTTTAATTTCTGAAAAGTTATCTTGAATTGTATCTTTAATAACTTTGATGCTTTTTTCTTCCCTTTCTAGCTTTCTTCTTTGGATACTCTGTATTTTTTTCCGTCTTCTGTGTATCTATCTTTTTCTTCTTAATTCTATTTTCTAAAAATTTCCTTGTCATTTTGCTCACTCTTTTCTTTCCTATCTTTAGGATTCTTGTCCTAATTTTGCTGTCAGTACATGTTTTAGTCAGCTTTTTTTGCTGCTGCGACTGAAAGACTGTAGAGGAGGAAAGGTTTGTTTCAGGCTCAAGGTGAGGCAGGACATCAAGGCGGAAGAGTGTGGCTGAGGGACGCAGCTCACATGAAGATCAGAAAGCAGAGAGAGCAGCTTTACTCTCCAGATACAAATGTATATCCAAAGCCACGCCCCAAACCCCACCTCCTCCAGCCACACCCTCCCACTTAAATTACCACTCACTTAATCCCATCAGGAGATCAATTCACTGATTGGGTTAAGACTCTTATAACCCAATCATTTCTCCTCTGAACCTTCTTGCATTGTCTCACATATGAGCTTTTGAGGGACACCTCGCATTCAAACCTAACAATGCATAGTCTCCTGTTGTTGTTTTTTTTCCTTTTATTTCCAGTTAATTTATTTCTTACCCTTCATTTCTTTCTCGAACTCTGCCAACTCATACCTCTTCAGTCTCAGTTGTCTTGCTATCTAGTTCCTGAGTTCTTTGGCCTCTGAGGTGCACTTTGGTATATTTTAATACATGATGGTGAAATACTTGGCTTTTACTTTCTACTGCTCTGAAAGGCTTCGTTTTGGGGATTTCTGTTTTTGTTTTTCTTCTTCTTTGAATGCTCTTTTCCTCCCTTGGATTTCAGTATCTTCGTATTAGGCCTGTGCTGGCTCCTTTGGGTTTATTCTCCTTGGAGTGGGATTAACTTTCTTGGATCAGCAAGTTCAGGTGTGGTTGATGCCATGTTGCAGGCTAGCATTGACTTTTTAGTCTGCCCCTCTCCCTGCCAATGGATTTGGGTACTGTCGGGCTCTTCACAGGGCAAAGCTTCCCTTTCCCACTTCGCAGACAGACTGCTTCCTGCAAATATGGCATCTCGTTTCTTAGAGCCAAGTCAGGCCAAGGAAGCTCCTATTACCACTTCTTGCCCTTTCTCTGCTGATGCAATGAGACATGCTGCATTAGAATGTGTTGGACTTGGAGAAATGAACTTTTCCAGCTCTTTCTGGAATCTGCAGCTGGGGCCCTCTTTTCAGCTTCGTTCTTCATCTTTTACCAGAATGCTCTCCGGCCTGCTCAATGGCTCATCCATCTTCTACTTTCACTGAAAATGGTGTTTTGTTTCTGTTTCTCATTCTCCTAGTTGCTTGCTGTAGATTTCCGAGAGGATGCAAGTGAGAAGTTCAACTCCTGTTGTCGTTTTCATTTGCTCTAAACCACCCCACCTCACTATTTTCATAAATAGTGGCTGAATTTGGTTACTGTTGTCTTTCTCTATGATGGTCACTGTGGGGGAGCTCCTGTCTTTGGTGGACTTACTGTCCCAGGCAGGGTAGAGACAAAGCAAGAAGCTGAATAGACAGTGTTTGGTACCTGCCTATTGAGCGGTACAGATGACACATGCTCAGAGGAGATCAGAGAGGGAAAGGAGGAGAGGAAGGGGAAAGAGGTAAGAGAGGGAGGGATGGAAAGAGAGTGGGGGAGAGAAGAAAGGAAAGGGAGAGAGAGGGAAGAGAAGGGGAAGGGGAAGAGGAGGGTGGTGTGGGAGAGAGGGAGGGAGAGGGAGGAAGGGAGAAAGAGAAGAGAGACAGAGCCACCTAGGAGCTCCAGATTAAAAGGACAGCCAGCCCCAGGACAGGTAAGTCTCCAGTGGGAAAGGGAAGAGAAACAGGGATCAGACCACTGTCTCCTCTCTGCCCTCCAGGGTGACCATGTGTGGCTGGAGCCTGCCTCTACCAACAAGGCTGAAGTGGCTATCGGTGGCATCATCAAAGAAACCAAGCCAGGCAAGGTCTTGGTCGAGGATGACGAGGGCAAGGTCAGTGTTGGGGGCTTTCCCCTGTGCCCATCCCACTGGGGCCCCGGAGCCCACAGCCTCTGCTGCTCCCCAGCATTGAGGGTTCAGAAGCCCAAGATCTCTGTGGCAGGACAGACCACGGTGAAGTCCTGCCCTGGAGAACATTATGTGTTCCTCTTGGGGATGTTTCAAGAGTTGCATTCTGGGGAAAGGAAGAGAATTAGGAGAGCAGGAGGGAGGGGGAAGGGCAAGGGCAGGTGGGGGAGAGCTGAAAGCTGGTGTTCAGAGTGAAGGGGAGTTGGAGGGAAAGGTGGGCCAGAAACCTGTGGAGGGGGGAGGAAAGGGCAGAAATGCAGAGGTGAGGGTTGGCTCCTTAGGGTGGCCAGACCTGAAGCTCACCCACCTGGAGGAGGCAGGGGCCACTCAGGGCAGAGCGGTGAGGCTAGGGTTGCAAGGCAAGCATCCAGCTGGTCACCTCACTCTTCAGGCTGACCAACTGCCCCGCCCAGACAGGCTCCAGGGTGCAGCTCCTGCAGACATGACCTAAAGGAGAAACTTCTAGACTGGTGCCTAGAAGCTCCAGGTTACGGAAGCCATGTGGAGCCACGTAGAACCTCCCACTTGCATAATGCTGTATGGCTTTTCAAAAACACTTTCACTGCTCAGTGTTATGGCACACTCCTAAATTCCCAGTGACTCAGGAGATTGAGGCAGGAGGAGGATCCCAAACTCAAGGCCAGTCTGAGCAATTTAGCAAGACCCTGTCTCAAAATTAAAAATAAAGAAAGGGCTGGGGATGTAGCTCAGTGGTAGAGCACCCCTGGCTTCAATCCCAAGTACCACATATACACAAATAAGTCCTTTTAAAAATTAGCAATCCCTCTATATTAGCCAACATGTTAAAAAGAAAATGCATCATAACCAAATGGGGTTTACCCTGGAAATACAAAATTCCTGCAACATTTTGAAAATAAATCAGTGTAAGTCACCAAATCAGTAGACAAAGAAAAAAAACATATATTTGTGTTAATAAATACAGGAAAAAGCATTTGACAAAATTCAACATCCATTTATGATTTTTTAAAAAAACACTTTTATTTGTACTTATTCCAACAATGGTGAGGCCCCAGCTGTAAATTGACCTCAAATCTAACTTGTAGCTACCAGCTCCTCCACCCCAGCCTAAGGTTTGGCCCCAGCCCAGCTACATATGTACCCCAGGCCCTTGACACATGCTGACCAAAACCACAGTTGGACCTGATTTTGTCACAGGTGTCACTTGACCTAAGCCACAGACTGACCTTGGCCAGAGACTGGCCATCAGCCCCAGGTCAGCTCATCTGTGCTCATCACATGAGTCACCTTGTGCCTGGCAATGTGGAGAAGTAGGGTACTAGGGGACTGGTCCATGTGGAGGCTGCCCATCAAGGGAGTCTGTGTCCATCATTCCAGGAACACTGGATTCAAGCAGAGGACTTTGGTGTTCTTAGCCCCATGCACCCCAACTCTGTTGAGGGTGTAGACGACATGATCCGCCTGGGGGACCTGAACGAGGCAGGCATGGTGCACAACCTCCTGATCCGCTATCAGCAGCACAAGATCTATGTGAGTCCCCCTACCCTGTGTCCATCTGGGAACCTTCCATGGGGGTGAGACTATGACCGCCTAGGGGATCTGGAGCTAGGCACCACTCCCCATATCCTCACTGTATGAGGAGGTGGGGTATCCGGCCTTTCTCAATCTCTGTTTCTAACACAAAAGAAGCAGGGATCAGACCCTTGAGGAGAGGAAGCTGAGGTGTGCTGAGAGCATAGTACCTGGCACACAGTAGGTGCTCTGAGTGCTGCCCTTTCCTCTGTCTGTTGCTGAG
Source organism: Marmota marmota marmota (assembly GCF_001458135.2). Classification (NCBI taxonomy): domain Eukaryota; kingdom Metazoa; phylum Chordata; class Mammalia; order Rodentia; family Sciuridae; genus Marmota; species Marmota marmota. The sequence continues at coordinate 22,145,050 of NW_026000037.1, forward strand.
CGAGGACCTGCTCTGACAGGTCAGGTAGACACTGAAAGACATTGGGATGAGCACAGCTTCCTGTTCCCACCCCTCAACTCCTAGGCATGTCACAAACAGGGTAACCTGATGGAGCATTCCAGTCCTCCTGAGAGTGACATCCAGGACTCCCGTGCCCCCACCCACTAGTTGAGGAGGGAGTGCTCTGTCTGAATAATGTGGATCAGAGCCCCTGAGACTGAGAACAACAACAAGATAACCTGAACTGTACCTCATCCTTTGCAAAGTGTTCATGCAGACATCCTTGATCTGACCCTCTTCACCTTGAAGGCAGAGGATAATTCTGGGTCTTATGGTGGAGGTTTCCTTGCCCCACCCCCATAAGGGCAGCTGGACCTAGTTGAGGGCTCCCAATGAACAGGTGGTCCTAGGCTGTGGTCCCAGGACTGGGGCTTGTCCCTGAGACCTGGAGTCCACAGAAGGTGCAGTTGGGATCAGTGAGGGCTACAGCCTTTACAGAGGCTCCTGCAGGAAGCAGGTAGAACTTCATTTCATACGTTCAGCCCATTTTATCAAGTCCCTCATAAGCACCAGGCAGGGTGCTGAACATGTAATCTTATTTTGAATGTGTCCAACGGAAGCTCACCTTCCTGGTGGACACCCCAGCTTCCCTGAGCATCTGAGAGTGTGAGTCTTTCCTCCTTGCCCAGAATCAAACCCTACTTTCCACCAGAGTCTGCAGTCCTGGTAACCCTCAAGGGGTGGCACCCAAGGCCAAGGCCAGGGCCAAATAGCTCTTCCCTAGGGCAGAGACACTAACCACCTCCTGTTTCCTTCCCTAGACATACACAGGCTCCATCCTGGTGGCCGTGAACCCCTTCCAGATGCTGCCCCTGTACACCCTGGAGCAGGTGCAACTCTACTATGGCCGCCACGTGGGGGAGCTGCCCCCGCATGTCTTCGCCATTGCCAACAGCTGCTACTTCAGCATGAAGAAGAACAAGAAGGACCAGTGCTGTGTCATCAGGTGGGGCTCAGGTGCCCATGTTTCTGGGGGCCAGAGGGGTCAGCCATTGCCCAAACATCCTGCAAAGGAAGGAAGGAACAACCCCTTTCCCTAAAGCATGTGTGACCAACATGCCTTTGAGGCTGGTGTGATTTTTTTTTTTTTTTTTTTTTATTGTACTGGGGATTGCTGAACCACTGAGCCACATCCCTTGCCCTTTTTAAATTTTAAGGCAGGGTCTCTCTAAGTTGCTTAAGGCCTAGCTAAGTTGCTGAGGCTGGCTCTTAACTTGCATAGGGGCTCTTCTTATTCAGCTGCAAATACCCCTCTGAAGGGCACACAGATCACCTGGAACTGTCCCCTGCTGCCCCTCCCCCAGGATATGTCCCTCCAAAGCATCCTTCTTTCAGAACCTGGTTTTTCACTGGATCACCAGGGCCTGGGTGTTTCCAGCCTTCAATAAATGTTTCTTGAGGCAAGGAAGAAAGGTGGAATGGCTGCTTTAGAAATGGGGCCCAGACAGGCCCTTGGGAGAGCAGGGCTCAAACTGAGAGTGAGATCTCACTCAAAAATAAAATCTTAGGGCAGGCCTCAGGCGAGCTCCAAGAGCAGCTCACAGGCCTCTCAAGTCCTCGTCTGGCCTGGCCTGGCCTGGCCTCTCTCTTCCTGTGACCACAGGTCCTCCTGCTGCCAAAGGAAAGGGAGAGGAAGAGGGAAAGGGAGGTGACGCGGGAACTGGGCTGCAGAGCATCTGGACTGATGTGCCAGTAGTCATTCATTTATTCGTTTTTGGTCCATTAGTTCATTTGAGATTTTATCATGTCCTAGCCACACACCCCTCACAGGTCTGACATGGGTAACGGCTGCAGGTAAAACCCCTGCCTTGTGGAGCTCACATTCTAGGGCATGCTGCTTCAGGTGTAAGGGAGATCAGGCACAGCCTCTCTGAGCAGGGACATTGTTTCAACCAGAGACATGAATGATGTTCTATAGCATAGGTGATCCTATTTAATGTCCTCAGTCACCCTCTGAGGAAGATATTCTTATTTTACTGTTAGGGAGAGATTGAGACCGTTTCTCAGTGGCATGCAGCAGGGAAAGGGAGAAGACAGAGATCTGTCCCAATCTGTCTCCCAAGACAGGATGACCTGCTTGCTGCAAGAGGCCTCCTGAGCTGAGCTAGACTGCATGACAGCTGGCCAGGAAGCTCACAGGGCCGGCTTCTACCTGGAGGGTGGCAGTGCTGACGGGGTGTGGGCTGAGAAGAGGAAAGAGTTCCTTAGTACCCAGCATGCTGCAATGAACAGAACATCATTTTAAGTCAAACTGGGCTCTCTCGTCCATTTTCTGCTGCTATAATAGATTACAAGACTGGGTGAATTATAAATAGTGGAAGTGCATTTGGCTCATGGTTCTGGAAGCTGGGAAGTTCAAGGTAGAGGGGCACATCTGGTGAGGACCTTGCGCTACATGAGAAACACGGCATATGTCGTAACTTGGAGAGAAAGTGCACAGAGGGTGAGTGGGGTCAAACTTATCTTTTCCTCAAGAGCCCACTTCTGAAACAATAGCACTAATACATCTTTTACCTAATCCCCTGCTTCTTAATACTGTCACTGTGGCAATTAAAGTTCAACAAGGAGCTGGGCACAGTGGTATGTACTTGTAGTCCCAGCTACCTGGGAGGCCAAGCAGGAATCAGCTGAGCCCTGGAGTTTGAGACTAGCGGGAGCCAATCTCAAAAAACAAACAAACAATAAGAGTTTTTTTTTTTTTTCCAAAATGAGTTTTGGAGGGAATATTCAAACCATAGTAACTAGCACACAAACCCCCACATACTCCCGCTCTGCCGAACTGTGAGCAAGTCCCCTTAATTTCTCTTCCCTTGTGAAATTGGCAGGTTATTTGATGAGTTCCTGTTTGTGGCAGGTGCTCACAGGGGTCTGTGACTATGACTGGAGATTGTTGGTTTGACTCTGCTTTGTTGGCATAGCAAATGTGAACACCTTGATCATGGGTTCTTCAAAAGGTTATACTTTCAGAGGAAATAATATTTGTCTGGAATTTACTTCAAATAGTACAGGTGGAGCTGGTCACAGTGGCACATGTCTGTAATCCCAGCGACTTGGGAGGCTGAGGCCAGAGGATGGTCTCAAGGCCAGCCTCAGCAACCTAGCAAGATCTCGTCTCAAAATCAAAAATAAAAGGTCTTGTTCATTCATCTGTATTTATGGGGCACTGTACCAAGTGGCTCTGGAATGAGCCAGATCTGACTGTGCCGAGGAGTTTGCAGCCAAGCAGTGAAAAAAAGACAAACACATCAATAACTTCTTCAACATTGATTATCTGAGGGCCTCAGGAAGGGGCCATGCTGTGAGATCTCTGCATGGGGAAAAGGTGTCCCTGTTAGACTGGGACCAGAAAACAGGCTTTGGGTGGATTTGAAGGAGAGTTGAGAGGTGTTGAAAAAATAGTTTTTCTATGGACTCATGTCCTTGCATGTCTCTTTGGCAGTGGTGAGTCTGGGGCTGGAAAGACGGAGACCACCAAGCTCATCTTGCAGTTCCTGGCCACTGTCAGTGGCCAGCATTCCTGGATTGAGCAGCAGGTCCTGGAGGCTAATCCCATCCTGGAAGGTAAGTGGTCACCCTGGGGAATTGCCCTCCTCTCCCAGCCCCTTAGATGGGAGCCTTCCTGCAGGAAGAGAGAGGGTAAGTCATAAACCTCCATATGGAAGCACGGGGCTCCCTGGCAGCAGGAAGGGAGTTGACTGATAACTTCATAAACTTGCATTATGTATGTTTTACACAGGATACAAGAAGTATTCCTCTTAAAAGGGGCTCCAAGATTAAATCAATTTGGAAAATATCAGCCGTATCTGTTTAGGTCCCCTGAGAAGCAGTTACTGGACTACATACAGTTAGCGTTGCAAGGTTTTTTTTGAGGGGGTAGCACAGAGAATAAAACGGGAGGAAGTAGGAGTGAGCAGGGCAAAGCTTCAGATGGTGATGCTGATTGGATACTTCAGAAGGAAAGAGGAAAAGAAGGAGAATAGGGTGAGGAGAAGTTCAAGCTTGGTTTAATGTTCTGCTGCCACCCTTTTGAAATTCTCACTTTTAGCAAGAGGCCCCACAGTTTGATTTTGCAGCAGGCCCACAAAGCTTTGTCAACCCAACGAAGGCCTCTGGATCAAACTGCTCCTTAGAGGAGTCCTTAGATCCAGAGTCACCCAGGTTTAGTCCCTGGTAAGCATGGCCCAAGAAATCTGTGACCTCAGCCCCAAAGCTGCCAGCTGCTATACAGCACAATCTCCCATTTCCTTATGACTGGGATGAGCTTTACGTACAATAAAAAATCACCTTTAAAAAAATGTTTATTTAGTTGTAGGTGGACACACAGTATCTTTATTTATGTTTATGTGGTGCTGAGGATTGAACCCAGTGCCTCACAATATGAGGCAAGTACTTTGCCACTGAGCTACAACCTCAGCCCCAAAATATCACCTTTTTTAATGTACAGATTCATGATTTTTAACAGACACATTCATTCCCATAACCCACCCATCATAATTATGTAGAATATTTCCATCACTCTCCAAAATTGCCTTCGTGTCCCTTTATAGTTAGTCTATCTTTCCAGCCCCCGCCCCTGGAAACCACGGATTTGGTTTTTATCCCCCTGAAGTTTTGGTCTTTTCTGGAATATCCTAGATATGAAATCACTCAATCTGTCAACTTTTGGTGATTACACTAGCATACACTGGCGATACTCATTAATGTAATGCATTTGGGGTTCTTTTATGTTATTTTCCTCTATCCACAACTCATTCCTTTTAACATTGAGTGGAATTTCATTCTATGGAGTTACCAACACTTTGTCTATTTCCCAATTGATGGATACCTAGGTGGTTTATAGGTTTTAGAAATTATGAATAGAGCTTCTACAAACACTCACTATATGGGTTTTTGTGTGAACATTTTTTTCTCTTGAATAAATATGCAAGAGTAAAATTGTTGGCTCCAATAGTGAGTGAGTCATTCAACTTGATCAGAAACTGTCAAAATGGCTGTACCATTTTGTTTTCCCACCAGCAGAGTATGAGAGTTCAAGTTGTTCTGTCCTTGCTGGTACCTGGCACCATCAGGGAGATCATCACTCTGATACGTGTTGTGTGGTACCCCACTGTGGCTGTAACTCCCCGTTTCCCAGTGACAAATGACGTTGAGCACCTTTGTATGGCCTTAATTCCCTTCTGTATATCTTCTCTGGTGAAGTATCTGTTCAAATCTTTGGACTATTTTTTAATTGGTTTATTTCCTTATTAATGTGTAGTTTATCTTTTCATTCTCTTAATATTGTCATTAGTGGGACAGATGTTTTAAATTTTGATGAAGTTTCATTTATCATTTTGTTCTTTAATGGATTATGCTTTTGGTGTGGGGTCTAAGGAATCTTTACCTAAACTCAGGAGTTTTTCTTAGTTTTTTTCTTGGTGTTTATACTTTTAGGTCTTAGATATAGGTTTATGATCCAGTTTGAGCTAATTTTTTCCAGTGTGCAAGGTATAAGTAGCCTCTCTCCTTCTCTTCTTCTTCTCTTCTTCCCTCTCTCTCTTTTTTTGTGTGTGGATATATAAGTCTTCCAGCTCTATTTGTTGAAGACTAATTTTCTCCATTGACTTGCCTTTGCACCTTTGTCTAAATCGACCATACATATCTGGGTCTATTCCTGTTTCTCTGTTTGTTCTATTACTCTCTGTCTAACCTTTCACCAAAACCACACTGTCTTGATTTCTGTAACTTTATGGGAAGTTTTGCAGTAGGTAGCCTGTGTCCTCCAATTTTTTTTTTTTTTTTTTTGGATGTTGGTGGTGCTGGGGATTGAACCCAGGGCTTTTGTATGTGAAACAAGTTCTCTACCAACTGAGCTATACCCTCAGCCATGTCCTCAAATTTTGTTTTGTTTTTCAAACTGGGCTATTCTAGGTCCTTTAACTTTCCATATACAAGTTAAAATCAGCTTGCCAACTTTTACAAAATATTTCTATATCAGATTCTTTCTTGAGGAGATACCTGACCAGTATCTTGTGAGGGTCACTCTGGTTCCAATACATTAAATAAGGTTCATAACTGACACTTTTCAGAGGCTTTGCTATACCTTAGGATTCAGAGATAGAAAGGGTTAGGGGAAGTGATTCCTAAATCGATTTGTGTTCATTTGTGTTCACCAAGGAACACTCTTCTTCATCAGATGGTGATATTTTCAAACTGTATCCAACCCACTAGTGGGACATGAAATCAGTCTTTCAGAACAAATAAACTACCACAGAATAGAAAATACCCAGGCCATTGCTCTTGTTAAGAATTGCACCAAATATTTTGTTTTAATTATGTGTGTGCTGATGCAGATGTATGTCATCAACCTAAATAACAAAAGAGTCTCCAAGGAATACTGAGTCTATCCACTAGTGGCAGAGTGTTATAATCCAGGACATGTGGAGACCATACACATGTCCAAAGAAGTTAAGGAAAGAGGAAGCTTTTAAAGGCAAAAGAAAGAAGTACATGTAGTTTGTTTTGAAACAGAAAACATTGGTTATAGGGGCCTATCTTAGGAATGGACACCCATTCTTAGTGGAGACAGTGTCAAGCAGGTGTGCTTGTGCATTCTAACAGCTATCCTTTTGATTCATGTTGCAAGATGAAGTTAGGAAATCCCTTGGCAAAAGTTCTAGTGACAAATATATATGGTTAGGAGCCCTTCGGGACTTTTTGTAATAGTTTTCATCATAGGCATGTTCTGGTCATCCCGATAGCCCTCCCTCCTTGGTCTCCCAGCTTTATTATTTATTTTTTGGTTAGGGTTTGACATGAGTGACTCCATTTTGATTCTAGCAACTTTCACATTATGGAGTAGAACATCTTTGTTACTGTGGGACATATCCAAAGAGCTTGCAGTAATAGCTCTATAAAAGGCACTTTGGATCGTGCTACAACCCAAATGACTACCTCATCTGTCCTCTGGCCAGGTCGGCTCATGTCCCTCTCCCTGAAAGCTTGCCCTCTCCATCTACCTTACAGCCTGCACCATCTTTCTGAAATACCAATCTGCTCTCACCACCCTCCCTAAGAAGACTTTCTGCTTCCTCCAGCACCTGCAGGAGTAATTCCCAAATTCTGAGCCTGGCATTCAGTCTTAATCCCACTGTCTCTGGCCTCTTGCTGCTGCTTTTCTCTTGTATCCTCTGTTCTGCAGGCACACAGGTGCCTTCTGGCCTCCAAGCCCTTCCTGCTCTTCCCCTTCCTCTGCGTGATGGTTGTCTGGGGTAACCCTCCTCCTCCTTCAGTTCTGGACTGGCACCTCCTCTGAGAGGCCTACCCAGACAGCTTCTCTAACGCCTACTCAGATGACCCTTCTAAAAGTCAATTTTCTCTTCTCTACCCTCATCGTGGACGTCACCCACTCACCCTTAGCCTTTGGAAACGCCAAGACCATCCGCAACGACAACTCCAGCCGCTTCGGGAAGTACATAGACATCTACTTCAACGCCAGCGGGGTGATCGAGGGTGCACGCATTGAGCAGTTCCTCCTGGAGAAGTCCCGAGTCTGCCGGCAGGTAAGGCTCTGCCATCATCCCTGGAGCCCTCCAGGAGGGTGACCTTCCTCACTCTCGCCACCCCCATTCCTGGATGGAGGAAGCTTCCCAGACCCCATGGGCCCCTTGAGCATTCCAGCAAAACCAGTGATAGGATTTTCTATCATTCATTGGAATTTTTGAATTTTTCAACCATATAATTTCCTTCATTCTTTGGTGCCATGGTGCCTCACCACATTAAAATTAATTCTGAGGCCCGGCCAGTGCTCAGCTAAGGATGGGGGGCATTTTCAGGCATGTTGGGGCTAGCTGGTTGACAGTGTCCAGAAGGCCTCAATGATCAGAAAATGCTGGCTATGTGCCCAGAAAGGCTCACACTTGGTTCAATACTCTGCTGTTGCCATCTTGAAATTCTCACTCTTCAGCAAGAGGTCATGCAATTTCATGTTGCAGTGATCCACAAATCATACAGCTGATTCTGAATGGCAGGAATGCCAACGTGTGACACCTACCACACAGAATCAGTGCAGCCTTGTGTGTGTATGTGTGTGCACACTCTCATATAATGGCATAACCCCAAATGTCTATGGATGTGTGTGTGAACATGCACACATTGACACACACACACACACACACACACACAAACATGAAGTTCCAGCAGGGGAAACTCTACCAACAAAAGGTTGAGGGTGGATAGATACCTTGGCACACGGGAAGCTGGAGAAGGAGGTCATTTCCCCTGCTTGTCTCATTTGCTCTTCACAACAACCACAAGATATGGGGCTCTTTATCTTCATAGTACAGATAAAAAAAAAACTGAGTTCAGAGATATTATGTAGCTTGCCAGGGTCAAAAAGCTAGCACGTGGTAGAGTCTCTCTGATTCCAAGGCCTGCCCTTCCCAAAAGCCCCTCCTTCTTCACACAGTGGTTAGTGAATTTGTAGAACTTGTCACCCAAAATAGTACTTTGAGTGAGAAACGTCTAAAGGAAGCTTAAAAACAAGCCCTGTCCATAATAAAAGACTGAGTAAAATATGGCATAGGCTGCAGGTACAGCTTACTGATAGAGCATGTACTTAGCATGTGCAAGGTCTTGGGTCCCATCTCCAGCACCAAAACAATAAAATTAAATTTAAAATATGACAGATACATTCTATATGGGCAGAATTGCAAAGGACGGGGAGGGTTGTGTATATTGATGTGGAAGGATCACCAAGAAACAGATGAATAAAAAGGAAGTTGAAGAACAATAAATATATATTTATATAAAGTAAAAGAACTACTTATAGATATAAGTAAATGTGTTTAATATCTAGAAGGAACACAGACTCTTAAGGGCTTCTGAGGAGGGAGAGGAAGGGATTTCAAGCTGGAGGAAGCAGAATGGAAACTCTCAACTCATAGCACTGTATACTTCAGATGGATTAAATATTTACAAAGGGGTGCATTTATAACTAGTGTTCAAAGAAATACAAGGCCCAAATAAGCTGTGGCTGTCAGGTGGGTCACAAAAGTGATTGCAAAGTGTGTGAGATTGTGAGAGTTCTGCATGATGTTGGGCACAGGTGGCTTCAGGGCCACAGAGAAGCAGTCAAGAAGCAGGAAGCTCTGGGCAGGGGATAAATGAGCTCTGGAGTCCCAGGACAAAGATGGCAGCCAGGCCAGGCCAGCCTTTGGATCAGTGACAGAGGCACACCTGGCTGGGGGACCTTGGAATTGAAGCTGGGACAGTGGGCGGGCTGATGGTCTCAGGGGACTTGCTGACATGTCTCTTTGGGGACACCCTCTCAGGCTGCAGAGGAGCGGAACTACCACATCTTCTACTGCATGCTCATGGGGATGAGTGCGGAGGAGAAGAAGCTGCTGGGTCTGGGGATGCCCTCTGAGTACCACTACCTGACCATGGTGAGCCCATCCGCCAGTCCCACTCCTCAGTAGCAATCAGAGAGAAGGGTCAGGGTCTGCTCAACCCTTGAATTTCTACAGCTACAGAAATCCCCCAACTCCAGCTGGGCCTCTGAGGCAGGGCTGATGGTCCTCCTTACCCTTACCTGCCCCAGGTCCTTCTGTGTTTGACTGCCAGTGACCTGCTCTTCACAACATGCCTCCTCCTACCCTTCTGCCAGCTTTACCTCATGGGTCCCTAGCTGATCCTATGGCCTTTCCCCACAAACCTCACCTTCATTTGGTCCCTGCAAACCAAAAGACTCCCGGTACAGTGAATTCTGGAGAGTCATCCACATGCCTCCTGCTCCCATCCTGGTAGGCACCCCCAGAACATCAGCTCCCAGAAAGTAGGTGCCTTGCTCACCACTGTGTCCCTGCCCCCTGGGATAGCACTGCACAAGCAGCCACATGCTCACATGGGTTGACAAGAGAGTAGATGCACTCCACGCCTTGGATCTCTCTTCTGCATGACCCACTCTCCTGTGGTCACTGCCTCAAAGCCTTCATCAGCCCTTGCCTGGACCATGGCAGTAGTTTCCTCACCCCCATCCTCATGATCAGTCTTGATCTCCCATTTGTCATCTACCTGTGGCCAAAGGAATCTTCCTATGGTGCAAATTTGATCTCTGACGACAATGATTTGGTAGAAGCCCACGCTCCTTGACATGGTTTCCAGGTCCCTTCAGGATCTGACCCTCGACCCACTCTCCCCTCTCAACTCTTGGCCCTGCCTCCTGGCAGTCCCTGCCACTGCCTGCCACTTTGCAGCCTTACTCCTGCCATCTCCACCCTGGGCTGTTTGGAAGATCAGAGCCTGAACAAGCTTGGGTTCCTCCTCCTGCATGCCTTTCCCCACCTCTCAATGGGGCTGGCCCTGGTTCCTTTGGTCTCAGCATCAGTAACAGCCCATGGCATGGTCACTTGCTGCCTGCCTGTCCCTCCTAGATGCACAGCACCTGAAGTGGGACTGGAGCTCACTATTTCTGAATTCCCAGCAAGTAACACAGGGTCTGGAGTATGGTGAACCTTGGGAAGTGTCTGTTAAAGGGATGAGCCCACAGTATTACACAGAGGCAGAGAAGCCAAGGCTGAGCATGGATGGATGACAAATAGGGAGCAGGGAACACCTGGCCCTAGGTCACACTGTGACCAAGTGCCAATGCTGGTGGCAAGGCAGGCATGCTGTACCCATGCCTCTGGGAATACTTTCCTGTATTTCTGAGCTTATGCCTAGATATGACCCTTTAGGATCCTCCCACAGCCAATGAAGTATGACTTCTGTGGCCTTTGGCTGAGTCTCTGGGATGTCAGGCCTTGCTGGCCTCTGGATGGAGGAGTTGGGACGTGGGGCAGCCCCGTTAGCTGAGATGTCCTGTTTCGCAGGGAAATTGCACCTCCTATGAGGGGCTCAATGATGCCAAGGACTATGCCCACGTTCGCTCAGCCATGAAGATCCTTCTCTTCTCCGACTCTGAGAACTGGGACATCAGCAAGCTGTTGGCAGCCATTCTCCACTTGGGCAATGTGGAGTTTATGGGTAAGGCCGTTTCTACCCTAGTTGCATCCCCAGGGAGGAAGAGTGGGGTGACTGGGACAGTAAGAGGAAAAAGTCACTGGGGATTTGTACCAGAGGGGCCCAAAGGTCATAGGGTCCAATCCAGTCCTGAAAAAATACTTATGGAAAATGTAGCTGTGATTTTGAGTGTCTCCTAGGAGAAGACATCAAAGCTTAGGAAACCCCAAAAGTGGAGACTCTGATCAGTTACTCTCCCAGTTTTAGCTGGAACTCCAAAGGACTACATGTTCAGGGTGAAGATGAACCAATGTAGAGAAATCTACACACAAAATTGCAAGCTAGTTCATAAGCATCAAGATGGTCTAGGGAGGCTGGAGATGTGGCTCAGTGGTAGAACGCTTACCTAGTATGTGTGAGACACTGGGTTCAATTCTCAGCAGCACATATAAATAAATAAAATATAGGTCCAACAACAACTAAAAAAATTATATATATAAAAAAAAGATGGTCTTGGAATTGAGGTATCCTGACCTGTTAGTACTGCCAAGCACCTAACCAAAGTTACTGACAATCCTCTCTGGAGGAAAATAACAGCAACATAGATTACTAATGATTTCTTCTAATAATATTTCAAATACAACATGCAGCATGTGCCCAGAAATAGGAACAAGAAAACAGGTACCATGAGCAAGTGCCAGCAGAAATAACAAGTAACAGAAATTTCACAAAGATTTCAGATATTGGAATAATTGAACAACAGTAAGAGATCTACTCTGCTTGCTGTGTTCAAGAAAAGAAAAATCTGAGTAGGAAAATTTAGACAGGGAACTGAACACTCTAGAAAATGACATCACATATTTTAAAAGGAGCCACACAGAAATTCTGACATTAAAAAAACAACACACCAGGCACAATGGCACATGCATGTAAACCCAGGAATTCAGGAGGCTGAGGCAGGAAGATCGCAAGTTTGAGGCCAGCCTCAGCAATTTAGCAAGCATTTCAGCATCTTAGCGAGACCTGTCTCAGAAATAAAAAAGGCCATGTATGATGGCACACACTGTAATCCCAGTGGCTCGGGAGGCTGAGGCAGGAGGATCATGAGTTCAAAGCCAGCCTCAGCAAAAGTGAGGTGCTAAACAATTTGCTGAGACCCTGTCTTTAAATGAAATTCAAAATAAGGCTGGAGATGTGGCTCAGTGGGCAATAGTCCCTGAGTTAAATCCTGGGTAACTCCCCCAAATAAAATAAAATTAAATAAATAAATAAATAAATGGGCTGGGCATATAGCTCAGGGGTTAAGTGCCCCTGGGTTCAATCCTCAGTACCAAAATCAACAACAACATCAAAATTAAGAACTTAGTGGATAAATTTAGCAGCTGGAGGAATGTGTGAGCTAAAAGAAAAGTCAGAAGAAACTGTAACTATAAGGCATAGAAAGGCAGAAAGATGGAAAGGTAGGAAGCGTACAGGACAAAGTGAGAAGATGTAGCTGTAATCCTGATGAGGAAGAGAGAGCAATATTGGAAGGGGTTGTGACTGGTTCTAGAACTAACCAAAGACATCAATTCACAGAGCAGTGGGGAAAGGACAGGCTTGGGGGGAAACTGTTTCAGAGCAGTGGTGTCCACACGGAAAACCTGAGCTGGGGCCACAACCTCATATCATACCAGAAAGCTGACTGCAGGCCAGTGGTAATTAGGGTGGACTGTCATCTATCAACTCCACTGGGCATTTCTGCCAGGGAAGTGCACGCTGACCAGAAGTGGGCATTAGGTGGTGGAAGAGTGTCAGAAACATGATGTTATGAAAATAAACAGAAAACAGGCACTGAGATCATGCCTAGACGGAACACTAGGGACCCCGTGTAGGAAATGAGAAGAAGCAAGAAAGAGATTTCCATGAAAGTTAGGCAAGTATTACTCCAGGGGAGAAGAATACCACTTTACAAGGAGAAGACACGTAGAAGATGTCAGTGTTGGGAGGAGGGTCCACATTTGGCTTTAGTTATTTTATGGCATGGACCTTACAACAACATAAGTTTTTTGTTTGATGCACTTTTATCTGTACGTTTTATTTCACAATATTTTTAATTAAAAAAGATAAATAAACAGCATCCCCACCCAAGCTTGGCAGGAGGATAGTGGCTCAGAGAGAAAGAACTTGAAGTAGATAGGTGGTCAGGAGACTGTTGTTAACAGTCAGTGCTCCATTAATGCTTGCTTTATGAGATTGAATGAACAAAATGAATGCCCAGGTGTCTAGGGACAGTAGAGTGGATTGAAGGTAGCTGGTGGCTCATTCTCCTGTAACAGATCCCAGTCAGGCCCTGCCTGTGCCCCTGCCAACTGGGTATCCCAACTTAGTCCAAAAAAACCCCCAAGATTCTTCTAACTTCCCTTTCACCCAGAACCCTGATCTCATCAGATAGAAAGAACTATGGTTCCCTACATTCATTCGCAGCTAAGGTGCTAATGACAGGTGGTCACCAGGAACATTCACTCCCTTCATGAGAGGGCCCTGAGAAAGGCAGTGGCCCACCCCCCAGGGACAGTTGCTGCAAAGTACAGATTTGGGGCTGCCCTCTGTCCCACCACTTTCCCACCCCAGGGTTGCTGCCTCTCTCTCTCTCTCTAGCTGCAGTCTTCGAGAACCTGGACTCCTCTGATGTAATGGAGACACCCACCTTTCCCATCATGATGAACTTGCTGGAGGTAGTAGGCTACTATGTTTGCTCTTTTCCACTTTTGAGAGAGACTGGGGAGCTTGGGCCCATAGACTGATGCCTGATTCTCATAATCCTGCCCAGGAGCTGCACCCCTACCTCCCTTCTCCCAGGCTCTGAGCTCTATCTCTGTGCCCTTCTATACACTGGGATGCCTGAGGGTGGGCATCAGGGAGGGGACCATTTGAGCCAATCACTAACAAAGCAGTGAAATGACTAGTGTAGCTTTAATTTGCATTTCTTCCTGTGTCCAGTGTCCCCTCCTGCCCTCCAGTGGCCCACCATGCAACATCCTCACTCTATACCACATTCATCCCTAACTCCTCACTCAAGCACCCAATCCCACACCCATCAGAATGTCTCTGTCCTGTGCCCTGTCCCCCAGGACTTCTCCAGGAGTTGTGCTGTTCTGGGAAAGTGGCTTGTGCCAATGAGTCATATGACTCATACCATCAGCCCTTCACATTATTCCAGGGACCAAAAGGAGCCTTGACCCAGAGGAAAGGTGGCAGGTTCTGGATGGGGATGTATTTTTGTAGTGGGAACTCTCCATATCACACCCCATGGACTGTTCTGTGAGAAATCAATATGATTAGAGGGGATAGGGGGGAAAGCGTTCACATTAATCACCTTTATTTGGCTTAAGGGATATTAGTCCATTTTTGGTTCTTGTAGCAGAATACCTGAGACTGGGTAATTTATGAAGAATTATGTTAATTGATCTCTCTCTTAATTATGTTAATTAAGTTCTGGAGGGGCTGGGGATGTGGCTCAAGTGGTAGCACGCTCCCCTGGCATGGGTGCGGCCCAGGATCGATCCTCAGCACCACATACAAACAAAGATGTTGTCTCTGCCGAAAACTAAAATGTAAATAAAATATTAAAAAAAAAAAAAAAGTTCTGGAGTCTGGGATAAGAGCAGTACCAACATCTGCTTGGGTCTGACAAGGGCCACCTGCTACATATGTACTGGTGGCCTCAGATGGCAAGACAGAGCAACTGAGCCAGAGAGAGCTTGTTTTTATAACAAAGCCACTCCCTAGGTAACCCAGTAATCTATTAATCCACAAACTGATTAATCCAATTATGAGGCAGCAGCTAGTTCCCACCTCTAACTACCATTAACATATGAATTGGGGGATTAAGTTCCCAGCACCTGCACTTTCAGAGGCCACATTCAAACCACAGCAGGCACATGGGAGCTTTGAGTTTTGCCGGCTCAGTGTTCCCTCCGTGGTGCATCCAGACTCCCCTTGCTTTTTAGGTCTGGGTATCTGAAGCCTGGCCTCAGAGCCCTCCCCATAGCAGGCCCTTTCCCAGAAGTCCCTTTACCAAACCCCGGGAGACCAGCATGCTCAGTCCTATCCAATCTTTTTCCTTAACTGTCTGCACTCCAGCACTCCCAGGACCCTGGCTGTGGCCCCAGTCTGGCCTGACCCTGGTCACAGGCATTGCCTTCCCTCAGGCCCTGGTCATGGGGTGTTCAGTCACAAGAGGGAACAAGACACAGCAGGAGCAGGTGGGAGTCTGGGTTCAGGCCCTGCTGCTCCACAGGTGCAATGCAGCTGTACCTGCTTCCCCAGGTGCAGTACCAGGCGCTCCGAGACTGTCTGATCAAGCACACCATTCTTATCCGTGGGGAATATGTCACCAGGCCCCTGAACATCACCCAGGCTGCAGACCGGAGGGATGCCTTTGTCAAGGTACAGAGATGTGGGAATAGGGCTTGCCCCTGGCCCTATTGGTGAAAAACAAGAAAGAACAGAGACTGATGAACAGGTCCCAATTCTGCCAGTCACCCGCCTAGGAATGTACCATGAGCTTCCCAGCCTGGGCTTGATTTCTTGGGGCAATAGTAGTTCTGTGACATCCAATCTTCATGCAGCCTTTTTGGGTGAACTTGGAGAAGGGTTAGCCTCCCTCTGTACCTTGAAGCTCAGAGGCTTCACCCCATGTCTCCTCAGGGCATCTATGGACACCTCTTCCTGTGGATTGTCAAGAAGATCAACGCTGCAATCTTCCCGCCACCTGCCCAGGACCCCAAAAATGTGCAGAGGGCTATCGGCCTCCTGGACATATTTGGCTTTGAAAATTTCCAGAACAATAGGTATGAAGATCTCAGTCCACCTGTTATCAGAAAATGGAAGAAAAGCAGCTTCTCTCTAAGAAAGCCAGAGGTTGCCGTCCCCAACTCCCATCCCACCTAACCCCCTTGCCACTGGGCTCCAAGCAGGGCCTCTCTCTCCCCCTCACAATGCCAGAGTGAGCCTGTGAGCAGGCCTGAGTCTTTCTGCATGAGATGGCCCTGCATACCCGCCAGAATCCCCAATCTGTCCAGAGAAGGTCACATAGCTAAATGCCTTCCCAGGGAGCCAGGCTGAGACCCCAGCATTCGTCATCCTTCTTGGGCCACCTGCTTGCTTCATGAACCAGAATGTTTTGTCACATGAGGTCATGGTGACAAGTTGAAATCAATAGCATTGATACAACTAGAGGTGTGTGTGGACCATCCCTGACTTTTGAGTTGGGGATTGGGGGAGTGAGGCAGGACACCTCTGACCTGGTATCCCCGCACATCTAGAAGCTAAAAATCTATGACCAGGGAAGGTAAGAACATTGTTACTCAACATGACTACAGTGAAGGATGGGGTGAGGTACACAAGGTGGCCGAGGGAGCCAGGCAGAAGAGCCAAACCTGGGCAGGTGATATTCTAGGGCATCATGATGGGCAGGTAATATCGCAGAGCATCATCACAGGTGGGAGTTAGTCAGATGCAGGAAACAAGGGCTGTGGGACAAATAGGCAGGAAGTATTCTGGATGCAGTCCAGATTCCCTGAGCCTGGTTCATTTAAAGGGCTTGGCAGGAAAGAGCCCAGGTCACTGGTTCCAAGAAGCAGGGGCTGGCCTAACCTTGACATGCTCCTGCCCAAGACTGTGTCTGTAAATGGAGCCTAACTTGGGAGGGATTTGGATGCCCCACCTTGAGAACCAGACATGAGCCATTCCAAGTGCAAACACTCTGGGACCTCAGCCTCCCAGCTAAGCGAGGGGACAGGGCAGAGGTTCCACCACTGCAGTCAGGTGAGAGGTGACAGGGCTGGCAAAACTATGCCTAGTGCCATGGAACCCTTAAGGCACAGTAAATTCAAGTGTAAATTGGGTTCTGGCCTCTGGGGAGCGGGACACAGGTAAACAGATCAAGCACACCGGGGACACCTTGGAGGTGGATGACTTGTTGGTCCTGGGGATCTAGCCATGTATGTGGCGATCCTGCCTTGAAGGATGGTCACTGGTGGCCACTAGCTTGATTTGTGACACGGCTGCAGTCTTAAAGCCTGGAAGGGAGATGCTGTAAGGACCTGGGTCCCCTGCTCTACTCCATCATGCTTTTTATGTGTGCTGGGCATGGGGGACATGGTGGGCCTGTTCCTGCTTACCTGGTGGTTAACAGATGTTGAACAAGCAGCCTCAGGCATGACGAGGTCTTATTTAAATAGGTGACCCATCCTGAGTTAAGAGACACCTAAGAGACCCAGAGACAGAGAGGAGGGGGCGCCAAATGTGTGGCGACTCAGTGATAGGAAAGAACCAGGAACATCCAGGGAGCTGTGAAAAGTCCAGGTGGCCAGAGAGTGACCCCAGCAAAGCTGGAACAGTGGTCAAAACTTTCTACTGTGGTCACTGTCTGGATCCTGAAAACATGGGAAGCCGGGAGGAGTTGAAGCCAAGGAAGAACATGATTAGATTTGAGGCCACCACGGGGCTCCAGAGGAGTACTGGAGGTGGCCTGAACTAAGACAGCATCAGTGGGGACAAAAAGAAATAAACATTTCAAGATGCTGTGTTGCAGCTAGCATGGACCAGGCTTTGGCAATTGGTAGGAATTGGGGAGAGGGCCAGAGTCAAGTGTAACTTCTTGATTTCTGACTTGAGTCAGGGGTGGTAAATGGAGGAGTCATTTCCCAAGGCAGGGAACCAGCAGGTAGAGCATGTTGGAGGATTGGTGGGGTGGAGAATTGCAGGGGACAAGAATATATCTGGTTGATCCAGAGCGTCCTAATAGATAGCGCTGGATTCTGGAAGCTCATCTCAATACCAAGGCCACTTGCCTACTATGAATCTGGAGCTTCTTGTGAGTACTTGGCCCCATAAGGAGAGTCTCAGTGAGAAGTTAGGCAGACCTTCAAAGGACTCTGTAGGTGACCCTAGGACTCGATGCTATGCTGGGCCTTCTTGTTTCTCTTTGACTGCCACGGGATGGAGGAGGTGATGGTAATGGAGGCACACAGAAGCAAGAGGTGTGGCAGGGAAGAGTGTGCATCTGTGTGCACGTGAATGTACATCATAAGTATGTGGCTGTGTGCAGATGGCTGGTGATCCCAGGGCTCCCTCCACGTATAACAGGGACCCACTGACCCTGCCCTGCCCTGGGTGGTGGCATTGCCTCTACAGTTTTGAGCAACTCTGCATCAACTTCGCCAATGAGCACCTGCAGCAGTTCTTTGTGCAGCACGTTTTCACCATGGAGCAGGAGGAGTACCGCTCAGAGAACATCTCCTGGGACTACATCCACTATACCGACAACCGGCCCACCCTGGACCTGCTGGCCCTCAAGCCCATGAGCGTCATCTCCCTCCTAGATGAAGAGAGCCGCCTCCAACAGGTGTGTTTCTGGGCCTTGGGGGCGGAGCCCTGGCTCGTGGGTCTCTTCTTTGAGGTTGGGAAGCTCCATTTGTGAGGCCCACCTGTTCCCAGGGTGGCTGAGACCTCTGCCAGGAATAAGTGGACAAGCCTCAGACTAACCAGACCCTCCCTTCCTTGAAGGCCAAGCTCAGGCCCACCTGAAGAAAGCTTTTCCTGGCTGCTGGGGCACCTGGACAATTGCCCAGGGGATAGAGCAGGAGGACTGGTGGTAGGGGGTGGCAGATGCAGCCTCTGCTCCTGGCTGGGCCCTCACTCACTATGACAAGTCACCAACCCCTGGGGATTAATGTCCCATCTGTCATTCTGAACCCAGCCTACTTTGTCCCACGAGGGAGCCCCTGAGCCCTGCCGGTGGGCCAAGCTGACCACCGCATGGCTGGACTCTGGGACCTCAGCTCAGAGAGCATCCGGGTTCTTCCAGGGTACAGATATCACCATGCTGCAAAAACTGAACAGTGTCCACGCCAACAACAAAGCCTTCCTGAAACCCAAGAATATCCACGATGCCCGGTTTGGCATTGCTCACTTTGCTGGAGAGGTTTACTACCAGGCCGAAGGTGGGTGACCTCCCCTCACGCACTCTCAGATCTGGAGCAGAGAGATCATAGAAAGGAGACTGAGAGAACGGGTGCTTTCGCCAATCCAGTAATGGAATGGCAGGGTTCAAAGCATGGATTTGCCTAGAGAAAGGAAGTGGAATGGAACCAGGCATTCGGTGACGTTTTGTGTTTTGGTAGTGGCTCTGCTGAGACATAATTCACATACCCTAATTATTCACCATTGAAAGTGGACATCTCAGTATGTTTTAAGTAGATTCCCAGAGTTGTGCAATGATTGCCACAACTTTAGAGCATTTGTATCACTTCCAAAGGCAACTCCCCATTAGCTGTCACTCCTGACACCGCCACCCCCACCCCAGGCAACAACTGATTTCTGTCCATCTAGGTTCACCTACTCTGGACATTTCCTGTAAACAGAATCATATACAGTGTGGCCTTTTGTGGCCGATTTCTTTCACTTGTCAACATGTTTTCAAGGTTTATCTATGTTGTCACTTGTATCAGTATTTCATTTTCTTTTTATTCCAGCATAACACTCTGTTGTATGAACATACTCTATTTTGTTTGTCTCTTCATCCGTTAATGAATATTTGAATCGTTTCTACTTTTGGGGTCTTCTGCATAATGCAGCTGTGACTATCCGTGTCCAAGTTTTTGTGTGGAATGTATGTTTTCATTTCTCCTGGATATATACTCAGCAGTGGAACTGAGGGGACATATGGCAACTCTCTGTTAATTTTTTTTTAATTTTGCTTTTAGTTGTTGAAGGACCTTTATTTTATTCATTTATTTATATGCAGTGCTGAGAATTGAACCCAGTGTCTCACACATGCAGGGCAATACTCTACCATTGAGCCACAACCCCAGCCCTCTGTTAGATTTTTTGAGGACCTGTCAAACTCTCTTCCAAAGTGATTATGCTACTTTACACCAGCAACAGATGAGGATTCCAACTTTTTTGCATCCTCGCCAACACATGTTGTTATCTGTCTTTTTTATTTTAGCTATCCCAGGGGGGTTGAAGTGGATCTCAGTGTGATTTTTTTTTAATTTACCATCTTGACCATTTTTAAAAAAATATCTTTATTTTTATTTTTATGTAGTGCTGAGAATCGAACCCAGTGCCTCACACATGCCAGGCAAGCGCGTTACTACTTGAGCCACATCCCCAGCCCCTCAGTGTGATTTTGACTTGAATTTCCCTGATGGGTAATGATGTTGTGCATCTTTTCATGCCTTTGTTGGCTATTTGTATATCTTCTTGGGAGAAATGTTTATCCAAATTCATTGCTCATGTTTCAATTGGATTCTTTGTCTTTTTGCTACTGAATTGCAACAGGATTTGTTTGTTTTTGTACTTGGGATTGAACTCAGAGGCACTTTACCACACTGCGCTATATCCCCAGCCGTTTTTACTTTTTATTTTGAGAAGAGTCTCACTAAGTTCCTTACAGCTTCATTAAATTACTGAGGTTGGCTTCAAACTTATAATCTTCCTACCTCAGCCTCCTGAGTTGCTTGGATTATAGGTATGAGCCATCACACCTGGCAAGAGTTCTTTTTTAAAAAAAAATATTTATTTTTTAGTTGGACACAATACCTTTAGTTTTATGTGGTGCTGAGGATCGAACCCAGGGCTTCACATGTGCTAGGCGAGTGCTCTACCACTGAGCCACAATCCCAACCCCATGGAAGAGTTCTTTATGTATTACAGATACATGTACCTTATCAGATATATGATTTGTAAATATTTTTTGTTCTTCACATAAGTCTTTTCATTTTCTTGATGGGGTCCTTTAGAGTGCAAAATTTCTCATTTTAAAAGTCCAAATTGTCTATTTTCTTTTCGTTGCTGTGTCTTGTCTAAGAGTTCACTGTCAGATCCAAGATCATGAATATTTACCCCTACATATTTTTGTAAGTGGTTTTCAGTTTTAGTTTTAGGGTCTATGATCTATTTTGAGTTACCTTGTCACACATTGAGGTAGGGTGAGCAATGGTTTTGAGTGGAGAAGAAAAGACTCGAGGTGGTCAACTGATCAGTGTGTTTAGAAAAATGAGAAAGGCCACTGAGCAGCTGGGGTTAGGAAAGCAGAAGAACTGGAGTGTCACTCTGCTGCATGCGTGGAGAAATGAGGAGGTGCTCTGCAGATACAATTCCAGTATTTGTCTATTTTTCCATTGGAAAGACACAGTGACAGGAAGATCAGGTATTTTACATAGAAGAGCGAGGTGCAGGGAACTCAGGGGAGTGTTTCTGATGGAGAAATAAGAAGGTGGGGTGGCCCCTTCCTGATTCCCTCCGGAACCTGGCTTTGGGCTCCAGAAAGGTCCCAGAACACCTCCTTTCAAGGTGGCCTGAAGCTGCCTTTGAGCCTTTCAGTGAATGCTCCTTCCTGTCACTCCCAGCTCTGCAAGGACCCTTGTGCCACCCTGCCCCAGCACCTGGTATAGCCCCCTGCGGAGTGCTGTTCCCACACAGGCACCTGCAGGCAGAGGAGGGGAAATGGGCTCCCTTCCTGTCTCCCACTCTGGGTTCAGTCTCCCCAGAAGCAGTTCGTCTTCAGCACTCCCTTGGAGTGTCCCTACTTCAGGGCGCAGCCACTCTTACCTGTGGCTGGAGGGCAGAGGCAGGGTCTTCTCACCCTGGGCTCCATGCTTGCCTTGGTCGGCTAGGGCTTCAGAAACAAATACCACAGGCAGGTAGCTCAAACAACGGGAGTTAATTTTCAGACAGATCTGGAAACTAGAAGTCTAATATCAAGGTGTGAGCAGGGTTGACTTCTCCTGAGGTCTCTCTCCTTGGCTTGTTGATGGCTGTTTTCTTCCTGCGTCTTCACACTGTCTTCTCTCTCTCTCTCTGCATGTCTTAATCTCCTCTTCTTATAATGACACTAGTCATATTGGATATTGGGCCCACCATCATGATCTTAGTTTTTACTTTAATCTCCTCTTTAAGGCCCTATTTCCAAATCCAGGAGATCCATGCACATTCTAACATCCTGGGGCTTAAGACCTCAACTTTTGAAGTTGGGATGACACAATTCAGTCCATAACACTCTGCCCCTCTCCCATTTCGGGAGGCTCAGTCTTCAGGTTGGACCCCAAAGGCAGACTTGTATTGGCTTAGATGACAGGGTGGGGGTGGGTTAGAGTGGGGATGGGAGCCTGGATTGTTGAGAGTTTGGAGCATACAAGTGACTTGGAACTGGGTAGAGATGTTGGGGACCATTCAGGATTTCAATGGGGTCATTGGGGATGGGGGTGATGTCCCTCTGAGCATGTTCATCTTCCCTGTGGGGTGCAGGAGATGGCTGAACTGGTCTGGTGAATGGGTCCTGTTGTCCCCACAGGCTTCCTGGAGAAGAACCGAGATATGCTGAGTACAGATATCCTTACCCTGGTTTACTCCTCCAAAAACAAGTTCCTGAGAGAGATATTCCATCTGGAGTCTGCAGAAACCAAGCTGGGCCACGGCACCATCCGTCAGGCAAAGACTAGGAATCAGTTCTTCAAGGTGGGTTTCCAGCACCTCCCAGGCCTCCTGGGTCTCTTTCCTCCAAGGGCCACAGGGCCAGAATGATGTGCACAGAGAAAACCATTTAAATCAACAGTGGGTGCCCAACTAGAAGCCTACGTACAGTAGGTGCTTGGGAGGCCTGTGCTGGACAGATGAATGAATGACTGAGTAAGTGCACTGGCCCTTGGCAGCAGCCCTCCTGGTGCAGAGGGTCAGCCATGCTCTGGGCTGCAGTTCCCCATGCTCAATTCATGCCCTGTGTTTACACCCACAGGGTACAGACTCCACCAAGCGGCCCTCCACCTTGGCATCTCAGTTCAAACAGTCCCTGGATCAGCTGATGAAAATACTGACCAACTGCCAGCCCTACTTCATCCGCTGCATCAAACCCAACGAGTTCAAGAAGCCACTGGTAAGCAGGAGTTTAGAGCACCCAAATATAGTGCTGTTTATCTGCTGTGTGTGCTTCACCAGGCTTTGGCTTCTCTGAGCATTGGTTTTCTCATCCATGAATTCAGACTCTTGCCTGCAGAGGTACAGTGAGGGTTGGACATGATGTTGGGGCACTCAGTAAGTGGCAGCAGCCAGTCCTAGGATTTTAGTCAGTCCTGGTGGCCGAGACGTGCAACATCTTTATCGAGGATTTGTATGGTGACGGGGTGGAAACCTGGGAGTCCCTGGTCCATCCATTCAGAGACTATAAATATAAGGACTCCCTAAACTTGGAGATGCCATTTGAAAGGATGTAAAATAACAATAAGTCATCTTATGAGGGTATAAAAACAAATATTTAAAAGAAGTATCTTTTGAAAAGAATGAAGTTATATGAAATTGAGGTTGTCCCATGAAATCTCAGGTATGTCTTCCTAACAGTTACAACATGCAGATGTTAGCAAACTGCTCTTTTTTTCCTTAACTGCTTCAGAGAAGCTTGTGCTCCCAGGGGGTCCCCTGCCAAGCCCACACTGCCTACCTTTGGAGCTGCAGGACAAGTGGGTGAACCTAAGTCTGAGGTCAGATTTTGTGGGCTCCGGATCTGAACCCTGGTTCAGCCAGTTAGGAGTATGACCCTGTGCAGCAGGCCTCATTTTTATTTAGATAGAAGCCAATTACCCCTACCACATAGAGCTGCTCTAAAGATTAACCAAGGAACGCTAGGCCCACAGGAAATATCCAATCAATAGCTGGTAACTAGTCACCCAAGCCTGACTGCTATGGGGCTTAAACCCACAAAGAGGTGGCTCTGTGGTCCTGCATGCTTTCAGGTGAGGTGATAAGCCTGATGGTAGACTTGCCCACTTAGAAGGTGTTTCCCTAGTGCCCCAGACTTGGGGGGGGGGCTCTCTGGAGGCCACGCTATGGCAGTCTTAGGGCTACCTGACACCTGGGGGAAAGTATCATGCCCAAATTCCTCTCTGCCTGCCCCACCAGCCTCCTAACAGAGGACGACAAAGCTCCCTATGGCCAATGCTCCCTCTGGTTCTCCTTTGCCC
The DNA here is from genome assembly GCF_001458135.2 of Marmota marmota marmota. NCBI lineage: Eukaryota > Metazoa > Chordata > Mammalia > Rodentia > Sciuridae > Marmota > Marmota marmota. Next base: position 22,169,097 of record NW_026000037.1, read on the forward strand.
ATCTCAGGGAGGGAAGTTTATAAATTGACTAGAAGGATTTCTGTCCCCAGCTACCAGATTTGTTTCTTCACTCCACCGTTCCACCGTGGGAAGCCAAGATGCGTGCAGTGCTCACAGGGGCACTTGAAAACATTTTCAATGGGGCACATGCAAATACCTTTTCTAGTCACAGTACTTTGTGTATCTTGAGAATGACAGAAGTGTGATGTTCTTACAGGAGCAGCAGTTTCTATGTTACTGATTTCATCTCCTTGGAAACATGTGATGCACTTTTCAGCCCCTTCCCCGACTTTCTTCAAAATGTCACTGTAGTTCAAACGTTTATTGAGTTCTTCCCAACTTGGGGGACAGCCAAATGGGTGTCTGGGCCAGCTGATCTTTCTGACTGTAGGCCTGCGTGCCAGGTGGTGGAGCAGTGGGGAAGCGTAGGGCCCTTTGCTCCCTCTGCGCTCTGCATCTTGACCCTGCAGCTCTTCGACCGGGAGCTGTGTATCCAGCAGCTGCGCTACTCCGGCATGATGGAGACCGTGCACATCCGCAAGTCTGGCTTCCCCATCCGCTATACGTTTGAGGAATTTTCGAAGAGATTCCGAGTGCTGCTGCCCAGCGCTGAGCGCAAGCCAGTGAGTGCACAGGCAGTAGATCAGTGCAACCCTGCGCCTCCGCCGTCCAGTCCTGCGCTGCGTCCAGCATTCCTCCAGCTTCCAAGTTCCAACAGGGGTGGTGTCCTCTTACTGCTCTCCTGGTGCCCAGGATGCCCTCTGGACCCCAGCCTTGACATGACCCCTGTCTGCCCTTCCCTCATCATCCTTTAATTTCTGTGAAAGCAAGGGAAGTGGCTCACACTGGCTGACCCTGGTGGCTGCAGAAGAGATATTTGCAGTTTTATTACGATTACACTCTGCTGTTGGCAGAATGTTAGGGAGCTGAGGTGTGGCTAGGAGCTCTTGGGGGCAGGAAGTCCCTCTTATTCTTTCTGGAATCCCCAACCATCCTAAAGGTTGAGGTGCTCTGAGGCCAAGTGTACAACAGTAGTAAAGCAGGTAGCCTCTGAGTCCTGAACCCTGAAGGCTTCCCTTGCTCACCCCTTGATCTGAGATGCCTGTTGCCTGGGCCCAGCAGCACAGACCCTGGACAGGAAGCCCTTGAGAGGAGGAAGGAGGCAGGATCCCTTGGAAACCCTGCAGGAAGCCCCCTCAAGCTCCCCATGGTCTCTGTTCCAAATGGCACTGAGCCACCCCCTGTTTTTCCTGTGCAGCTTCAAGACAAGTTTCGCCAGATGACCTTGTGCATCACTGAGGTGTGTCTGGGGACAGACAAAGAATGGAGAGTGGGAAGGACCAAAATTTTCCTGAAGGTGAGACCCTAAGGAACTAGTACATCACTAACTAGCCTCCTAAGACTTGGGGGGGGGGTGAGCACAGTGAGGAGGAAGAGGAAGAGATCAGAGCCAGGCTGAAGCCTGCCAGATCACCTGAGCCCCCACGCCATTCTCACCACCGCTGCCTGCCCACCCCCCCCCATTTATTCTCAGAGCAACCTCCTGGCCCCAGACCTCCAGTCAGTTTGTCTATCCATCTGTGTATGCATTGATAAAACCCATGCTGAGTCTGGGACCCAGACAGAGAGATATGGAGGCAAAACTAGCAAAAGAAACACCCCAGGGCACTGCCCAGGAGGGTAGAATGGATAGTGAGGGCCATACATGGGCATGATGGTGAGGTCAGTGTGGGCAGAAGGTTGAGGAGGGGAGAAGAGCACCCACCTCTCCTTTCCTTCCTTTCTTCCTTTCCTGGCTATCCCTTGAAGCCACAGCTAGGGTCGAGTCCATCTTTGTATCCCAAAGCCTGCCATGGCACACAGAGAAGCTCAGTTAGGGAGGCAGGAAGGGCCATCAAGTCCTCAGCCTCTCCTCCCCACTTACCATAGGGTTGCACTGCTCTGTGTCCTACAAGAGCAGTCCCTGCCTCCCCAGGGCTGAGATGGCTGGCTTATGCCTCTCATCCCAGGGTGCAGGGATCCAGGAGGAAGTAGGCTGCAGAAAGTCATGCCCAAGGCTCATCATCTCATGCTCATGGGTTGTGGGGGAACATTTTCATGTTGAAACAAGCAGGCTCTTTTGTGCTGTTGAATGCAAACACCATGCAAATTTGGAGAAATAAAATGCTTCAGGGGAATTTTGTTCCTCCTCCCCTGAAGTCTCCAAAGCAGAAATCAGAGTTGCCAGATTGAATTAGCAAGAAGAAACAGTTAAAATAGGAAGTTCTTGGAAAAGGGATAATTTCAGCTCCTTCCCTGAACTACCTCAAGAGCAAGTTAAGGGCCCCTTCTCCAGTTTGCCTTCCTGAGAGAAATCTGAAAGTCACTGACTTACAGAGACCAAGCCCTGGCCCAGGCAGGGACTGTGGGAGAGAGGATGGGGCAGCTACATGAAGGCATTGCTCCTGTCCCCAGGATCACCAGGACACCCTGCTGGAGATACAGAGGAGCCAGGCGCTGGATGAAGCAGCGATCAGAATCCAGAGAGTCATGCGAGGCTACAAATACAGGTGCTTGCCCCACCCAAGCCCCCACCCAGCCCACATGCCTGCTCACCATGTCTTTCAGGCATGCCTGAAAGGGAAACTGAGATACAAGGTCCCCTGACCAGCGACACCGCAGCCTGTGGGGACCAGAGAATTCTAAAAGGTTATTGGAATATTTGGAAGAAACAAAAACCACTCTGTAAATTAGAGATGGGACCAGACCACATATCTGCTCTGCTCTCAACTACATTTTGATGTTCTGCTTTGATCATCTTAAAGAGCATATGGGCTTGGCTTATGAGGTGGTTTAGTTTTAGAGGGGGTAAAATCCTCTCACTGTTCTCTTCCTGATCAGTACTGCCATGCATCATATAATAACATTTTGCATTTATGTCAGTGGTCCATAAGTTTGTATCACTTGGTGACTTCACAGCCATCTTGGTCTCAGTAAATACAGTTGACCCCCGACCAACATGGTTTGAATTACGTGTGTCCACTGACATGCAGAATTGGTGTTTTGGAGATTTATGACGATCTGAAAGAACTCAAATATGAACCACATAGTTCATAGACAGATCGTAGATAATATCAAAAAATTAAGAAAAATATGAGTACATAAAAATATGTAGATAATAGTCTTTTATCACTTACTAATATCTAAAATACAAAAATCTGTTATAAAACATTAAAAATCATCAAAACATTCCAGGCACAGTGTTGCATGCCTATAATCCCAGTGGTTTGGAAGGCTGAGGCAGGAGGATCACAAGTTCAAGGCTAGCCTTAGCAATTTAACAAGGCCCTAAGCAACAACTTAGCAAGACCCTGTCTCAAAATTTTAAAAAAATTTAAAAGGGCTAGGGATGTTGCTCTGTGGTTAAGCACCCCTGGGTTCAACCCCTGGTACCACACACACACAAATATCAAAACATACAAAAATAAACTCAGTTGATACATATTGCCATTCACCATCAAGAGACATGTTGGGGCTGTGTTGCAGCTCAGTGGTAGAGCACTTGCCTAGCATGCGTGAGGCCCCGGGTTCAATACTCAACACCACATAAAAACAAATCAATAAAATAAAGGCATCATGTTCATCTACAACTTAAAAAAAAGAGAGAATTGTAAACATAAGACTACAGGATTAAATTATAACTGCATAAAATTAACTGTATACTCATCATATGTTTAAAAATTATAGCTGCCTCTTGTGCTATTGTGGGGAGTCGCAAGTTATACTTGGATTTTCAATTGTGCAGGGGGTCAGCCTTCCTAACCCCAAGTTGTTCAAGGATCAACTATCTAGTCTATGATGGTTGCACAATGGCAAAATCACTTAATAGCACATTTCTCAGAACACACCTGTCATTCAGCAACACATGACTCCACTTGAACTTCACTCTAGGGTTAGCACATCAGCAAGGCCCCTGCTTCACCCCACCTCCATCACTCCAAGGGATTTGTAAGCCCCACTGCAAGGTCATGAGCTGGAAACCCAGGCATGAGAAAATGGGGGAAGGGATTTTGTATAAATCTAAATTTCCATTTCTCTGGAATAAATGCCCAAGAATTAATGGCTGGGTCAAATGTTAGTAACATGTTTTGTTTTTAATGAAACCACCAAACTGTTTTTGAAGAAGCGGGCTGTACCAGTTTACTTTCTCACTAGAAACTTATGGGTTTTTCAGTTGCTTTGATGTTATAATTTTATATTCATTCAGTTCATTTAAAAATTTTCTCTTGAGATCATAGATTATTTCAAAATATGTTGTTTAGTTTCCAAGTGTTTGGAGATGTTCTTGTTATCTCACTGTTATTGATTTCCAGCTTGATTCCATTGTAGTCAGAGATACAACTGTATATAAGTTAAATTCTATTTAATTTGTTGAGATTTCCAACACGGCCTAGGATGTGATATATCTTGGTAGCTGTTCTGAGGGTGTTTATAAAAACACAGATTCCACTCTTGTTGGGCAGAATTGTTGGGTGAAGTGTTCTAAAAGTGTAGATCAAATCTTGTTGGTCTGTAGAGATGTTGAACTCTAGATTCTTATTGATTTTTGTTTACCTGTCAATTGTTAAGAGGATGGTGTTGAAATCTCCAACTGTAAGCACGGATTTACCTTTTAAATTTCATTTCTATCAGCTTTGATTTCATTTTGTAGTTCTGTTATTAGATGCATATGGACTTGAGATTGCTATGTCTTCTTGGTAGATTTACTTTTTTTATCACCATGTAACATCCTTCTGTGTCTCTGGTTTTGTTTGCTTTGTTTTGGTTTTTGCTCTGAAGTCGACTTTACCTGATAGTAATATGGCCATTCCTATCTTATTTTGATTACTATTTCCATGATATTTATTTTTCATCTTTTTTGCTTTTTGCCTAACTATTCAGTATATTTTAAGGGAGTCTCTTATAAACAGTATGTAATTGGGTCATGACTTTATATCTATTCTGCCAATCTCTGTCTTGCAATTAAAGTATTTAGTCTTTTCACATTTAATGTAATTATGCATGTGATAGCTTGTGTCTCCCATTTTATATTTTTGTTTTCTATTTGTTCTATTTGTTTTTATTTTCTGTTTTCTTTTTCTTGCCTTTCTATGACTTACTTAAGCATTTTTTATAATTCCATTTTTTTTGTATATATAGCCTTCTTTTATATACTGGGGATTGGACTCAGTGGCACTCTACCACTTAGCTACAGCCCATTCTTTTTATTTTTTATTTTGAGACAGGGTCTTATTAAGTTGTTCTAGCTGGCCTCAAACTTGTGATCCTCTTGCCTCAGCCTCTTAAGTGATTTCTTTAGGATATGTGTGTCCTTGATTGGTACCATCATTTTAATACTTCAAGTTAAGTATATAACCTGTTTCTCTCTTGATGTCCATTTGCCCTCTCCCATTTATAATACAATTTCCTCAAATCTGTCCTCTAGAACTATATCAGACAAGGTTATGAATTTTGCTTCAATTATCAAAATATACTTTTAGAAAACTGCAAAGGAAACCTTATTATGTTTGCTCATATTATTGCTTATTATTTCTTTCATCCTTCCTGACATTCAAGGATTTCTTTTTTTATCATTTCTTTTCTGTGTAGAGAACTTTCCCAGCCATTATTTTAAGGTACATCTACAGATAATTCTCTTGGTTTTAAATTTTTATTCTTCATCTGAGAATATCTTGATTCTTTCTTTATTCCTGGAGGATCTTTCACAGGATATAAAATTCTAGGTTGGCAGCTATTTTCTTTCAGCACTTGGGAGATGTGTCATTTCCTCCTGACCTCCATGGTCTTTGTTGAGAAATTGGCTGTCCTTTGAACTGTGTTTTTCCCTTTTAAGTGATGTGTTGTCTCTTTCCGTATTTTCAAGTCTTTCCCCGCCCCTTTGGTTTTCAGAAGTTTGACTTAGATACAGCTTGATGTAGGTTTATTTGAGTTTTCTTATCTCCTTAAATCTATAAGTTTATATCTCCTGCCAAATTCATGAGCTTTCCAGTTGTTTTTTTATCATTTCTTCAGTTGCTTTTTAGCACCACCTCCTTCTCCTTTCTTTTCATGACCCTGATGACACAAAATATTAGATCTGTTGTTATAGTTCCACATATTCCTGGAGCCCTGTTCATAATCTTTTCATCTATTTTCTTTCTGTAATTTCTACTTTTTTTTGTACCAGGGATTGAACTCAGGGGCACTCAACCACTGAGCCACATCCCCAGCACTATTTTGTATTTTATTTAGAGACAGGGTCTCAATGAGTTGCTTAGTGCCTCGCCATTGCTGAGGCTGGCTTTGAACTCACAATGCTCCTGCCTCAGCCTCCCAAGCTGCTGGGATTACAGGTGTGCACCACCATGCCTGGCTAATTTCTACTGTTCTATGTTTTCACTCACTAATCCATCCTCTGCTATCTCCATTCTGTCACACGGCAGGGTTTTTTTAATCATTGTGTTTTTCAGTTCTAAAACTTCCACTTGGAAATTTAGAAATGGGAATTTATTTTATATCTTTTATTTCTTTACTGAGACTCTTTGTTTTCCAATTTGTTCCTGGTATGTTCACAACTTCCCATGAAAGCATTTTTTAAATGATGGCTAACATCAAGTGTCTTATGTAAAATGGAAAAATATTTGCATATCACATATGTACATCTTCCTATATAATTTAAATCATGTCTAAATGACTTATAATACCTATCATAGGGTAAATTCCGCGTAAATAGCTGTTATCCTGTATTGCTTAAGGAACAATGACGAGAAGAAAATGTGTGTACAAGTTCAGGACAGACACAATTTGTTCCCAATTTTTTTAAATCTGTGAGTGGCTGAATCTGTAGATGCAGAGCTTGTGTAGACAGAGGGCCAACTATGTGTGTGCATGTGTGTGTATGTGCATGCACAGGCACATATGAGTGAAATGCACATATTCTAGACAAATCAGCAAAGCTTTTGACTTAGTTAGACTGGGTAGGACCCAGGCAGATAAATATTGAAGTTCTTCAGATGGTTTTTAGTATGATTGAAATCTACAGTTCTAAACTTAAGGAAGTCTCTAAGAAAAGGTATTAGAATGGATAATAAAATTCATTAAGTGTGAAATAAAAGATCTATATGATTCAAGCTTACCTGAGGACATCTCTGTCTCCCTTAGAGACCAACTTTCAGATTCTCCTTTCTGTGTCTCACCCTGGGCTAGTGGCCAGAGTAGGTGGTGGTGTGTGTGTGTGGGGGGGGGGTCCTGGCAAGGAATAATATGTTGAGATGGGCTTTATGATTTCATATGTCTTGGCTGGGGGAGGGACAAGGAAGGATTTCTTGATTACTTTAAAAGTTGGACTGTCTTCATTCAGAAACTTGGGTTGTTGACATAATTGTCATTTTCCTAACCTGGCTGAGCATTTTTTTTGGTCTATAAAGGCGTTTGAGAAAGTACTGCATGGATTCCTGTTCCCTAACATCTTATTGTCCATCTTCCCTTCCAAATCAGTCCTCACTCTACAAAGGCTTTAAAGATGCCTGGGATTGTCACACACCTCTGGCTTGCATTTCCCCTTTTAGGAAGGAGTTCCTGCAGCAGAGGCGGGCAGCTGTGACCCTCCAGGCAGAGTGGCGAGGCTACTGCAGCAGGAAGAATTTCAAGCTGGTGAGAAAGCTCAGGAGGTTGGGCGGTCAGGAGCAGTAGATCACTAACTGTCCAATAAAAGGCAAAATTTAGAAGTTTGTTTCTCTGCATGAGAGATCTCAAACAGGAAGTGTCCCATCCCTAACAGACATGGAGTATAGATTTAGAACAACCAGACATCAGCACCCCCAGGCTCTCCTTGTAGCATAGTCACAAGCCCCATGTTTGTGGGCTTCACAATATTTTCCTATAGAATGTCGGGCATTCCCTGAGCTGGTCTGAGGCATTCTGTTCTGAATTGAGATAGCAACTATCTTTTTCCCAGCTTTCAAGCAACAAAATAAGGAAATGGATTGATTATTCCGTTTCAAGTACTCCTTATTTTTCTCCTAACCACAGGCACTTGCTAATGAGTATCTGCTCAATCTATGAAGTAGAGTGGCTATGCCCATGCCCTGTTGAACCTCTCTGGATCACTTGTTTTTGTCATGGCCATAACTGTGGTTGTGACATAAAATGATCCCATCAGCAAAACTGGCCTCAGGCCTGCCTGCATTCGATGTTCACAAAGAGTATGATGGTAGCTGATATGCATGGAAAGGCCACTTGGGACCTGTTGCTTTACATTCAACTTCTCATTTAATATTGGACCAACTCTATAAATCAAGGGCCTGAGACATGGAGGAGTTAAGTATATTCCCCAAGAGCATGCAGTTAGCAAGCTGGTTTTTCGAATGTGAATCTGTGTGATTTCCAAGCCCTTGAGCTGATTCGTCTTTAGAAGCTCATCCCAGGGGCTCAGGGACTGCTGTGGCCGAGGGAATTTTTGCAGCATAAAAGTAGGTGTTTATTCATATCTTACTTTCTTTCTATTTTAAAGACTCCCTGGGGGATTAGCTTGGTGAAGCCAGTCACAGGCCTATACAAGTGTGTTAGCCTACATCCAGTAAGGTGGCTGGACTTGGCTGGCAGGTATGAATGAAAATCAAGACTCTGGATTCTAATTGCCCTTGTGAAATCCATGCCAACTCCATCTATGGCCCCCAAGAGGCCACTTAATTATTTATGCTATTTAGCAAATGCTTGTTTAGCACTTACTTGCATGGCAGGCTCTCTTCTAAATACTTAACAAATAAAACACTCACTTCGTAGGCTCATTCTCATTGGTGTGTATAAGTTTCACACCAGCCCTATAACAAAAAGCAGGTGACTACAAAGCAAACTTGCAAGGTCTGGGCAATGCTGCTGTCTGTTTCCTCCTTGGGGCCTTCTGGTTTTGAACCCTCCTCTCTCTTGCCTCCACAGATCCTGGTGGGCTTTGAGCGCCTGCAGGCCATTGCCCGAAGCCACCTGCTGATGAGGCAGTTCCAGGCCACGCGGCAGAGGATGGTGCAGCTGCAGGCCCGCTGCAGGGGCTACCTGGTGCGCCAGCAAATTCAGGCCAAGAGGAGAGCTATAGTGACCATTCAGGCACATGCCAGGGGCATGGCTGCCCGGCGGAGCTTCCAGAGGCGGAAAGCCAAGGTAGGTGGTCACCCAGCATCTTGGGCAGGTGGCACTGGCTACGGTCCACGTGTTTGAGGGCAAATGGGAAAAATGGATGGCAACATAGAGCTCTCACCAGAAGCTCCTTTGGAAAGTCTTCACTCTCAAGTCAAGATGTTTAAATCTGTTCTAATTATTCGAGAACTCAGCAAGAATACAAGAAGCAAATTAGGAGGCATCTTCTGGGTTGCAATTTAGAAAGGACAAGAGACATCCCTTTCTTCTCCTTGTCCAAAGTTAGGGCAGCAGGGTTCTTCACATCTTCTGGGAAGACTCAGTCAGGGGCTCACAATAACAGGGGATAGGCATCAGATCAACCAGATGATGACCTTATTCCTAGAACCTGGAAGTGAAGCTCCTGGGTCTCTTCCCTTTAGCCTTGGGGACCTTTCTTTACAGGTGATAATTTCCCTAAAAGACATGGGAAACCTGAGCCAGATGAGCTGTGGAAGGGTCACTGTTCAAAGATCCCTGGTAATAGGATGGTGCATGACAGTTCAGGGGACAGAGAAACACCAAGGGGAGCTGTTGAGTTTCTAGAAGGCTTGAAGAAAAAGGACCAGCAGAGCAGCCCCAAGATGCATGCTCCTGCCTTTTGAAATCTCGCCCTTGCGTGATCCTCTTTCTTCCATAGGGTACCTAAGACTCAGCCTCATTCCTTCTTGCTTGGTTCTTTTTGTGATAAAGCAGAGTGGATTGGATGACATTTCCTTTTGCCCTCCGATGGAAATTGGGTCTGCTGTACAAACTACCATTACAATAAACAGGGCACGTGAAAGAAGAGACCCTCAGACAAGTCAGGAGCATGCTCCTGAGCTTGAGTGTCCCTGGCCTGGGTGTAAAAACACTCTGACCCTGGGGACCTCCCTGGTAGACTCTTGATGCCCTTTGAATGAGGGGGACCCCCCCATGTGCCTGAGTAGTGGTTTTGCTGCTGAGGTTTGGACTCCCTGGAGTTTCAGGTGGTACCTTGGAGGTCAAGCCAGCAACTGTAAATCCCTAGACCTCTGATTATCATTGGGAAGTGAAAAGCTCTGGTTGGTTGATCTCCACTTACCCTAACTATGAAAATTTGTTATTTGGGGGCAAAATATATTGATTTGGATGAATAACTGCATGACAAATTTTACTTGGCTTCTAAAAGTTACTTGGCCTATGAGGGCAGGCAGAATTGAGTCCCCTGAGCCCAACTGGGCCTGCAAGTCACCTTCTCCCCAATGCTTGTGTATGCAGGGACCTCTGGTCATCCCGGTCAAAGAGCAGAAGAGTGAAAATCAAAATGTTCTCCCTTCCAAGAAGCGCAAGTCCATCTATGATACTGTCACTGACACAGAAATGGTGGAGAAGGTGTTTGGCTTCCTTCCATCCATGATTGGGGGCCAGGAAGGCCAGGCCCCAACTGGTTTTGAGGTAAGACAACCCCAGAGGGAAATGGGAGAACCTGCCCAGCCCCTGATCTCAATCAACCCCTTGGCTTCTTTGAAGAAGCTGCCAGGGTGGGTGGCCAAGGAAGTTCTGCAGCCCTGGGTGATTGTTCAGAAAAGGGGAACCAGCATGCATTTCTGTGGTCAACCCTTTGGAGCTAGGCAGCTTTCTCCCCTACAAGACATCCTGGAGCCTCTTCTGTGTAAATGAATGCTAGGGAGCTTTCAATCAGGCAGCACCTCCCACCTATATGTGGAGCCTGGAGGCTGTTGCTTTGCAGAATATAACTGGGAAGCTGAAATGCAGAGAGGACTAACCCTGAAACAGGAGGATGTGAGGTCTGAGGCTGGTGGTGGTGGGGATATGGAAGAGGGTAGGAAGGGCAGTGTCCCAGGGCTGTCCTATAGACCCTCACTATACCCTGCTCTGGGTCCCAAGACCCAGTGACCTAGGTACTTTCCCTCCATTGGTATTCAAAATCTCAGCCCTCCTCCTGTACCTTCACTCTGTGTAGTCAGGGGTGGGGTGGGAGCTGGGATCACCTCCTCAGGGGAAGCCCTGTCCCTGTCCTATTGGGCCTGAGGGAGGTATGGAGGAGGGCTGGAAGTAGGAGTATAGAGGTCCTGTGTCTGCAGAGCAGGATGCTCAAGGTCATGCATATGATGGCCTACTATATCAGTGAAGATCTCAGACACTAGGGGGCTGGGTAAGTGGGCAAGAAAATGTCAACCAAGTCACAGAGCCTGGTGGGGCCAGGCCAGCATGGAAAACAGCCTAGGAGCATGGATTCCTCTGGATGGACAGAGGCATTCTTCAATCCAAGAATGCCCACTATCATCACCACTGTTAAACATTGTATTGGAGGAACTAAACAATGCAATAGGACAAGAAAAATAAATAACAGATACAGATCAGGAAGGAATAAGACTCTCATCTGCAGAATAATGTGCTTGTCTTAGAAAAATCTCAAAGAAGCTAGAGACAAATTACACAAATTAGAGTTCAGTAAGGTTACTAAACCTTACTAAAGGTTATATTGATCTTATATAATCTTAGGTAACCTTACTGGATATAACTTTACTGGCAGATAGCAAGATGGACCTCTCTAAAGCTCCCTATACCCTAGCACTGCTCATCCCACTGGGTAACTAGTCAACAGCTTGGTTGTTATCTAAAATGATCCATCTTTCCTCACTGGCCCCAGGATCTGGAAGTGAAGACCCAGAATAAACTACCCGAGATTGACCTGGATACAGTCCCCATGTTGAAAGAGCCAGAGGAGGATGTGGATGGCCTGGCTGAGTACACCTTTCCCAAGTTTGCTGTGACGTACTTCCAGAAATCAGCCACCCACACACACATCCAGGGGCCCCTACGATACCCACTACTCTACCATGAGGATGACACAGACTACTCGGTAACCATGGTTCCCTGGTTTCTGGTGGCTCATACCACTCCCAGACCCCAGAGTTTGAGTTGTGGTTCTGAGGGAATAAGGAAGGGGCCTGGGATACTGTGGGCCCCAGTACTGAGACTGAGTTCCAACCCAACCCTCTGTTTTGCTCCCCCAGGCTGCCCTGGCCATGTGGAACATCATACTGAGGTTCATGGGTGACCTTCCAGAGCCAGTGCTGTATGCCAAGAACAGTCTGAGTGGCAGCCCAGTAATGCAGCAGATCCACAACACACTGGACAAGGAGAACGGACCCAGGGGACCACAGCATGGATCTGCACAGGTGCATGGTGTGAGGATGGTAGGCAGGTATCCACCAGGTCTCAGGCCTCAGAAAGCTGGACCTGGAGCCCCCTCAGCAACATCAATCATGAGCCCAGTCCCCAAGCACCCAGGTGTTTTCAGTTTTGAATTGCACTCAAGAACTTGTGAACTGAGGATCACTCCCTATTTGAATCACACAATCTTTAGTGGAGAGGGCCCCCTGGACTCTGAATATCAGTTTGACTTGAGCCTAACTCAAATGCGCACAACAATAATAATAACAAGAAATGTTATTAATAACCTGCTGTGTGCCAGTGGCTTCTCTTAATTTAATTTTCAGTTGGGCTAACCCTACAAGGTAGGGATCCTTATGTTTATTTCAAGCTAAAGAAATAGAAGTAAAATAACTTTCCACAAAAATCACAGTGAACACGTGTGTGGGAGCTTACTTTGAAACCATTTTGCTGAATTTAGAGACCAACCTCTTGACCCATGTTCTATCCTTCCCTGTTAATTCTCATCTATTTTTGGTCAGACATCCTTTCTAAGGCCCAGTTTCACAAGGTAACTTAGTGGAACTAACCAAGAACAGTCCAAAGGAATTAAACAGCAATAACAGCACTCGGGAGTTCACCAGCCATAGGAATCCAAGAGTCCCCCATATGCCAGATGACTGATACCTGGGAGGTCCCACATACAGACTAACTGCATAGAAATCTAAGGGATTCTGCAGCCCCAATTGCATAGCCAAACCATCCCAGGCTCAAGCCCTAACTCCCTGACCTCTGGAGACATAAGTTCTACAGAGCATATTAGATATTTATTGCTGTGTAACAAATCACCCCAAAACATAGCAGCTTAAAACAGTACGTATTTATTATTGCCATCAAGCTGTCAAGATGGGCTGGAGTCATCTGAAAGCTTGACTGGGGTTGAAGAGTCCATTCCCAAGACGTTGCACTCACATGACTCTTGGCAGGATGCTTCAGTTCCATGCCATGTGGGCCTCTCCACAGACCTACCTGAGCATCCTTACAATATGGCTTCCCCCAAGATGAGTAATTCAAGAAGGAAAGCAAGAAGATGCAATGTCTGATCTTCGAATTCTTATACCTTGTGGGGTGGGGAGGAACACAGGGCAGGAATGCTGAGGGGTAGTAATAATTGGAATTCACCTGGGAAGCTGATGAACCCTCAAGGAAAGGACTCTTTAGAGGCAGTCGAGCCTTGTTGCTCTTCTGAAGGGTGGACACAGAGGGACACAGATCTGATTTCCCAGAGGTTGGAGCTCAGGTTTTCCTTTCCGCATGTGTTCATTTAATACCTGCATTGTGGGCCACTCACAGAGTGGGGCCAAACAAGCTCTGCCTGCCCTCACAGAGCTTTTAACCCATGTATTTCACATTCATTTCCTGTGCCAAACCCCAGCTTTACCCCAGCTGGAGATGGTGCCCAGTCCTGGAGCTGGGCTGATCCGGACCCAAGCTGACTCCTACTATTAGCTTTCATGATGCCATCATGACAAGCTGCAGACCCTGCCTAAGGAGACCAAAAAAACTTAAAGGCTGGGGGCAAATCCTTCCCCATCAATTTTATGAATTGGCCAGGAAATGGCTGAGGGGGACACTTGTCCACTGTAAATGGCTGTAGGATTAGCAGCACCAAGGGACTGCTCAAGTGTGCACTCCTCTGGTAACTTTTTCCACAGAAACTGAGCCAAAAGGACAGAGGAACCAAAGGCATCTCCTCCATGAAGTTGAAGCGGTCCTCCAGGATCACGGGCCAGGTAAGCCCAGGGCCAGGGGACTCAGTCCTCTCCCAGCTCTGCCACCAGCCTGCCGCAGGGTTCCCAAGCTATGGCTTCCATCCTCGCATGTTGGTTTCCTCCTTGGCAAATGGGGAGAATCACAGCTATCCTAATGGCCATCTTTGGGCTTCAAGGTGGCCAGCCAGTTGAACATCGGAGAGGAGCCATTTGACCTTGATGGCCCCATCTCAGAACGACCCATGTCCAACCTGGAGAAGGTGCACTTCATTGTGGGCTACGCCATTCTGCGACCTGGCCTCAGGTCAGTCCCCACTCCCACCTCAACCCTGTTCAGAGCATCAGGTCCCCTCACTGGTCCTCAAACCATGGTCACAGCCTCATCCTCTGCCCCCAAATAACTGCTTCTCTCCTTGCTCCCTGGCCTAGGGCCTGCAGGCTGGCTCTCAAAGCAGCAGATGTTACAGCCACTGAGGGTTCTCTACTTGTTCATTAAGAAAACCAAGGAACAAACCTCGTTTTAGGAAAACAGATTAATCATGAGCTGTGGATTCATTTTAGAACAGACTTTAATGCAGGATGCTGTGTGTGGTGTGTGTGTGTGTGTGTGTGTGTGTGTGTGTATGTGTGTGTGTGTGTGTATTTATGCAAATTTACTTCATATGCAATTTGCTTTATAGGAATTAGGTTTTCATATAAATATGTATACTGATTTAAGGAATTGTATTTTAGAGGTTTGCTTACCTTGTTATTATTTTTAACCAAATTTGAGGAAATTTAACCATAATTTCTTCAAAAATTGTCTTTCTCTTTTCCTCCCTCTCTTCTCCTCTCCTTTCCCCTACCCACATCAAATTCTAATTAAACTTATATAAGGCTTTTTGCTACTGTCCCTCAAGTTCCTGAGGATCTTTTTGTATTTTCCTTCTTTCTTCTTTTCTCTCTGTTCTTTAGATTGGGCAATTTCTGTTGATTATCTCTAAATTCACTGATCTCTGTCTTCTCCAATCCACCATTAAACCATTCAAGAGGTTTTTTACTTCGAGTGTTCTATTTTAAGTTATATTATATTATTATAGTTTTCTTGATTTTTTCAAAAAATTTTTAGTTGTAGTTGAACACAATACCTTTATTTTATTTATTTATTTTTATGTGGTGCTGAGGATCCAACCCAGCACCTTGCATGTGCTAGGCAAGTACTCTGCCGCTGAGCCACAACCCCAGCCCTTATTATTTTTTACATTCATATTTCTTTACCAAGGTTTCCTATCTGTTCATTCATGATGAGTGTAGTTTCTTTCACATCATTGAGAATAGTTACCAGAGTTTTTAAGCCTTTTCTGAAAATGTAACATGGAGTTCATATTTGAGTCTGTGTCCATTGCCATTCTTTTTCTCTTGATGATGGTCATGTTTTCCTGTTTCCCCTTCAGTTTAGTACTGGATGATACATTTAGAGACTGAATTCTGTTATATTCTTTCAAAGAGTGTTGATTTTTTTTTTGTTTTGGCAGCAGTTAATTTGGCTGGATTGAAATTGTGAGCAGCAGATGAAATCCTTGTTAAGTTATTTTAGCCTCAGCTAGCCTGCTAGGACACACTCCACCATTCCTGAGAAGGTGTCAGCCAGCAGTTTAGAAAAACTTTATATACAAAATTGAGATTCTCCTTCTGTGGTTTTCTTCATTCCAGGATTTACTTTCTCACTCTCAAGTTTCTATGGGGACCCCAAACTCTGTTCTCTGATTCTTCAAGCCAGTAAGACTATAGATAACCTCTACCCATGTTTTAGCTATCTGCATTGACACCATCGACCAGAAAACTCTTCTAATTAGTTGGTTCTGTTGGTAGTTGCCCCTTGATAATCCTTACCAGTCACCATACCTTCCAATATGGCAGACATATAAAAGCTATGTCCAAATGGGTGCATGACGGGTTATTCAGGTAACTCCTACAGATGGACCCATGCAATCCTGATATCCACCTTGTGCTGAAACCTTGCTAATTCTTTAAGGGTTCCTGTTGACTCTAGCTGCAGGTAGAACATCCCACAGTCATTTACTACTAGGAATTTCTGGAATAGTGAGCTGCCTAAAGTTCAGCTCATGGCATCTTCCTGGTCAACAGGAAGTTCATGCATGCCCCGCCAAATAATATAGATGCAATTCCCAGTCCCTGACTATTCTTTCTTCACCTTGCCAATCGAGATGGGCTCAGATCTCCTGAAGGAAGCAGACTTTAGTCTCTTTGTTCACAGAGGTCCTCAACTTGAAGGAAGCAAGTCAAAATCTAGCAAGAATTTTTTTTTTAAAGAGAGAGAGAGAGAATTTTTTAAAATTTATTTTTCAGTTTTCGGTGGACACAACATCTTTGTTTTATTTTTATGTGGTGCTGAGGATCGAACCCAGCACTGCGTGCATGCCAGGCAAGCACGTTACCGCTTGAGCCATATCCCCAAACCTAGCAAGAATTTTTTCACTGTGCTCCATTACAATGCACTAGGGGTGGGCAATGAGTTTCTGAAGCTCTGCCTCAGATGGGAAGTGGGATAGGTCTCATCTCTGGAAAACAGCTCCATCCCTACTGATAATTCTTCTGGAGTCTCCCTCACTCTCATCACTTGTAAGTAGTGGAAATGAGCCATAGATCTGTCTCCTCCATGAAGTGCCTTCTGAAGTCACCTTTCAAATTTCTCACCTTCCCTTATATAGGCTGGAGATGGCATGCTAGACTGGTTCTGCCATCTTTTAGCAAATTCTACAAGATTGTCTCTAGAATGTTGGATATTAACATCCATTTGTCCTTGGCTCTGGCGTTATAACCAAATTCTAAGACAAAGCAAATGCTGCATTCCATATCTATCATGCATTCAATATATACTTATTGAGTTCCTGCTCGGGGAGGGACCTTTGCCTGAGGGTTAGGGATCAGAGATGAAGAAAACACATCTCTATCCTTGAAGAATTTACCCTTTATTTGGTGAGTGTGTCAGTCAGTTTTCCATTACTGTAACAAAATACCTGAGATAACCAACTCATAAGGGAGAAACATTTATTTTGGCTCATGATTTCTGAAGTTTCTGAAATCACTTGACCCTGTCATTTGGGGTCAATGGTGAGGCAGAGCACTTGGTGGAGAGAGGTGCTCATCTCATGGCAGCCAAAAAGCAAAAAGAAAGAGAGGAAGGATTGAAAGTCCCCAAATCCCTTTCAAGAGCACACCCCCAATGACCTCACTTCCTCCCACTAGGCACCATCTCTTAAAGGGCCCCCATCTCTCGATAGCACCACAGGCTGGTAACCAAGCTTCAACACATTGGCCTTTGGAGGGCATTTATCTAAACCATGGCAGAGAGCATGAGAGAACCAGGAAACCCACCATGAGAGTATATGCTCAAAAGTGGGTAGGCTCACATCCAGTGAGGATACCAAGAAAAAGTGCTCTTAATGCCCCGCTGGGCCAGGCTAAGTGCAAAGGAGATAAGGCCTCCGGGTAGAAGGAGAAATTAATGTCTGAAATAACTGAAGCTGGGGGAAAGGAGCCGATCGGGTTATACAAGAAGCAGGGCAGAGGAGGCTGAGAGCAGTCATGCAGGGGTAAAGCAGAAGGGGTAAGTCAGAGCAAAGGCCTGAGGGGCAAGGGGTCTGGGAGGGAGGGCTGAGAACTGGGGCCTCGATAAACCAGGCAGAGGGGTCTGAAGGGAGTGGGACAGGGGAAAACATCAGTGGGAGGGAGGCCTCCAGTGCTGGAGGGGTGCCCTGAACAGGAGACCTCACCCAGAGGTGCAGAGTGACCCTGTGCCCAGGCTCCTGTCTCTCCCCTCCCCCCAAACAAATACCCAGCCTGCCCTCCCAGTGTCTGTGTCTTTCAGGGATGAGATTTACTGCCAGATCTGCAAACAGCTCTCGGGAAACTCCAGGAAGAGCAGCACGGCCCGGGGCTGGATCCTGCTCAGCCTCTGTCTGGGCTGCTTCCCACCCTCAGAGAGGTTCATGAAGGTGCGGAGGGCCAAGGGCAGGGTTGGAGAGGCAGGGGTCAGGTTACAGCAGCAGCATAAGTAGGCTCTGGGCCAGGGTTTCCCGAACCCTCAGGCAATGGGCAGCTCTCCTCTGGTCCTCCGTCTCCTTGTCTATACCAGAAGGCACTCACTGGTATAGACCTGGCTCCTTCCTATCCCTATCCAGGCTCGGCAAGGCCATTGCCCTGTGGCTCAGGCACCAGGACGACTCAACTTCCAGACAGTTGTCCAGGGAGTGAGCCCCTACCTGATACTGGCCACAGCACCTGCTTCTACTCCTTAGAATTGAATGTGGATGTTGGTTGGCAGAAGCTTGCAGATGTTAGAGGCCCCAGACTTCACTGTCTCCATAAACCTTTTGGTTCTGAGATAAAAATAATATGTGGAATACAGGCAATCAGAACTGAAAATAAAGTCATTCTCACACCCAGAGGTGGGGGGGGTACCGAGGATTTGAACTCAGGGACATTCGACCACTGAGCCACATCCCCAGCCCTATTTTGTATTTTATTTAGAGACAGGGTCTCGCTGAGTTGACTAATGCCTTGCCGTTGCTAAGGCTGGCTTTGAACTTGCAATCCTCCTGCCTCAGCCTCCTGAGCCACTGGATTACAGGCATGTGCCACCCCACCTGGCTTCCATTAGTATTTTCTTTGGGCCTCTGTGGTGTTATAGTGTCATACTTACAGTCAAATGGAAAACACTCACTCTGTGTCCCTGTGGGGACATCAGGAACCATGTTCACCCTGGGCATTGGTTCTGAGCACTTAAGCCACTGTGATACCAGTAACCCCTTTCAGGTAGTATTTCCCCACTCACCTCCATGGAACAAAAAGATTTTCAACATTTTTTTTTGTGTGTGTGTGTGTGTTTATGGTGCTGGGGTTTGAGCCCAGGGGCTTATGCATGCAAGGCAAGCACTGTACCAACTGAGCTATATCCTCAGCCCTCCACACAGTTTTGTTTTTGTTGTTGTTGTTGTCAAGCGCATTTTGGACGTAGACTCTCCTACATTTTTCTTTTAATTTTCTCCACTATTTTTTTCTGCTGATGTAAACTGCCAAACTGCTCCTCAGGTATCTATCCATTTCTATTCCTCTTCATGATGAATGGAGAGTGCCCATCTGAACACATCTTTCTAAACTGAGGATGATAATTTTAAAAATCTGTAGAAAGTCAACATTGAGCTGCCTTCTGAATGTCTCCTCTCTTCTCCCTTCTTCACCCCCCAGTATCTGCTGAACTTCATTGGTCAAGGGCCAGCAGGCTATGGACCCTTCTGTGCTGAGCGCCTGCGGCGTACCTATGCCAATGGGGTGCGGGCAGAACCTCCCACGTGGCTGGAGCTTCAGGTAGGGCTGGAAGGGTGGGAGGCGGGCAGTGTGGGGAGGTGCAGCTCCTTTGGCTCCTGCGGCATGGCTGTGGGGGGACTTTGTCCACAGCATTCTTCCATCTCCTCCAGGGCACCTTCATGGTCCCTGTGAACCCCTGTGGAGCTCAGCCTCTGCTAGCATAGCCCAAGCTTCAAAGCTGCTCTCAGCCTCTCTAAATCCATAGTCTTTTTTAAAATGGTGCATTATAATTATATGCAATAGTGGGATTCATTGTGACACATCCATTCATGCACATAACATAACTTAATCAGCTTCATTCCCCTTTCTCTCCCCTCCTTCCTTCCCCTGATCTGCTCTCTTGACTCTGCTGGCCTCCCTTCTATTTTTTTTTTCAATTAGTGCATTATAATTATACATAAAAATGGGATTCACTGTGTTGTAATCAATCATCCATGGGCATAGCATGGTCTGGCTGATTTCATTCCCAGTACCTCCCCTTTCTCTTCTCTCCTCCCTCCCCATCAATCCCCTTCTACTGTTTTTTCTTCTAATTTCACAAGATCCCTTTTTTATTCCTTTTTCCTCTCTAGCTTCTCCCTATTAGAATATTCGACCTTTGACTTTCTGAGTCTGGTTTATTTCACTTAGCGTCATGTTCTCCAGTTCCATTCATTTACCAGCAGATGCCATTATTTCATAATACCATTGTGTGTATTTAACACATTTCCTTTATCCATTCAACTGTTGACGGGCACCTAGGCTGGTTCTGTAACTTGGCTATTGTAAATTACACGGCTATAAACATTCTCTTTTGGCCTATTAATTGAAGGGGAAAATAAATCTGACACACTCATTAGCATGGCCTTGTAAATGGCTGCTAATTGTTTTGAGTTACTCCTCCCTGGGCATTTGCACTTTCATGAAAGTCATGGTCATGTCGAGTTATCATCCTTGATGGCATTGCTGATGGGAGCAGGTGCCCCTCTCTACTTGTTTTGGAAGATAGGACACCTATGAATTCTTGAGGTGTCCTCAGAAAGGATCACTCTGGTGAGCCAGGGTGGAGGTGGCATCCCCAGCACCGGCTCTGCCTGCATCTCTGGTCCCAGCCCATGCCTGGAAGGTGCTCACCCATGTGACCCTGCAATGTCCTATGTGGGGGCCTGTGGGTCACCTCTAGCCATACCTCCTCCCTGTTCTCACTGACCTCCCAAGTCCACAGGGCTCTCTCTCATGCATCCTGGAATTGTAGGTGAACTTGTAGCTGTGAGTTCACAGTGTGGTGCACAGGATCCGAGAACCTGGAAATGTTCTGGAGAGCTCACCTTCTGAATCAGAGTCACTTAACCTTACCAAGCACCGGGTTCTCACCTAGAAGTGGACCATTATGGCCTGCAGGCTGTGCCCACAGGGATACTAAGGCAAAGTTGGAGATGCCCACAAATCACCAGATGTACAGGCAATGTTGTTTTTGCCCTTGGCTGGAGCCATGAACCTAAATTTTGTTAACTGCATGCTGAGACATGGCCATCCCTGAAGGTCCTGTCCTCAGGAAGCCACAGCGGTGGGCAGGTGGGGACAGTCAGGAGAGAAGGGAGGTGGGGCAAGGTGATGGACTAACCTCCAGTCCAAGGCTCTGGGAGCTCCAGGACAGCTGAGCTCAGGCTCCCCGAGGCGAGAGGGCCTGAGTCCTCTTCTGTCCCCAGGCTGTCAAGTCCAAGAAGCACATCCCCATCCAAGTCATCTTGGTGACTGGGGAGAGCCTGGCCGTCATGGTGGATTCAGCCTCCACATCACGAGAAATCTGCCAGCACATTGCCCAAAAGAAGGGCCTCAGAGACCACCTGGGCTTCTCCCTGCAGGTCGCTGTGTATGACAAGGTAAACACCAGCTGCCCCTCTGCTGCTGGCCTCCCTCCCATACCTGGACCAGAGTGTCCTGAAGCTGGGGTCTTCACACCAACCTGGCTCCTGCCCCTCCTCCCAGCTGCCAGACACACTCACATGGGGGTGCGCACACGCATACACACACACACACACACACACACACACCAGGCAGCCTGACAACAGGCAGCTGTCCTCACTCAGCCCAGCAGCTGCTCACCTTGTCACTCCCCCCGACACTCACAGCAGCCTCCAGCAGCAGACAGGGCCCAGCCCACCTGAACCCCCACAGCCCTCACCCTTAGACTTGGACAAACACCACTTGGCCAACCAACATGTCATGGCACAAATCACACCGGCATCCATCTCTGCTTCCTTTGAGAGGGGCCAGCAGACAGGTGTTTGGGGAACCAATGGACAGGCCCATAGAGAGGTCCTTCTGGTGTCTAAGTGGACTCAGCAGCATCCACTCAGCCCACACTGGGCCCTGAGAGTCCTGGTCCCTGTCTTCCACATGCTGTGCTGAGGGTGGGTGTCCTTGTGGGGCGAGAC
Organism: Marmota marmota marmota; assembly: GCF_001458135.2. NCBI lineage: Eukaryota > Metazoa > Chordata > Mammalia > Rodentia > Sciuridae > Marmota > Marmota marmota. The sequence continues at coordinate 22,190,986 of NW_026000037.1, forward strand.
ACACAGCAGCTGCTAACCTTTACTGCCCCGGATTCTGTCCTCAGTTCTGGTCCCTGGGCAGTGGGCGTGACCACGTGATGGACGCTGTGGCCCAGTGTGAGCAACTGGCCCAGGAGAAGGGCGCGAGCCAGCGCCAGTCACCCTGGCGCATCTACTTCCGGAAGGAATTCTTCACCCCCTGGCACGACTCCCAGGAGGACCCTGTCAGCACCGAGCTCATTTACCGGCAAGTCCTCCACGGAGTCTGGTCTGGCGAGTACAGCTTTGAGAAGGTGAGGGGACCTGAGGAAGAACCCCACTCCAGGGCTGGCCCAGGTTGAAGCCATCAGAAGATCCTCCACAGAGTAGGCCCCCAGCCGGGATCAGAGGCAATGTAGAATGTGGTGGGCAGGAGGCAGAGGGCAGAGGCAGGAAGGTGGTCACAGGAAAGCAATTCCTGGGGCCTCCACTGGATACATCTGTCCCTTCCTGTTCTGGTCTCCATTTCCTCCTCCCTTGGGCCACAGGTTTGCTCATGCATCTGGGGCCTTTAAGCCCCAGGCCTTCCTGACCTCTGGTAACAACTGTTTCTGGAGTAGCAGGACCTGGTGGTCAGGAACATGAACATGACCCCAGAGCTCAGGCAGCTAAGTCCCAGTCTACATCTCTGGGACAGTGTGAACTTGGGGAGTCCTGACACCTCCCCAAGCCTTGGGCCCACATCTGGAATATGCAGAGTGCCAACAGCTCTTTGCATAAGGTAGTTGTGGTGACTGAGGGTGGTGGAGGATGAGGGTGTGACTGAATTATGGGAACAGCAGGTGCAAACCTCCCTGTGCCAAATCCAGAGGACCAGCGGCAGGCACGGAAATCTCACCGTCCTTTCTAGAAGGGTCATGGTCAGGGAACAGCGGGGCCATTTCTATAAGATTTTGGTTTCCCAGATAGAAGAACTACCTGGGTCCCTGCCATGCTGGGCCATGCAAGTGCCTTACACAGGACCTTGACCTGGCTGAGTCTTTGCAGAAGCCCTGAAGGGCAGCCTCCTGTGGCAAGGGAAGACAGGGAAAGGGCCCTGTACCCATTTCTGCCAAGGTCGCTGGGATTACCTGCTGCCAACAGGAGCAGCTGAGGCCCAGCTGGGGCACGGCAGGGGGGCCACAGGGAAGGAGCTGGTCCTGCCTAGAGGACGTGGCAGGACTAGGTGGCTGCTCCCACTCTCTTGTCCCACCTCATCTGCTGGTCAGCTCCACTGTGCTGAGGCAAGAGCTGGTCATGGGGTGGGTGCATCCCAGGAGAGGGTGGGCTCACTCGCTTCCCCTCAGCTCCATGTCTGACCCCTGGCTATGCAGGAAGAAGAGCTGGTGGAGCTGCTGGCCCGGCACTGCTACGTGCAGCTTGGTGCTTCCCTGAGAGGTAGAGCTGTCCAGGAGCTGCTGCCCGGCTGTGTCCCCTCCAAGCTGTACAAGACCAGGCCCCCAGAGAAGTGGGCTAGCCTTGTCACTGATGCCCATACCAAGGTCAGCCTGCACCCCGGTGCTCAGTTCTCCTTCAGGGAGGGTGGTGGCAGGCCGGGGGGGGGGGGACTAGGTGTGCCAAGGTAATGGATTTCCTCCCCATGATCCCCAACCCACTGCCAAACAGGAAGTTTAAACCTGAGAGTTCAGTCCAGATGCAATGTTTAAACAGGCTCATGCAGTTCAATGCCTTATCATGGCCCCTGCCACTCACCCTCCTCCTTCCCCATTTTATCTTGGTCTAGACCTGGTTTGTACTGCAGTGCCTGTTTGGGCCCTGGCCTGTTGGCACAAGAGAGCATCCATGGCTGACAGCTGACCATGTCCTTGCCTTAGCAGCAGGCCTGTCCTCAGAGCTCCCCTCTTCCTGCCCCCAGGCACACGAGAACTCCTTGGCCAGAGTGTATGGACATTGTAAATACTGGACATACACATTGCATATGGCCAAGTCACCCTTCAGATATGATGTCCCCATTTATATTCCCAAAGCCAGTATACAAATATTATCCAGCCACTTTTTAAAGTAGCAATAAGAGAAATACCCATTGATCTGACAAACAGTGAAAAGAAAGGTTAGCATGACCTCAGAGCCAGTTATGGGCACAGAGCAGTAAAAATGGGAAGAGAACAGGGTGGGGGGCGGGGAGAGGCATGCTAAAGGAGGAAGGAACTAGAGGAGAAGATAAAGATGGAGGTCCCTGCAAGAGGCCCCCAAATACGCAGAAGTCCAGAAAAGAAAAACAAAAATGCCCGGGACCTGGGTACACAGGAAGGACCCCGCATGAATGAAGCAGGACACAGATCCATAGATAAAACAAGCCCAAGCTGGGGCCCTGGGCACCTGGGCATGCATGCCCCACCTATGCCGAGAGCTGTCTCCACCCAACATGGGCTGTAGCCTCTGGCATCTGACTCTAATGAGGGGAAGGCCTCTTACTTCCCGAGACCACCTCCTGAAGGGTTCTTTCCTAGAGGGTCTAATAGAGTTGGGCCAACCCTCCACCCCCAGTATCCCTGACCAAGCCCTGGCTTCCTTTAGGTAGAGGTTTTACAGAATAACCCATCAAATAATCACCTTAGTACTGGGGAGGGATCAGCTAGGGGAGGCAGGGAGAATGGAGATAATGCCTGCCATCTCCTACAGGCCCCGTACACCCAGACCCGAGCCACGACGTTGGCTGTGCAGGAGCAGGTGGTGGACACTGCCCTCCTGCAGTGGCCACTCCTCTTCTCCCGGCTCTTTGAAGTCACCACACTGTCTGGTAACAGTCCCTGATAGGAGGGAGGTGGGTATAGATCGCACACCCTTGGGGCAAGCACGGCCTTCACTCTGCGGTCTCCTCTGGCCAGGTCCCCGCCTCCCCAAGACACAGCTGATCTTGGCTGTTAACTGGAAGGGGCTGTACTTCCTGGATCAGCGGGAGAGGACGCTCCTGGAACTCTCCTTCCCAGAGATCATGGGCCTGGTCACCAACAGGTGGGAGCCCCCAAGGGAAGAGGCCCTGAAATCTCTCCCTTCCCAACCTCAGTCCCTGGGGGCTCTGGAAAGATGGGGGGGGGGAGGCAATGTGTTGTCCCTGGGATGGATAATGATCAGCATGTCTAGTGGCCATGGATTTGGGAGCCGCCCCCTTATCAGGCCACATTGCTGGTGAAGTCCTCCATCTGTGCTTCTCATACCCACCTGGAAAGGTCATGTAGGCCTGCGCTCTTTCTGGAAAGCTTCATGTGGCAGGCTCCCTCCCTTTCCGTGGGAGAGAACTGGTCACAGAGGACATAGGTCATCTCAGAGAGGAGCAAGGGATGGGGCCTGAGCAGGGTACCGGGCAGTGCTAGGGGCATCCTCCCAACCCCCACCCCATGTCTCCCATCTATGGGAACTCTTCCAAGCCCTTCGGGAAGTCCTGCCCTTGTCCTACCAGAGTACCCCTGGGTTAAAGCACCCCATTATAACTGACCAATGGGCTGCCTCAGGTCACCACTCTCCAAGATTGACCGGGCACTTTCCTGTATGCCTTGAAGTCCTTGCAGCACCACCTGTTCCACCTATTGGGTAAACTGAGGCACACAGGGGCTGGGTAGCTCGCCAGGGTCCCCCAGAGCGGGTGGCTCTCTCCAGCACTAACACTCTTGGTGGTGTCCCTGCATACTGGCCACCTGGTGGTCTTCCCAGAGCCGACCCCACACAGCCTCTGAGACCTGAAGGGCCCTGAGCTCTGCCAGTCTGCCAGCCCACAGTGGTTTCTGGAACTTGGGCCACCCTAGGCTCAGACCCCAGCCCTGCCAGTGGCCCTCGGGCAGCCACTGTCTCCTCATCCGTCACCCTGGAGGGTCACCTCTAGGCTGTTGAGGGGCTGAAACGGGGAGAAGTCCTCTGGTCACACCGTCCCCTTCGTCCCCTAGGGAGGCCAAGGGAGGGCAGAGACTGCTGCTCTCCACACTGCACGAAGAGTACGAGTTCGTGTCCCCCAGCTGTGTGGCCATCGCCGAGCTGGTGGCCCTGTTTCTGGAGGGCCTGAAGGAGAGGTCCGTGTTCGCCATGGCCCTGCAGGACAGGAAGGCCACAGGTGCCCACTGGTCGGGGAGGCACAGGGAGGGGCCACTCGGGGGCCAGTGGGGAGGTGGCTCACCCATCTCCATGTCACAGCAGCCACCAGGCACAGAGCAAGGCCTGGGGACACAAACAGAGGGAAGAAGGGAGGGTCCCAACCTTCTCTCAGCCTCTGTTTCCTCTTTCACAAATTGAGGGGGTTCAAGGAGGTGGCTTCCGACCCTCCAAGGCTGCCTTGTGTGCAGAAGCACTGGCCAGGCTGACCCTCTCCTGGCGGCTTTGAACACCATCCCACAGCCACCTCATTATCCCATTTTACAGACAGAATTAGAAGCTCAGAGAGGGAGGTATCTTGCCCAGGGTCACACAGCTCAGGGAGGTGAGAGTCTAGTTCCTGGCCACAACTTTTCTCTGGCACCCCAGAGAGAGCTGAGCTGTGGCCATGTGAAGGCAGAGGTGGGACAAGGCCCCAGGGACTCTGCCCAGCCCAGACTGGTCAGCCAGGTATTCATAAGCAATACAGTGGTACACATAGTACTGGGGCTTCAGAAGGGGTGGACCTCTGGGATGCAGAGGAAGGGCGGTGCATAGCAGTGAGAAATATCCCAAATGCGTTACCCTGTTGCTCTTTTTGTTCCTGTGTGTGTGTGTGTGTGTGTGTGTGTGACCAGCAGATGATGTCACCCTCCTGCCCTTCAAAAACGGGGATTTGATAATCCTGACCAAGAAGCAGGCCCTGCTCGCCTCTGAGAGCTGGACCCTGGGCCAGAACGACAGGACTGGCAAGACGGGGCTGGTGCCCACCGCCTGCCTCTACACCATCCCAACGCTTAACAAGCCCTCGTCCCAGCTGCTGGTGGGTCACATGCTCACCTCTGCTCACCTGGGAAGCTGCAGACATGGCTCAGAGATGTCTGCCTGGGGGCCTCGCTCAGTCACCCACACCCTGACAGAGGACCAGGAGGGCCACCTGGGCACCAGGGCAGCTCTGCCAGCCCTTTGAATCCCCAGGGGTGATCATAAAGCTGGCACAATATTTATGCAGAACACAGCCCAGCAGTTGGCACTTAGTAGGTGCTCAATACATGGGCACTCCCTCTCTGTCTCCTACCATGGGTGTGTCCTAGGGACAAACTTGTCCTTCCCCAGCCTCATTTAAATTGTGACCCCAGGGTACCCAAGTCTTCCTCTGCCCCGAAATCCACCCTATCCCAGTCCCTAAGAGGAGCCTCACAGGAAGCCAGGAGCAGGCAGGCATTCTAGCATGCATACATTGAGTGCCAATTGTGTGCCTGGTGCTGGCAATACAAGGTTGACCTCAACACCCTCAGGGAGACTCCAGACTTTTGGACAAACTGATGGCAAATACACAGGTGCTACCAAGAAGCAGCACTGGTTGTTATGGGAACAGATAACAGAGGGGAGGGGTGTCCTGTCTGGAGGGCATCCCTGAGGGAGAGATGTTTGTGCTGAGGCCTGCGGTTGCGGGTGGACCAGGCAAGCAAGGCCAAAGTGAGGGATGTCCCTAAGGAGAGGTACCCTAGAACAGAGCCAGGGAATCTGAGAGAACCCAAGTGGCCACACCCTGAGAGCGGGATGGGCTGGGCTCTACACCAATGGCACTAATCCTCCTCTGAGGGCTGGGGGGGGAACCTGGCTCAGAGAGGTTGAGTCACTGTGCTGGGGTCACAAAGCAAGAGGAGCAGAAGGGTAGGCCCAGGTCCAACCAGCTCTAAGCTCTGACCCCTCCCAAGTCACTGAGGCAACCAGGCCAGGAAGCGATGAAGGGAAGGGCTTCATGGGCAGTGTCTCCTAAATGCCCACAGCCTGTTCCCCCTACAGAGCTTGCTGGCCATGTCACCAGAGAAGCGGAAGCTGGCGGCCCAGGAAAAGCAGCCCTCAGAGCCCCTGCCGGAGGAGCAGCCCAAGGAGAAGCTGCACACCCTGGAGGAGTTCTCCTACGAGTTCTTCAGGTGCCCACCTCCTGGCCTCCCCAGGGCAGGGGGAAGCTGGGAGGGGCTCATGGCCGGGAAGTTGGATGAGGACAGGGAGGGAGCACTGGGCAGGGAAGGCCTCACGGCAGGCCCTCGCTCCAGCCTCTGTCCCTGACAGGGCCCCAGAGAAGGAAACGGTCAGCAGAGCCATGATGCCCCTAACCCGCGCCCGGGGCCACCTGTGGGCCTTTTCCCCGGAGCCACTACGGCAGCCCCTGCTCAAGCGCGTCCATGACAGAGCTGACCTGCGGGACGCCGCCTGCCAGATCTTCCATGATATCCTTCCCCAGCCACCGGCCCTCACCACATTGCCATGTGCACCTTCGTGTCCCCTCCTAGCCCCATGGGTGGGGCCAGACGTCACCTCACCAAAGGGATGCTTAGAGCTCAGTGTGGGGCCAGGGTTGAGGGTCAGTGTGGGACCAGGGGTCAGTGGCTAGCCCTGGTCAGGGGGTCAGCTCAGGGCCACCCCCCAGCGCCGTTCTCCTTGACATCTGCACCCATCCTCAAGTACATGGGGGACTACCCCTCCCGGCAGGCCTGGCCCACCCTGGAGCTCACAGATCAGATCTTCTCACTGCCCCTGCAGGACTCAGCCCTGCAGGACGAAGTCTACTGCCAGATCCTGAAGCAGCTGACCCAGAACTCCAACAGGTCTGCCGGGGGTGGCCGGGTGGAAGGCACTGGCTCCTTCAGCCTTCATCCAGCCTCCTAGGCCCCAGGTCCGCTCTCCTGGTATCCAGAGGGGGGTCAGCACAGGAGGGCACAGTCCCACCTTGTGCCCTGCCCGCTCCATCCTTTCTCTCTGTGACCTGAGCAGGCCACAGCCTCTCTGAACCTCACTGTCCACAAAATGGACACCAGGGTACCCCTTTCCGTCTCCAGGCTGTGAAAGGCCTATGAAATCAGGCAGTAGCCTTGCTGGTGTCCCCCTGAGTCCTCTCCTTGGCCAGGCCCCCAGACCTCCAGACCCAGGCGGGTCTTACATTTCTGCTATCCAAGCTGCCTGCCTGGCCTGGGACCCAGGAGGGAGCCCTTCCTGCTGATGGCCACCCGCCTCTCCCCAGGTACAGCGAGGAGCGCGGCTGGCAGCTCTTGTGGCTCTGCACGGGCCTCTTCCCACCTGGCAAGGCCCTGCTGCCCCATGCCCAGAAGTTCCTAGACACTCGGAGGAAGAAGCTGCTGGCCCCTGACTGCAGCCGCCGCATCCAAAAGGTCCTGAGGTGAGCCGGTCACCTCCAGACCCCCAGAGCATCAACTTTGGGACAGCAAGCCGGGGCGCAGAGGGACCTGGACCAGCCCTCCCGGAGCACAGTCAGCAGGGAGACCCATCAGCAGGGTGGACCGAAAATGCTCTCCAAAAGCTGGTGTCAGTTTGGACAGAGAGGACGAGGCCCCAAGCCAGTAGGAAAGGAGACAGAGGCTGAGGCCCCTAAAGGTCACAGAGAGGTCTGGGCAGTCAGATAGGGCTGTCATAGCTATCTTGTCTGTAGCTCACCTGCTCCACCACTGCCCACCAGGACACAGGGACACTGGCCAGAAGGTGACCTAGATGTTCCCACCCAGCCCAGGGTAGCTGAAATCAGGGACCCCTCCCTTCCTCGTTCTTCCCACAGTCAGAAGTCCTTCCTAGATTGTCCTGAGCCTCCTGCACACCACCTGCCTCCACTTGGCTTGGCCTCCTGTGGCCATGGAGTGGGGGGAGTTGATTGTGAGTGGCCACATGTCAATGACAGCTGCTGTCATGGAGGGAGGTGGGCACTCTCAGAGAGACACTGCTGAGCATCCTCAGCCCCTGCCTGATGCACTTTTGAATGAGAGTAAGGACACATCTGGCCTTGCCCACATTGCTTCCCCCAGGAACTCCTGGCACGGGCTCCTCTTTTTTCATGTGTGTCCATCTGGGAGGTGACCCCAGGCCTATTTCCATCATGGCCCTCTCTGAGCTCACCTAGCAGATGCAGCCCCTTGGGCTGAGGAACCCACCACACCCCCTGAACCCCCATAGAAGTCACCACAGGGGCTGTTTCTGGAGCCTGGCTTAGGGTCCAAGTGGAGGCTGGTGGCTAGGGCAGGGGCAAGGTGGGCCTGGGGACAGCATCTGCAGCGTACACTGTCTCTCTCAGGACAGGACCTCGGAAGCAGCCCCCGCATCAGGTGGAGGTGGAGGCCGCAGAGCAGAATGTCTCCCGAATATGCCACAAGATCTACTTCCCCAATGACACCAACGAGGTTAGAACCCCACCCTGGTACCACAAGCCTCAGGCTTCAGGAGACTGTGGGGCATCCGCACCACTGTGCGGGCTCCTTGGCCACCCAAGCTGAGCCTTGTCCAGTCTGAAGCAGATGGTTTCACCTTCATCCTCCCACACCGTCCACCTGGGTTGCAGGCCCCACCTGGGTTGCAGGCCCTGCCTGGGGTGCAGATTCCAAGAGGACAGATACAGAGGGCAGGGGGTCATGGGGGAGGCTGCTTGTGCAATTGGAAGTAGGGACTGTCCAAAATAATAAGTTGGGGACACCAGGTCAAGAACACAGAAAATTGGTGACCAGAAGCGTGGGCAGCAAGTTTGAGGCCCAGGGCTTAGGGTCGGTCCCTGGGGCAATGGTGAGCAGGTGCCAGCTTTGGATGTGCCTCGTGGACAGAGCCTGCCATGGCGGCTCAGAAGAAGGGAGGGAACTGGGAGTCCATCAGGACCCAGCTATGACAAAGAGACCCTTGGCAAGAGGCAGCAAAGGGAGACGGGCCCGGGGGGACTGAGCAGCCAAGGCAGATGGTACCATCTTCACATCCTGTTGGCAAGTTGGTCTCTATGGCCTTGGCGACAACTGAGTCCCTAGAATGGAAACTTCCCACGGTCTGACTGCAGGACTCTCACAGCAAGTTCAAAGTCTGGGCCCCCTGGGTCCCCAGACAGTGAGTGCTGTGACTAAGCAATGTGACCTTCCAGATGGCTGTCTGGGAGGGAGGCCTGGCCCTCTCAGCCCAGAGCACGCCCAGCCTGAGTTTCATGAAGGAGCAAAAGCACCAGCCATGAAGGGCGACCAGGCTGTGCCTTGCCCTGAGACAGCTGTGTGGGGAGGCTTCCCGGGGGCCTGGGGCCCTCACCTGCCATCTCTCTGCCCAGATGCTGGAAGTGGGCGCCAACACTCGGGTGCGAGACGTGTGTGAGAGCATCGCCACCAGGTTACAGCTGGCCTCCTGGGAAGGCTGCAGCCTCTTCATCAAGATCTCAGACAAGGTGTGCTGGCCTGGCAGGCCAAGGGAGGGCAGGCAGGGGTCCTGTGGGGCGGGGTGGACTTCAGCCTCTCGGCATGGCTGTGCTGGGCCCCGGCCCATTACTGCACAGCTGGGCTGTTAGGATGAAAGAAGGTGGGTCTTGGGGCTAAAGCCCTGGCCTCACACACCCCGGGCCTGGGTGACTCCAACCCCAACAGTGTACCCAGCTTATCAGGCCTAAGTAGATGACCACTGGACCCCAGTCCCACAGGGTCTCCCTGGAAGCCACACTACCTTCCTGCCTTCTGTCCCTGCCCAACCCCAGGTCATCAGCCAGAAAGAAGGAGACTTCTTTTTCGACTCCTTGAGGCATATGTCTGACTGGGTAAAGAAGAACAAGCCCCAGAAAGAAGGTTAGGGGGTCTCAGGGGCGGGGGGACTGGCTGGGATGGAGGGGAGAAGGTGGAGTTATCTGCCTTGTTCCAGCACTGCTGCATGGCCCTGGGGTCATTCCTTCATTCACTCGTTGTCCTATATGCCCCTGGACACAGAGATGGCTGTAGTGGACAGGCCCCAACCCCAAGGGGAGGTCCAGGAACATTCCTGGAGGAGGTGGCCCCCACACTACTCTTGAAAGATGAGGAAGAGTTGGAGGCCAGGGAGGAAAAATTGTGAGACTTTCCAAAGGAGGTGGCAGCAGGAGCAAAGTGGGGGGGAAAGGTGTGCTGAGGCAGGGAACAGGGGGTGCATGGCCCTGTTTGGGCCATGGGAGTGGGCTGTGGAACCTGCTGGAACAAGCTTGGTGCCCACTACTGCCCCTCGTCCAGGGGCCCCCGTGACACTCCCTTACCAGGTGTACTTCATGCGGAAATTGTGGATCAACGTGGCCCCAGGGAAGGACGTGAATGCAGACACCATACTCCACTACCATCAGGTACCTGGCAGGCTTCCCCGACCCAGCCCCTGCCCACCCGCGGCCACTGGCTCCACTCCCATTCCATCCCACGTCCTCCCTGAGAGTCGCAGAGGCCGAGGCCAGGGCAGGGCTGCCTTGCCCCAGGGCACCAGCCAGTGTCCCATGAAGTGGGAAGGTCCAGCCCATGAGGACTCTGGAGCCAGGAGCAGAGCACAGCAGCATCTGGGAACAGTAACTGCACTGTTACCTGCAGCGGGATTGGAGGGGGTGAGGAGAGAAGGTCCCAGAGCTTGTGGAGTACTGGCCCGGTACCCTGACGGACCAACTCTATGTGGGTAGAGCACCGTGGCCACCACGGCAGGATGTCAGGGAGCTGTGTCCTGGCTCAAGGGTCACTCCCATGTTCCAAAACTACCAAGGGCCTCAGCTTTGACCTGCTCAGTCTCTCCCAGATGGGGGCAGGCTAACCCCCAGCACCCCCCACCTGCTCATGAAAGTGGGAGATAAGCCAGCAGCCTGAGGCCCAGCATGTCCACTACTCAGGAGCTACCCAAGTACCTGCGTGGGTTCCACAAGTGTTCCCGGGAAGACGCTGTCCACCTGGCGGGCCTCATCTACAAGGCCCAGTTTGATAATGACCGGTCCCAGCTGGCTAGTATACCCAAGATCCTGAGGGAACTGGTGCCCGAGAACCTCACTCGCCTGATGTCCTCCGAGGAGTGGAAAAAGGTGCTTGTTGGGTTGTGGAGGGGGTCCTCAGGCAGCCAGCCCTACCAGGGACCCCACCTGGGTGTCTGGATCTGCCCCCCCATGCAGTGGGCACACTGCTGGGCATGGGAGGGGGGCTGATCACCATGCCTTTCCCAATCCCCCATCCACAGAGCCGCTCAACCTTCCACCTAGACTGGCCCTCAGGCAGATGGGCGCCACTCTGGCCAGGGCCTCAGAGGCCTCTGGGGCATCTAGGCCCAGAAGGAAGGTCCCCTCTGGCCAGGACAGCCCCACTCAGGCCCTGACTGGCCCTGTCTTCCCCCAGAGCCTCCTCGTGGAATGTGATAAGCACAAAGACAAGACCGTGCAGGAGGCCAAGGTGGCCTTCCTGAAGTGGATCTGCCGGTGGCCCACCTTTGGGTCAGCCTTCTTTGAGGTGAAGGTAAGCCTCGCCCCACATAAGCCCCACTCAGTCTGACCCCAAGCACCCATCAGGTGGGGTTGACTGCCAGGTATGACAGAAACACGTGTGTGTGCACACCTGCGTACCTGCCTGTGCCCCAGGTGAGCACGTAGAAAGTGGACACCTGGCCTCTGGGTTGGGCTATGACCATTGTGCCTCTCCCTCTCCAGCAAACCTCAGAGCCGTCCTATCCAGACATTGTCCTCATCGCCATCAACCGACACGGGGTCCTGCTCATCCACCCCAAGACCAAGGTAGAACAGCAGGTCCTGGGGCAGGGCTGGGGGTCACCAGGGTCCCAGGACCCCTGTGCAGGTGGGGCTGCAGTCACCAGTCTGGTGTGCCATGCCTGCCCTCCCGTCCCCCAATACACACACATGCACACACGCACACTCAGGTATGCACAACCCACGGGCTGTGGTCCCTGCCCACCTGCCTCTCTGCCTGCAGGACCTGCTCACCACCTACCCCTTCACTAAGATCTCCAGCTGGAGCAGTGGTAGCACCTACTTCCACATGGCACTGGGGAGCCTGGGCCGGGGGACACGCTTGCTGTGTGAGACCTCTCTGGTGAGCCCAGGCCCTGTCGCCCACCCATATGCAGCACCCGCGGGCACCAGGGACTGGTCTTCCCGCCCTCACCTCATGAGGGATCAGGTGCTCAGGGCTACACTGGGCCAACAGAGGCCTGCAGGGAGATGAGGTGCATCCCAAGGGCCAGCAGTCGGCAGCCTCTGCGGCAAGACCTCATAGCAGGGATCCGTGCCGTCGGACCCACTGGGGGAGGCATGGAGGGAAATCAGGCCCAACAGGACAGCAGGGACCCCAGCAGCTGGGCCCTCCTTCCCCACTGTCTGGCTGCAGCAGAGATGCTGGATGCCACCAGGTTCCCGCATCCAAGACCCCAGCTGCCCTCCCCATGCCCACAGCCTCTGACCCAAACCTGTCCCCATCCAGGGCTACAAGATGGACGACCTGCTGACATCCTATGTGCAACAGCTCCTGAGCGCTGTGAACAAACAAAGAGGCCCCCGGGCCCCATCACTGGCCAGCACTTAACAGCCACCTGCCCAATTTAGGATCCCTCAGGGTATAAACTCAGGGCCTGCCCCCTGCACACACCCCACTTCCCTCAGGTGCCTGTCTCCTGAGTGCTGACCACGGAGGCCAGAGGTCGTCTCTGGCTCCAGACTCATGCAGTATGACTGAGAGAACCCCTCCCCCTGAACATTTAATAAAACTTCATGGAGCCGTGGAAGCGTGTCAGTGAGGTAACAGGCCGAGTGACAGGTGGACAGCAGGCTTGGGAGGCACTGACCCCCCAACAGCGTCTCTTCCAGTAAAAGCAAAGAGCATTGCAACTTCTCCAGGAAATGCGGTGACAGCTGCATTCCCCAGGAATGACCTCATGTGCACTTTCTCCTTCTTCCCTCCTTCTCCCTCCTGCCGGCCCTTCCTTCCTGTCCTCAGACTGGACACAGGGTATTCACTGAGATTCCTCCTTCCAGGACCCCCTGCGCTTTCCTCCTCCCCCACGGTAAGACACAGGGACACACAGGGACACGTGCACTGTTTCCAGGGGGGCTGGGGTGGAGGCCATGGGAGGCTGGGTGGAGGCCATGTGGGGCCAGCATTCTCTTGGGTAGCTGACTTCGTGCTAAGGCCAGGCTGTGCCCAGGCAATGGGTAGAGCTGGATGCAAGGCTTGGAGGCCTGGGTCACCCCCCACCTATCTCAGAGACCCCTCAGCCCAGCCTCCATAGACCACCTGACACCCTGACCATAGCCACCCTGACCTGCCTGATGGTTCCTGGCTGGCCTTCTGTCTGCTTGGCCTGAGATAGGGCTGGATTCCCCCTGACCTCTTCTGCCTGCCTGTCTGGTGTTTAGTAACCCCAGCAGCAGGGGGTCCACATGAGCGGAGACCCCACTCCCTTCACCCCTGTCGCCACAAACCACACAGGCCACGGTGGGCACGTGAATATAAGCCTTCATTGTGCAAAGGTGAGCCCCACGGCCAGGTCTAAGCTGGCCACGGAGGAAGGGTCCGCCCTGGAAGTGGGAGAGAGCCGCCTCTCACTCCACCACCTCCTGGCCCCCAGGCCATGCCCAGAGGCTCAGCGTAGATCCTGGGTTTGAGGAGAGGGGAACCACAGCTTGAGGAGGGCGGCCGAGACAAGATGTCAGGGAGGGTCCTGGAGTAGGGGAGGGGCTGGGGCCACGTCCCTCCAGCCGGTTTGTGGGTGGGCATGGCCCAGGATGAGCAGAGGGACCCTACATGATTGAGTGACTGACTGTGGGATTGAAGAGTGGTGTCCCCCGCCCCAGAAGCCTCCGCCTGCCTGGGCCTGATGGCCGTGGGTGCTCCACATGCCACTCGGGCTGAGGCTCCATAGCAGAGTGAGTGCCAAGAAGACCCCTGCAGAGCAGGACAGGTCAGGGGCACAGGTGGAAGCGGCTGTCAGGTGCAGATCAGGAAGGAGAGGGATGGCCAAGGAGGGAGGTGCTGGAGCACACAGACCCAGACCAGATGGGAGGGAGGCCCTGGTGAGTGGGGAGAGGGCAGAAGGCAGGGGACGGGGCTGAGAGAAGGAAAGAGTGGAGAAGTGGGAGGCAGCCAGGAGAAGGGGGCCAGGCAACTGGGGAGCCTTTAGGCAGAGTTGACATCCACGGACTTGGGCTGGGCCTTGCGGGACGTCAGATCTGAGAGCTTCTTCAGCCGCTTCTTCAGCTCCAGCGGGAACTTCTCGTAGCATTTCTTACATACTGGCTTCATGTCGAACTCCACAAACTTGTTCCTGGGGATGAAGCCAGCAGTCCATGCCCCACTGACTCTGAACCCAGATAATGAGCCAGAGGCAGCAAGGGCCTGCTTCTGGCCACAGGGCACATAGGGATAAGGAGATGGGCCTGGGGCCTCCTTCCCTCCTAGAGGCTTCTCAGATTCGGACCCTCCAGAACCCTCTATGGCTCCCTACTTCCCATGGAAGCCTGGGCTCCAAATCACTGGGCTCCTCACAGCCCTATCCAGGCTTCCCTGACACATTTGACTTTCATATGCTGTCCCCTGAGCTAGAATGTCCTACCCTCCCAAGAGTTCAGAGTCTTTGTGGATGTGTTACTCCCTCCCTCACTATACCCTGGAGTCCCGGGACCTGTCCCCATCTGCCTGGGCTGCCCCTGGCATCCCAGGGCCTGACCACCACAGTGTGCAGGGAAGACTGGATAAGAAAAGGAAGGGACCTACAGAGAGCCCCCACCACACGCCCCTGCAGGTGGGAGGCAGTAGGTGGACTCACTTCAGGGTGAGCTTGCTGTGGCAGGTGGAGCAGGAGAAGCAGTTCACACACCAGGCCTTGTTGAGGGCAGACACCACTGCGAGGGCAGAAGGGGGCTTAGCAGGTCAGCTGCAGGCCCAGCTGTGCAAAGCCAGAGCCAGCTGGGCCAGCAGCTGCAGAACCCACCGCCTGGAGGGAGCGCAGGGGTCGGGGTGGGAGGGACTCAGGGACAGAGGGGCCTCACCATCACCCTCGATCACATGGCTGCAGTTGTAGCAGACGTCCCCAAAGAGCTGTGGACAGAGCAGGGTATCAGTGCGGGCTGCAGACCCCAGCCCGAGGCCCCCCAATATGGCCACTCTCAGGCATCCCCTGAAGCCTTCCCACCAGGCACAGCCTCAGGCTTGGGGTGGGGGCACGGGGCCCACTACATCCATCCCTGGGAAAGAACAAGGTTAAGGCATTGCTCCCCAAGAGTGCTGTCGCTCCTGTTGGTGACCGGGAGGGCTATGGGCCGCCCCCACCTATTCACCAGAGCAGTAGTTAAGGAAGAGGAGGCTGGCTGTCACCCCATTTGCCTGGTACCGCACACTGTTATCTGGCTGGGTCCTCACAAAGGTATGGGCCACAGACACACAGTTTTTAAATAAGGACATTGAGCGGAGAAAGCTGCTCATGTCTCAAGTCTAAGCTGGGATTCAGGCCTGGCCTCAGCCCCTCCACGGGCTCTCAGAGCACTGCCCACAGCCTCTCCTGCTCACATGACAGCCCCAGCCCACCTCCCTCAGGCCCCTTATGACCCCCAGCCATCCACCCAGATCCCTGAGACCCCCAGCCGTCCACCCAGACCCCCTGCGATCCCCAGCCATGCACCCAGACCCCCTACGGCCCCCAGCCGTCCACCTGGACCCACTGCGACCCCCAGCTGTCCACCCAGACCTGTGTGCTGTGGGCTCGCCCCGCCACCTACCTGGTTGTAGTGGGTCTCGCAGTAGGCCAGGCCCTTCTTCTCATAGTGTCGGTGGCCCAGGAATGGCTTCTCACACTTGGCACAGACAAAGTGCTGGGAGGAGAGAGGGTGGCTGGGGAGGTGTCAGGGCTAGAGCAGTGACCCCAGGAGGCAGAGGGAAGGGCAGAGGGGCGGGCGACTCCTTGGTCCTCCTTGAACACGGTGACATCCCTCGTCACTGTCCTCTCCCAGCCTGGGGTTCCCCGGGCAACCTCAGCCCAAGAAGCCAGGAGCTGGCAAGGTGCTGCAGTGTGGTGGCCTCTCACGGGTGGGAGCTGCCCCGCTCTCCGCAGGGTACCTCTGGGGTGTCCTCCACAGACACAGGGTCACTGAGAGGCGGTTTGTAGCCATTTCATGGGTGAGGATGCACCTCCCCCAGGGGCACAGGCCAGGGCCTGGGTCAGGGCAGCATGGCCCACAGTCTCTCATAGGACCTTCTCAAAGAGGCCACCCAATACATAGTTTCTGGACACAGAGATGGCCAGGCCACGGGGGAACACAAACCTCCTTTCCAAGTGTGTCTATAAGAACACTAAAGCCCTCGGTCCAGGGGTGAGAGCTCCAGGTGACCCCAGTGTGCACACCTGGGCAGCCGACCAGTGCCTCGTCTCCTTGAGACTGCACACGGCTGATTTTATCCACCATAACCCCTCGGGGTGCCTCTGGCCAACTCTGGAATCCTCTGAAATGCAGGAGGTGGAAGAGGAAAGGTGGACGTGGCTGCCTGATCAAGACCTGTGGGCTCAGGTCTCCGGCGCCTATGGACAGCTGCGGTCCCTGGCCATGCACAAGAGGGGCAGCTTCCTGAGGCTGGACCTCTCCAGGAGTCGGTGCACAGCATGGGCTGGGATGTGAAGGGGGCTGTGAACGGGGGCACCCCTCAACCTGAAGCCTCATGCTTCTGCCAGTCTCACCTCCACGTGCCACTGCTTGCCCAGCGCGTTGACCACACGGCCCTCAATGGGCCGGCGGCAGGCCCCACAGATGGGGACCCCCATCTTGTCATGGCAAGGTAGGCAGTAGAGCTCACCCTTCAGCTCCCGGGCCTCAGCAGTCAGCTCCTTCCTGGAAGACAGCACAGACTCCTCCAGGTGTCACCCCTGACCTTTGGCAGGGTCACTCCAGCCTCTCTAGCCCAAAGGCACTGTGCCCTGAAAGGCCCCACTCAAGCTGAGCCGAAACTCTCTGATCTTTGTTTTTTTTGGAGACTTCCTGTATGAGCCCCAGACAGGCCCTGGAGCACAGAATTCCCCCACAGGCCTGGCAGAAGGGCCCCTGTGTTCTGCCCCATCAGCCCTTTGAGAGGAAGGTCTGTTCTCAGACCTCCCTCCTCCTCCAAAGCAGACTGAGTGTCTGGGACACGCACGGAAGGGACCAGAAGAGACTTTGAGGGAATAACTCCTCGTCCCTCTCCCACACCAGCACCAACCTCACTCTCTACCCCTACCTCTCTACTCAGTCTCAGCCATGGTCTCTGCAGTTCAGGGGCCAACCTCCCGCTTTCGCCCCCCAAATCTCAATTACCCCCTGAACAGAGTCCTGGAGAGAGGAGCTTCTGGCCCCGGCCACTTCCCGGTCCCCATTCTACCTCTTCCCTGCAGCTCCTCACCTCATGGTGTGGATACCCTCTCTGCCCACCTGGTTCACCTCTCCTGCCTCAGCATTGACCTAGGTGTGAATCCCACCATCCCTGCTCTCTGACAGCCATGCTGTCCACCTGCCCCCACCCCAGGGACAGGATAGGCACCTACCCACAGTGGGTACAGCTGAAGTGATCTGGGTGGTAGGCGTCATTCCTGAACATGAGGGGCTGCTCATCAATGACCAGGTGGCACCGCTGACAGATGTACTTTCCTAGGCCCTTGGCCTTCTCACGGTTGTGGCAAGGTCGGCACAGGTGCCTGTGGGAGGTGAGGGTATTGTTAGGGGCAGGTCAATACCTCCTGCTCCCAGGATGGCCAGGCCACCTATAGAAGAGAGCCCAGGACCCTGCCTGCAGCCTGAGCCAGAGCCTTGGGGCTTCAATGAGGCTCATCCCAGAAAGCAGGAAAGTAAGCTGCCCAGGGGGGCACAGGTACACCCTTTAAAAGAAGTGGCCTCCTGTGCTCAGGAAAAAGACTAGGCATACAGCAGAATGTTCCTGTTTTTCTATCTTTGGCTAGTATGTTTCTTCTTTTAAAAGTGGTATGTTTCCACTTTTCCTGAACCTAGGATAGTATATGGAACAGAATAGACATTTAATTGACATTCACTGGAAAATCAGTTTCATGTCTCAAATGTCCTAACAGGAGCTACAGAGAAGGTTAGTTTCAAAACCCCATCGTGCCCAGCAGAGTGGCCACGAAGCACAGGACCACAAAACAGGCTCGTCCTTTCCTTTGGGGTCCACCAGATAAAAAGGGGTCCTAACGTGTACAGGCACCTTCTGTCTCCAAAGACAAGTGCGGCTGTGTCAGACGGAGGCCCCAAACCCAGGAACTGTCATCACAGAGTCTTTTTTGTGAAGACCTCAGAGTCATTTCTGATGCTACTCCACAGCTGTGGTCTCAACTGAGTGAGAAATCAACATGGTTTCTGTTTCCCCTCCCTCAAAGGAGGCAAGAATTTAGATTCAGGGTCCTCAGGCAAAGATAGACAAAGAGGGCAATCCAGCGCCCCTTGTTTCTGATCCCCACCTGCCACCCCAATCTAAATGTGCTCCTGATGCAGCCAGACCCTCCTTCCCAGGCCCCCAATCCACGCCCCTTCACCCTTCCGTCCTCCACACGGCAACCCCAGTGTTGGCTCCTTTTATAAGCTGGCAGTTTACATAAAGGATTGACTCTCATTCAAAACCTCCCTGCCAGGTGAGAGTGGGCAGTCAACTCAGTGTCCCCAGCCTGGACCCCCAAGCCCACTGTGTCTGTTTGGATCTGGACTCCATCCCGCAGCTCCCTGCTCTTTACTTGCCCCAGAGTCCTACTTTACCAGGGGGCATGTCCCAGAGAGGTCCTGGGAACCACTCGCTAACTAAAATCTGCCTGGCTGCCGGCTGTGCCTCCACCAGATGCTGGGTGCCCAGCATGGGGCAGTGGCTCAGGATCAGCTTATTGAATATGTGAGGGAACAAGTGATTGTGCAATACAAGAAGGAAAGGACTGGGGGCATCATCCCCCTGTGACATGGCCAAGCCTGGCCTGGGCCCTTGGCTCTCCCCACCCCACAGTGGGCAGCAGATGTGGCCTGTAGCAGCAGCCTTCATCAACATGATCCAGGGATCCCACCCACACCCAGACACCTACGCCCCAGCCCCCACCCACACCACCTCCACATCTGGCCTAGGGCTGATCCGCCCCACCCAGCCACTGACTGTGACCAGCCCACTCCCCCTGCCTCTGTCACAGTCAGTCTCTATTCCCCATAGTCCCACTCCCAATTTTGGTGATTACTCCTTAGCATGAGGACAACATTCAACCATATAGAATAACTCTATTTCAAAGCTGTAGAAATTCGCTCAACTTCCCAAATTCTACTGCAATGGTCAACGCCCTTCAGGCCTCCATCAGGAGTCACCTCGATAATGAAAAGTCTGTTGGTGTGTGTCGGGGGGTGGCTCAGTGGAAGAGCACTTGCCTAGCATGTATGAGGCACTGGGTTCAATCCCTGGCATTAAGGAAGTGGAAGGGCAGGTCAGGGGGAACCCAGAAACGCCCATATTTCTTTTTTCCTTTTCTTTCTTCGTGTGTGTGTGTGTGTGTGTGTGTGTGTGTGTTACTAGGGATTAAACCCAGGGGCACTTTAACATTGAGCTACATCCCCCAGGCCTTTTAATCTTTTATTTTGGGATAGGGACTGAATAAATTTCCCAGGCCGGTCTTGAACTTGCAATCCTGCCTCAGCCTCCTGAGTTGCCAAGATGGCAGTGTGTTCCACTGCACCCAGCACACACCCACATTTTCATCCAGTGTGAGTCAGTTCTTCCAGACAGCCCACCCAGAGCACAACAGGAAAGGGACCTCTACCCTGGCTCAGATACCTGCTTACCCACTGGCTCACAGGCAGGGCAGAGGAGCCCCCTACTCTTGTAGACACCCCAGCTGGGAAACAGGTTCAGGATAGACCCAAATCCCAGCACCAGATCCAAACAGGACCTTTGGAATTTTTTTTTTCCAGGTAGAATTCAAATGGAACCTAAGAATTCTAGCATTAAGATATAGCAGCAAAAGAGAACCACACAGCCTTGTGTGCACACGCCTGTAATCCCAGTGGCTCGGGAGGTTGAGGCAGGAGGATCACGAGTTCAAAGCCAACCTCAGCAACTTAGCAAGGCCCTAAGTAACTCATGAGACCCTGTCTCTAAATAAAACACACAAAAAAAGGGATGGGGATGTAGCTTGGTGGTTAAGCACCCCTGGATTCAATCCCCAGTACTGAAAAAAAAAATAGACCCACACAGAACACGCACAGGAAGCATAACTTCTGGAGTGACACAGGCTTGGGTTTAAACCCTGGCTCTGTCAATTTCTGGCATTTGCCACTGAGTAGGTTACTTCACCTCTCTGAGCCTCAGGTTCCTTGCCTACAAAATGGGGCAATAATCCAGATGCACAGGGTTATGCAAAAAGGCAAATTTCAGATGGTGCACATGGTAGGCACTCCCCAAGTGCCAGCCACATACAGTTTTAAATAACAACTTAAAAGTCTTTTGAAACCATGATTGCTGATTTGGTTCTCCAGGTCTTTTGCAAAGATGGAGAGAAATTAGCTTGGTTCATTCAGTCTTGGGAGAGGCCATCCTGGCAATACCCAAATTGCTCAGGCTCCAGCCTCGAGCAAACCATAGAGGAGTCTTAGGAGCCAGCAGTCAGTGGGCTGCAGTGGCTCTCTTGATGGCCCTTCTGTGCTGAGGAAGAATCCACACCGGCGAGGGCTGAGCCTGCTGGGCTGAGCTGCGTCCCCACGGGACAGACAGCGCCCCATTATGAGGCGGCCTGCAGCTGTGCTTGATTCCACATAAAGGCCATGATTTATTCCACATGCCCAAACGGAGCCTAATTATACAGGGCAGGACACAAGGACCGTACAGCAAGTGTCCTGAAAGAATCCCCTCTCATTCCGCCCAACAAGACTCCTCAGCCTCCCGCCCTCTGCATTCACGGACACCCCCTCCCGCCCACCCAGCGCAGGCCTGGGAGTGGCCCCCTCCCTGCCCCCCCATTAGTAGGAAACCA
>NW_026000037.1:22211846-22242873 GCF_001458135.2 Marmota marmota marmota
CCCCCTCCCGCCCACCCAGCGCAGGCCTGGGAGCATGGGCCTGTTGCCATGGTGGCTGGCCCCTCCCTGCCCCCCATTAGTAGGAAACCATCCCCTTCTGAAATGTCCCCTTGTGTCTGTCAGCTTCAGTCAGAGCCCCCCACCCAGCCCCAGCCGTCACCCACTCCCAGGCTCCCAAGGCAGTCACACACTCAGCCTCTGTGACGCTCAGTGGCCAAGCTGGGAGGGGGGTGCACAGGCTGGGGACACTGGAATATTCACGGCCCTGTTGCGGCAGAGGCAGCCGGAGGAGCAGCCCACCCCACAAGGGACCCCTCAGGAATGAAGTAGCCTTTCAGGGCTGGAGGGGCTGCAGGCTCCCTTCCTCTCCTTAAATAGCCAGCCGTCCACCCGCAGCTGCACAGAGGCCACCGCCGACACCACCGCCCGCGCCCACAGTTCACCTGCCACCCCAGCTCCTGTCCCTTCCTCCTGGACCAGCTGTGAGAGGTAAGGAGCAGGACGGGGCGGGCAGGCAGGGCGTCCAAGAGTCACCCTGCTGGTGAACATGGGGCATCTCTTGTCCCTGTCTCCTTGATAATGGCTAGGCCAAAGCTGAACTCACAGCCACCTGCAATGCAGTGTTTTTGCCCCTCCGTTGGGAGCTTATAAAGGACAGGGGACTTTCCCACAGGCCCATGCCGCAGTGACAGTCAGCCAGCACCCACGGCCACAAGGCTTTCTTAGCACAAGAAAGAGCCAGATTCGGGCCAGGAAGGGACTGGTGACCAATGTACAGAAAACTACCTCTGCCAACCACAGTACTGCCCCCATGGCTTCCTCCTCCAGCCGCGTCTGCCCGTATGGTCCCTCCACGGAGGCCCAAGGCCCATCTGACCTGCAGCCACGGGGCCCAGACTGCCCCAGGTCCAGGCCATACTCCACAATGCTCTTAGTAGCACATGCTCTGTGACTGTCTGAGCAGAGTGAGCCCGGAGGACCCAGTAGATCCAGGCTGAGGCTCCAATTTCTAAGTGACAAGGGAGTGAGAGAAATGGTAGGAGAAATCACAGCAAAACAGAAACAACCCAGACAGTTTCGGTCACCGAGAGTGAGTATCCACAGTCTCCTAGGTGGCAGGCCAAGGGCAGCATCAATAGGCAAGGCCACCTGGCAGAAGGCAAGGCAGAACTGGATGCCACAGCCCACCCAGCGCTCTGGGGTGTGAGCCCTATAGTCACACACTCAGAGCCCTGAGTGGTTTAATGCTCTGCTGTCATGTCTTGAAATTCTTACTTTTCAAGCAAGGAATACACATTGGTCCCCCAAATTAGGTGGTCAGTCCTTCAGCCAGGTCCCAAGAAGGAGACACTGAGCCAGAGATGACTCCAGAATGAGCTCTGAGACAAGCCACACTCCTGGCTCTGGGCACGGAGCCCTCGTGGGTCTCCAGAGGTAGTGTCCTGGGAGCCTTGGGTCTCTCTGATCCAACTTCCAACTCCAGGGCCACTGCCCCCTGCTATGTGACTTCAGGCAGGAAAGCAAACGCCAAGCCCTGTTTTCCCCCTTTGTAAAATGGAGCGCCTGATGCCAACCTCCTAGAACCAGCACACACAAGAGGAAGCAGGCCCTGACCATGCCATGTATGGGTGAGGGTGGGGGCCATACCTGTGAGCTGACCTCCTGGAGGGGCCAGGTGACAAATGCACTGTAGAGCACAATCCAGGTCCAACTGGCTGCCCAGGGTAGAGGGCAGCCAGCTCAACCCCTTCCTAGCTCTGGGTTCCGACAGACCAGAGATGAGAAGTCAGGGTCAGCATTGGCCTCCTGAGCCACGTCCAGTCTCCTGCCCCACCCTAGGCTGTAGGCTGCTCTGGCCCCATCATCTACCCTCTCCTGCCCATATCCCCAGCTCCCAGTCCTGGGCAAAAGAAGCAAGGTGTTTGGGACTCTCCTTCTTCTCTCTCTTGGATCTTTTAAGTGGACTAAATCAAGACAGAACAGATTGCCCTGTCTGTTGGGGAGGGGTGGGGGCACCGATAAGGATCTGGGCTTCACTTTGTTAGCAAGGGAGGGCTCTGACCACAGTCCTCAGGCAGCCTCCCAGGCCTCTCTGGGCTGCAGATCTTCCCAGGGAAAACCTAGCCAGTCTCTCTGCCGTTAGGCCCTTGACCTCCTGAAAAGATCCCACTTCTTGATGTTGGAACAACCTGGTGGGAAAACACATCCTGCTGGCCTGAGGTCAAAGCACAGTGTCTTCCTCAATCCAGGCCTCCTCCCAGTGGGATGTCCAAAACAGAACTGGTGGGCTGAGTCCACTCGCAGATGCTGGTGGACAGAGTAGGCCTCTGGCTTCCTCCCAGGACATGACCCTTGCTGAATTCCTGAGGAAGCCCTCCTGAAGGTCGGGTGCTGGGGGAACCGTGGTCAGGGGCTGCAGGGGTGCCAGAAGGTCCAAGCAGACAGGTCAGGGAGGGT
Organism: Marmota marmota marmota; assembly: GCF_001458135.2. Classification (NCBI taxonomy): domain Eukaryota; kingdom Metazoa; phylum Chordata; class Mammalia; order Rodentia; family Sciuridae; genus Marmota; species Marmota marmota. The sequence continues at coordinate 22,214,304 of NW_026000037.1, forward strand.
TCTGGGACTCAAGGGGAGTGGCGTTCACTTGGAAAGACTGAGGCTGAAGGAACTGGCAGGCTTCAAGCACCCAGCTCTCAGAAACAGCCCACCCAGTCAGTGGTGATGAGGGCCACCGTCTGCCGTTCAGATGGCACACCTGAAGGGAGAACAGAAAATACGGGGCCCTTCCCTGCCCTCCAGAGCCTCATGCAGTCGGAGCTCACATCTCCCCATTACAGTGCTGACTGCACCCTCCCTGCCCTGAGGGAGTACAGTGTGGGGTAGAATGTGGGGAGGAGCTGCAGATTTCTGGGTCACCCAGCACTGGCCCTGGGCCATTTCGGCAGGGACACAGCTACTCAGGGGGAAAGCTTCAAGTCCCAGTTTTGCTTTGACCTTTTGCTAAAATTCAGAATGCCTTTGATGATTAGTCACCCCTAAATGGGCACAGGGGTTCTCAGCAGTCCTGGTGGTAATGCTCCGCTCAGAGCAGCTATGTTCCTCTCAGTTAGGGGTGGGAAGTTCTGAAGTCATCAGAGGTCCTACTTGTGACTTCTGGAGGGCAAAGCTTCGCTAGCTAGCCTGGGTTCTCTCTGGCCTGTTTGTTTGTTCACTCCATGTTTGTCCCCTGCTCTGCCTCCAGCCAAAGCATGAATGGCCTCGAGGTGGCCTCCCCAAGTCTGACCGACAACTCATCTCTGACCACTGAGCAATGTGGGCAGGAGACGCCCCTGGAGAACATGCTGTTCGCTTGCTTCTACCTCCTGGATTTCATCCTGGCTTTTGTTGGCAATGCCCTGGCCCTGTGGCTTTTCATCCGGGACCACAAGTCAGGCACCCCAGCCAACGTGTTCCTGATGCACCTGGCCGTGGCCGACTTGTCCTGTGTGCTGGTCCTGCCCACCCGCCTCGTCTATCACTTCTCTGGGAACCACTGGCCATTTGGGGAAATCCCGTGCCGACTCACCGGCTTCCTCTTCTACCTCAACATGTACGCCAGTATCTACTTCCTCACCTGCATCAGCGCTGACCGCTTCCTGGCCATCGTGCACCCGGTCAAGTCCCTCAAGCTACGCAGGCCTCTCTATGCCCACTTAGCCTGTGCCTTCCTGTGGGTGGTAGTGGCTGTGGCCATGGCTCCACTACTGGTCAGCCCACAGACGGTCCAGACCAACCACACAGTTGTCTGCCTGCAGCTGTACCGAGAGAAGGCCTCCCACCACGCCCTGGCGTCCCTCGCCGTGGCCTTCACCTTCCCGTTTGTCACAACGGTCACCTGCTACCTGCTGATCATCCGCAGCCTGAGACAGGGCCCCCGCGTGGAGAAGCGCCTCAAGAACAAAGCCATCCGCATGATCGCCATGGTGCTGGCCATCTTCCTGATCTGCTTCGTGCCCTACCACGTCCACCGCTCCATCTATGTGCTGCACTACCGGGGCGGCGGGACCTCCTGCACCGCCCAGCGTGTCCTGGCCCTGGGAAACCGCATCACCTCCTGTCTCACCAGCCTCAATGGGGCCCTCGACCCTGTCATGTACTTCTTCGTGGCTGAGAAGTTCCGTCATGCCCTGTGCAATTTGCTCTGCGGCAAAAGGCTCACGGGTCCGCCCCCTAGCTTTGAAGGGAAAACCAACGAGAGCTCGCTGAGTGCCAGGTCAGAGCTGTGAGCCCGAGGCTCTGTCCCTGGGTGGGCCACAGACTGTTGCAGGAGGAGGGTCCCCTTGGGGTGGGTGACACTGGTCTCAGCAAAGAGAAGGCTGCCCACTCTCCAATCTCCTTGAGCAAACCACCTGTTTCAGCAGGTCCCTACTCGTCCCTCCCAAAGGTCTGAACTTCCAGGTCACCCAGGCCGGAGCTGGGTCTTAACCGCACAGAACCCCTAAAAAAGAAGAAGACTCAATGAGGATTGAGAGGCCATCCCTCTGCAGGGACTGTTGGCTCTGCTTCCTAGTCGCTCCCAGACACCCAGTGAGTTCACCCACGGAAAGGGGGAGGGGACCCAGAGGGACAACTCCAGAACACTGAGGGTCTTTCTTTCCCCCACTAGACTGCCAGCCTCCCTCCTTACAGAAATGCACAGCAGGGAGGCCACGTAGAAAGGCCCAGAAGGAAGGCTGCAAAGGACTCAGGAGAAGAGGCACCCATGAATCTCAGTGGAGGAGTAGGAACAGTGTCTACGGTACAAGGAGTTCCCTTTGCAGTGCCTTTGCCAGATGAGCCCTTTCTGAATTTTGGGGGGATGGACTATAAATTGTAGCTAAACGCCGTAAGTATATTCAGACTGGTTGCCACGTGACACCCAGCAAACGTGGTTTGCAGAACACATTCATCCTGATCCCTCCTGTTATAAACTACACAGAGACCTGCCTGTGGTCTGACAATCCCTAGAGCCTCTCAGCAAAAGGAGCGCGGTGTGTATCCTGCTAATCCAGACCTGGCAGCGGCATCCTGAGTCCCATTTCCTCCTGAGGGGACTCAACCAGCCTCTGCCCACCCAGTTTTGAGCTGTCTCGCTTGGTAGCCTGCATGCGTCCCCCTAACATGTCCTTTTTTGTACTTGTTTGTACTGATCATAAACTGAATTGTAGTTTAAGCTGACGGAGGCTACTGTGTCTGCTCAACGTGATGCCCTTCCCAGAACTTCTCTTCCCTTCAACCCAAGAATGGCCAAGCAGAGGCTGGGGCAGCTGCGGGGGCTCCCTTGCCAAGGTTCTGGTGGCCCACGCCTTCCACCCATGCCTGCCTGAGCCAGGAGGGTCCAAACGAGGACTTTCATTACTCAGCACCCCGGCTGCCACCCTGTCCCCTGTCATTACAGCTTTTCTACCACATGCTACTTTTCAAAGCACTTTTGGCCTCTTCTCATTTTCCCAACCAGTGAATGGGGCAGTGGCCCTGTGCAAGCCTTGGCTCAGGAGGGGACAGGACTCCCTCCAAGCTCACACCTGGCTGGTGACCCCAGTGGTCAACAGCTGTCCTTCAGCTCTTGCACTGTGCCGTCAGTGCCCCACAGCCCCTCACCCAGACAATCTGCAGAGCTCCAAGCACTGTGCCCGCCCTGCAGACGCCAAGAATGACGTGAGGCCATGTTTTTCTCATGAAGCAGTAAATGGACAAGATCACTGCAGGCCACATCAGGAAGGGACAGGGGAGGTGCTGCAGCAGAAAACCAAGTACCTACATGGGAGAGGGTGTGGCAGTCAGATGGACAGCTAGGGAGTCTCTGGGGCAGTGCTGCCTCTTCTGATGTGGGGACACGGAGAGACAGACTTGGTCATCAGTGGAGTTCAGTGGTTTGCTTTTTGTTTCATACTGGGGATTGAACCCAGGGGCACTCCACCACTGCATTCCCAGCCCTTTTTTATTTTAAGACAAGGTCTCGCTGAGTTGTGCAGGCTGGCCTCAAACTCACGATCCTCCTGCCTCAGCCTCCCAAGCCACTAGGATTACAAGCGTGGGCCACTGCGTCCAGCTGGAAACTCGGGGTGGGACCCATTGCATTTGGGATGCCTAGGTGCCCCCCAGGGAACAGCCATGTGGACCACTGAGTACTGGTAGGAAGAAGTCTGGGGTGGTGCCCTTAACTATCCAGACAGGCCATCAGGGTCTCAGGCCTGTCTTCAAAGGCAGACATGAGGGGCCAAGCACAAAGCCCCAGAGGAGAAGAGAATGAGGGAGGGGGAAACCATGAGATATGGGTTCTCACGGGGAGAAGAGGCGTTTCCACCTGAAGGAGGGGCGTTGCCGTGAGAGCCACTGGGAGACCTGTCAGTGCCCACGGTGGCCACAGGGAGCACACTAGGGTAATGGGGGCTCCTGGGTGGAGCAGGCAGGTGCGCTGGAAAGGGCTGCAGCTACACAGGTGTGGGTAGGGGCACCCCAGAACTCGTCCCTAGGGAAGAGGGAGGTAAGACTATCACTCTAGAGAGGGATGTAGAGGTCAGCAGAGCGGAAAGGCAAGGGTGGGGAGAATCATAAGGCTTCTTGAAGGTGGGAACTACTTGTGTGCTGGTGAATGTATGGTCCTGATTGGGGGGACTTCTCTCCAGCGACCTTCAGTCATGTGAGTCTATAGTTGGGGGTGCAGACAGCTGGGTTCCGCATGCAGGGGAGGCCCCGAGGGTGTCAGCTCAACTCAAAGCTCCTTATTCACCCACCGTCACCTCATGGCTCCTGCTCAAGGGCTGTTGTCCCCACTGCCTTCTGCTGTCCTTGAGGAACACTGCCAAGCCCAGGGGGGCTCTGCTCTTGCCCCGCATCCCTTGTCTCTGCAGCCTCACTCCTCATTATAAACTGGGGGTGTACTGACCACCTTGGAGGTACAAAAGGGAGTTGGTAGCCACATCAGTATAGGCCAGGGAGCCTGGAGGGGCCTGGGGCTCAGCCTGTGCTCCCTGTGGTTCCTCACCTGCCCGCGTTCTTCACAAAGCCCAGGTCGGCCAGCTCCACATCACACAGCTCACAGCGGAAGCACCCCGGGTGCCAGTTGCTGTTCATGGCCTTGATCACGCGTCCAATGATGAACTCGCCTGGAAGAAGAGAGGTCCCTGCTTGCTGGGCAGGACTTGGCCCCTGCCAGGCCCTGTCCACATCAGCGCTCCTCCAAGCTCAGCCTGGTCCAAGGAACCCTGCCTGCAGCACAGGAAGGCGGTGCCTACGGAGGGCTGGAAGGGAAATGCTCAGAGACGGGCAAGGTGGGCAGGGAAGAGCCCCTCCACCCAGCAGGCCAGGCCCGTGGGCACTCCACTGCAGGGCCCTCACCCGCCCACCTCCCACTTCCCAGGCAGCAGCGGACTCACCGCAGGATCCGCAGCACGGGGCAAACAGCATTTGGAAGTCGTGTTCGCAGTATTTCCGGCCCTCAAACTGCAAATGGGCCACAGACAAGACCAGTAAATCACCCATCATTCCCACGAGCCTCCTCCACACCCATACCCCTGCTTTGTTGGGTCAGGACCTGATGGCAGGGACGGATGGGTGTGGAACTGAGAGGAGGGCATTCCAGAAGCCAGAGCAGGGGGTGGGGCCTCATGATACAAAGAGGTGCCCAGAAAGGGGCTTCCATAGGAACCACTGCAGAAGTCCCCAAGGCCAGCTCTCTGAGGGCCCCTGCTGCGTGTTAAGGATGGTGGCCCTGTGGGTCCCGAGAGCAGGCCAGACTGCAGGAGGAGCTTAAGCTGGGACGGGATGAGGTCAAGTTCAAATCATATGCATCTCTTTGCCCTATTTCCTGTGTCCTTTCTGTATGGGAAATCCAGAGGTCACAAAAGAGTGAAGAGAATTAAAAAGGGGACACAGGAGGGTCTGACGGAGGGAGGGGAGTGCAGGAATGGAGGCACAACTGAGTCCTGCAGCCAGTGGGTGTGGACACCCCCGTGGAGACACTTTTTGGCAGCGAAGACCAGGCACTGGCCCAAGGATGTCAAAGCTTGCTTCTGTCTCCCTCTCCCTGAACAATTTTTTTCTTGTTTAAAAATCTGGCTTTTCTGTTTTCTATAACAAGTGCCTATTCGACTGCAGCCCTACCCAGTGACCTGGGGAGGCAATGGTTTAAGTTCATCCTGCAGTCATGTCTGAGCGCCTACTGTATGCCAGGCTTTGTTCTAGGCACATGGCCCCTTCAGAACCGTCTACTCCTCCCGTTGCCTCTACGGCTGGCCAGCACTCCCCAGGAGGCTGGGAGGCACCCCAAGAATGCTACTGTGCAAGGCAGAACGCACACCCACATCCATCCACCAACAATCCCTTAGGATCCTCAAAAGCTACCCAGCATCTACCCCCAGTCCCTGGTCCTCACCTCCACTGCCACCGTCAGTGGTGTGCTGGTAAGTGTGTAACAACCAGCTCTCGGTGGCATGGAGGGAGGTGGCTGATGCATAGTGTTGGTGAAAACATCCCCCCAGGGTGATTTCCCGCTGCCAACGTGACACAGACCCAGTCGGGAAGACATGGGCACTGGCTGCCTTGGAGGTAGGAAGGATAGAAATAACTGCCAGAAATAACCGGGGAAGCATAGAGGATAGTAAAATGTAACAAAATAATTAGGAAGTGGGGAGTTTTACATATATGTTACCTTTGTGGGGTTTTTTAAAGTATTTTTTAAGCTGTGTATGGACTCAAGGCCTCTATTTGTTTTGATGTGGTGCCAGGAGGGAACCTAGTGCCTCACACTTGCCAGGCAAGTGCTCTGCCGCTGAGCCCCAGCTCCAGCCCCACCTTTGTTTTTAATAAAATGTTTCTTCAATTTATGCATTTCCACAACTTAATTTTTTAATGATGACTATTTAATAATCATTTTGCAAGACTAAAGATTTAACAACCTGCTCCTATGAGCTGGTGACAGCCACTTGAGGTCCCTTCACTTTTATCTGGATCATTGTAATAACCCAACTCCGGGTCCCACCTGGCCTCCAGCTTCTGTCCCCGGCCCCCTGACAGTCTCCTCTAACACAGCAACCAGAGGGGTCATTTTCCAAGATCAGGCACACCGTGTGACTCTGCATTCCTACTCCAGTCTCTTGAGGAGTGGAAGCCTAAGGTTCTATAGGGCTCTACGGGACCAAAGGAGATCCATCTCCCTGTCGTCCCCATCTCCTGCCATTCTCCTGTTCCCTCTGCTTCCCCGATGGCCTTCCTACTGTTCCCCAAACACCCCGCACCCCCCACCACCACGGGCCTTTGCACATGCTGTGTCATTATGAGTGCTCTACCTGCGGATGCACAGGTGGCTCCCCACCTTTCCACTCTGCTCAGACGTGACCTGCCCTGGTCGCCCACCTCCTGCCCTGGATTCCTTACGACCAGGGCACAATAGATGCACCATCGAGTCACTACTTACCGTCTGTTCCCAACAGAGGCCAAGTGCTAAGAGGGCAGCCTCTTCCTGCCACCAGGGCGTGCTGGTCTCTGCCCAGAGGAGGTTGTGAAGTCACCTGTGTGGCCTCACATGTTACAGCTGACAGACAGGCCCACACAGGTGCGGCTCAAGATGTGGACCTATCATTGGTCAGTTCCCAGGGGGTGGGCAGAGTCCTACTGACCCCGAGCATCCTCACCTCATAGAAGAGCCCCTCGGGAAAGGGCCGGAAGCACTGGGCACACACGAAGCAGTGCTCGTGGTACAGCTCCCCGTTGCTGTTGACGATGCGCTCCGCGGGCGCAAAGCGGGCCTGGCAGCGCTGGCACACGGCGTTGGCCAAGGCATCAGACATGTTGCTGGAGGGGAGAGGGCGTGGGAGGAGGTCAGGCCCGGAGGGAAGGCTGCCTCCATAGCCCTCCTGCTTCTTAAACAATTGAAACAGCCTCTGAGATCTGGAAACTCGCTCACCTTCCAGGACCACCAGGCTGAGACCACCTGGCCCAGCTGGGGCCACCAGCTCCGCTGGCCACACACGTCCCCTAACTACTTGTGAAGGCTTGCTAAGCCCCAGGATGTGCCGGGGCTACAGCGTGCATTTCCCACAAGGCCACACCAGCCCCAGGAGGCCAGCGTAGTGTCTCTAATTACTGACAAGGAACAGAGCACAGAGAGAGTGAGCATCGTCCAAGGTCCACCATGGGCCACGGCAGAACCTCCATCCGAAAAGAAACCCCCTTCCTCAGGGAATTAGTCTCAGGTACAGAATATAACCAAGGCTCGGGCTTTGTATTCTCACTCTTATTTAATCCTCAAGGAAACTCCATAGCTACTGTCGCTCCAGAGGATGGGCCTAAGACTCAGAGAGGTTTCATAACACATACAAGCTCACAGCAGGTATAAAAAACACAGAGTCCAGATTTGAATGGAAATTGTCAGATGTTGGAGGTTCCTTCCTCGCACCACAAGTCAGTTTCAAATCAACTATTTCCACAGAAAACTTGTATCATGAAGACATCTAGAGTGTGAATCTCTGGGGGTGTAGTTGGGGGAGATTCCCCTCATCTATGTTGTCTTCCCTCTGGGAGGACTGAAACCCTAACTACAGAAGACTCCCTTGTCCGTGGTTTCAACCATGGTCTGAAAATAGTAGAAAACAGAAAATTCTAGCCTGAAGGTGCAGCTCAGTGGTAGAGCACTTGCCTAGCATGTACCAGGTCCTGATTTCTACCCCAGCACTGAAAAAAAAGACTGAATGAAAGAAAATTCCAGAAACAATTCATAAGTTTTCAATTGTGTGCCCTTCCAGGTTTTGTGTTGAAATCCCACACAACCCTGCTCCTCATCTCACCCTGGACGTGAGTCATTCCTCTATCCAGTAGATCCATACTGTCCTGTGTATGTGTACAGTATAGGCCAATAGCCTTTGGGGGGCTTGGTATTATCCACCGTTTCAGGCATCTACTGGGGATCTTTGAGGGTGTCCCCATGGATAAAGGGGACTACACTGAACTGACCCACACTCTCAGAGGCCCTGAGGCATAACCAGGAGGCTAGTCAGATTCAAAAGTGCAGTCACCATGTAGCCCCGACACCACCCACCATCCCCCTATGACCATCCAAACTCCTGACACCCGCATCTTTGACTAGAGGGGCAGCAAATAGATTCTGTCTCAAGTGTCCACTCCCATGGATTACTGGTGCCTGTCTGGAAGGCTGGGCAAAGAAGAACTGGGTTTCTTCAGTGTGGGCCGTGAGTGTCACAGCAGGTTTCTGGCACAAGGAGACAGACTAGAAACTGGGAAGGGGTCTCCTGTCTTCGCTTGGGGACCTGTGTGGCAGGTACAGGGCCACAAGGCCAATCGGCAACTTGCCAGGCAGGCCAGACTTCTATCCTGAGCTTTGGGAATCAGAGACGCCTGCTGTATCCATGTTCAGACCAGAGGGAAAGGAAACAGGGATGTGGTAGCAGACATCAGGAACAGGCAAAGAAGAAAGGACGGCTTTGCACACAGCAGCCTCAGCTCCCCAGTCCTCCCAGCTCCCTGCTGCTCTCCACGAGGCAGGCCAGTCCCTCGGGATGGATGACTGACCTCCCTGGGTACACTGACTCGGTTGGGACAGGCCTGACTTCCTTCCTAGAGAACACTCTGAGCTTTCTCTCTGGAAGAACACACCCAAGGTGACAGGGGAGACAGTCCAATGCCCGACTATGAACATGACCTCGCGGGTCCTGGAGAGGTCAGAAATCAACAGGAAATCCTGTGACTGTGGGCCTGGAATGTCCCCCTCCCAGGACCCAGAAATGAAACCAAATTAAGGATTCAAGTCCAGCCCCAGTCTTTTGGATCCTGCCTTAAAACCCAGACTGGACTCTGACCAAGAGAGCTCACAGCTCATCTTCCACTTGCCCTCCAAGACCCCTTGCAGACCCCAGGTCTCTGCTGCAGGTGCTGGCCTTGGGGACAGCCCCTCCCTCTCTGGCTTCCAGCTGAGCTGGTCCAACTCCCATGTCCAGTAGCTGCTGGATGGCTGTGCCCCTACGCAGCAGCAATTGTCCCTCCTTACCTAGCTAGCTCCTCCACTAGGCCACTCGACTGTCATGTGTCGAGGGCCCTAAACAGCAGCCTGATCATGCCCCTGTTCTTCTACCTTTTGCTTCATCTTCAAATTGACACCCAGCAGCCAGCCCCTAACCAGAGGGGCTGGCCCATCACTGGTCTGTGCCTAATTCCCCAACTGAGTCCCTGAGTTTCTCCACTTGAGGATTTGCCCCCTTCCCTTGCACAGACTCCTGCACAACCCACTCCTCCTAAACCCACTCATGCCCCAGCCCAAGTCTTGGGCACTAGAAACCCCACGGGGTGCTCTGGGAGTTTTCATGGCTACATCCTCATGCCACCCTGAGAACACAGAACATTCTAGCCCACTGCAAAGACACCTGAATGAGCCCAGACCACTGACGCTCAGCACCACCAGGAAAAAAAAAAAAAAGTGTGAGCTTTCCCCACAGGGGAGGAAGAGAGGAACTGTGTGTGCAACACAGACAGGGGCTCGCGGCGGCTCACCACCTAACTCCAGTCCCAACAGGCCCAGCCACCTGTTGCTGCACCTGAAAGAATTGACCAGAGCAACAGTGGCTGCATGGTGGCACTGGAGGAAAGAAAGACTGGCACCAGCATGTCAAGCACAGAGGCCAGGGCCGGGCAGGCAAAGTGCTGGATAAAGGGACTGTTGTTTTCCAACAACTCGGAGCGTTCCAGAGTCCCTCCAATGGGGCCAGTTCCGGGGGGCAGGCCTGCAGGCTGCCTGCAAGAGGGCAGAAGGTCAGAGACACAGACATTCCACGCCCTCTTCTGCACATTCCACCCAAGAACAGGGAGCACAAAGTCTGCCCAGCTGTCCTCCAAGGAGACACGGCCACCCCACCCCCAGCCACACAACACACAGCACACTGCCAGGGGAACAAACCCCAGAGATGGGGGAGTGAACACCCTTCCCAACCCTCCCCTGCACACCCCAACTCTTTCAATCTGTACAGATGACACAGCCAAATTTGGTGTTTGTTTGTTTGTTTGTTTTGCAGTATTGAGGCTTAAGCCTAGGGACACTCTACCACTGAGCTCCTCCCCAGTCCTTTTTACTTTTATCTGGAGACAGTCTCCCTCAGTTGCCTTGGCTGGCCTTGAACTTGCCATCCTCCTGCCTCAGTCTTCTGAGTAGCTGGGATTACAGGTATGCACCATCATCCCCAGCCAACACAAGCCAAATTGCCACAAGATGTCCCTGAGTTTCACAGTGTTTGACTGCAATGAATGAGGTGACGGGAACCTTCTCTGCAGGCCCTTGAGAGCAGAGGTTGCTAATTCCAAATAAGGAGATTGAAACAGAGAGTGGGTGACACCTGTGGCCTGCTGAGGGTCACACAAAATTGGACTCAGGTCTCCTCCTGTCCCTTTCCAGACCTTGTTTTTTTACTCAACCCCCAACCTTCCTCTCTGCCAGCCTCCCATCAATCAGAGCCTAAAAGATAGTGAGAAGGCCTGGGGAGAGAAAGGGACTAGCCACAACAGGTCTGGTCACAATGAGCCAGGGTTACTGAGGCCACATCATCCTGGTTATCAGTCAGCCCTGTGGCTTGTCCTCTACAGCCAGGCTGCAACCTGCCTCAGATGCTCCCAGCGGCAAAGTGCTCTCTGAACCCAACTTCTTCATCTGTGAAATGGAAAGCTTTATCCAAGGCTTGCTGGGAGGGTTCAGTGAAGTGATGCCCACGGCAGTGAGTGGCACTTCTTCCCTCTTCCAGCTAGGTCTTTACTGAGCACCTGTGCTGTCCCAGGAATTATTCAGGTGCTGGGGGAAGGGAATCCCACTGCAGCACAGCCTCAGAAGGTCCCAGAGCCCGCGGCTTCCAACCCCGCAGCACTGCTGGCCCTTCTCCCAGCCCTTCCCCCATGGGGCCGGTCAGAGACCAAGTCAGGGGTCACCGGGCTGCACACAGTAAACAGGAATTTACACAAAGTCAGCACCACTTACCCTCTGCCATGGGGATGCTTGCCTTACACGTGACACAGGAACATTACAAATGTTTGTGCTTGCCTTACACGTGACACAGGAACATTACAAATCCACATGAAACCTGTCGCAAATTACTGAGCTTTTTCTGCAACTCTGCCACCTTCGTTTCCTATCATCAAGTACATTTTTAAAATATATATATATTTTTTTTCAGCTGTAGTTGGACACAATACCTTTATGTTATTTATTTATTTTTATGTGGTGCTGAGGATCGAACCCAGGGCCTCACAAGTGCTAGGCGAGCGCTCTACCAAGGAGCCAGAACCCTACCCCCTCATCAAGTACATTTTAAGTATGTCACACCGAGAGCAGGGAACCGGCCAAAGGCATGAGGGAAATCCCAAAGAAACGTGTGTGGAGGTGTAGAACCTTCCTGAGACCTGATTTTCATTACGGGCCCAGGTCGCTCCTTACACCTTGGCCATGTTATTGTGTTGCATTCATGTTGTAAAAATTACTCTCCAGCATGAGCTTTGGGCCATCAATGCCCTGGCCATCCACAGGTCTGGTACCACAGATCTCACCAAGTACACTCAGGGTCAAAAGCTGACCTGCTCAGCCATGCTCAGGTGAGTTACTTGGTTTCCTGAACCTCAGGTTACCTACCTGAGAGGAGGGCTCACCGGTTCCTCATCCCGGCCCCTGATGGGGCTGCAGCTGTGAGCCCAGCCTGTGGCAGGCACTTCACAGATGCTTGATCTGCAGGCTGTGAGTCCTCCTTCCCCCTTCCCTCCCTCTTCAAGCCTGGAAGACAGCTCTAAGGGCTCGGTCCTCTATCTCCCTCTGTCAAAGCCTTCCTTGGTCATGGGCAGGCAAGGAGCTCAGAGTGGCTCTCTTCTCACTGGTTAGCATTTAGCTGGACACCTTTCCTCGCTAGGGGCGGCAGGCTTTCCTGTGTCTGTGACTGCAGCTCCCCGGCTCCCCAGCCCCTCCTCTCCATCTCAGCCTCCTTTCCTACAATTCCTCTCTACCTCCTCCTCTGAGGACCCCCCCCCTGTCACTTTGATGCCAATGACTCCAAGTACCCGTTCCAGTCTGAAAGCAACAACGCGCAGTGACATAGGGCAACTGATTTCTAACACACACCCTCCATGCGCACTGCCCCCCAAAAGTTGATCACAAATGACATCAAACCCAATCTCACGGAGTGGCACCCGCCTGCCCTGTGGTCAATCCCAGCCCTGTACCTGAGCCCTGGGGAGCAAGGCCCATGGCCAGCCGTCGGAAGGCCCAGGCGGGGTTTCCGAGACAAGGCCAGCGGCTGCAGTTTTCCTGCCATTGTCCTCGGCGACCCCGCCCAGCCTCTCGCCACCTACCCTGGGGTAGCTGATGGCGGGCTCTGCCGGTGCTGGCGCCTCCTGTACAGCCCCGACGCGGCGAGCGCGCCTAGCCGGGCAGCCATGACTTGGGGCCACCGCCTAATCGTCGTGGACGCAGGCGACCTGGCGGATGTGGCGTCGGACCACCGGCCTGGGAGCGAAGACGCGGCGGGCGGGCGCAGCCACCTCCGCCAGGCACCGCGACGGGACGGGCGTGCGGCGCCTCCCCCGCGGGACAGGAGCTCTGGTTACACGCTGGGATCTCCAAAGGGCAGCAGAGTCAACTCCAAATAGAAAGGATATTGTTCGCGCACCGCGGGGGCAGCTCGGTGAAAGCTGAGGCTGGCTGGGTTGGGTCCCAGCTGGGGAGGGGACTGGGTTGGGAAGGTCCCAAACCAGCATTGAGGTGAGAATGAGAGGGTATCCAGCAGGTCTCAGGCTGCCACCGGCACAGGAAGGACCCCTGAGCCCCCTGAACCTGCTGAGGTGGGCAGTGTGAGACTGGGCCAGTTCCAGAATCCAGGAAACAGTTAAGAAACTAATGAGTGAGTGATACTTGCTCTCTCCCTGGCTCCCATCCCTGAGATCCTCCAGCCACCAATGCCACTTAGGACACCTAGATGAGAGCAGTCAGGTAGGTCCTCTAAAACCCCACCAACAAACAGCCAGGCATTCCAAAAGAAGTTCACACCCTAAAAATTTAGAGGAAAGGCAGTCCCCTGGCTTGCCAGAAGAGCAGAAGCAGAAGATTTTTTACCTGTAGAGATTGCTGGGATTACTTGCCATCCAAGTCAAAGCATCCAAGTTCAGTGCTAGGGCTGTGGCCACTTCTGGACAAGCAGTCACTGTGATCCACAATAAAATAAAGATCCAGAGAACTCACAGAAAAATTTTAACACTGATTCCATTTCCTTGAAGACCCTTTCTAGTAAGTTCAGACAGCACGTATAGAATTTTCCTCCTTCTTCCCCAAGAAAGAGACGGCAGCCAATATTCCAGACAGCGGATGGCTTGAACTGGGGTGAGAGAAAAGTTTGAAGGGTCCCTGTTGCCACCCAGATGCCACTCACACCACAAGGAACACACATCACCTCCGAACATGGGGAAGTACTCATTAACCACTCTGGGGTCAACCTCAAAATACAGTCAGCTGACCTCAAGCATTGGGTGCAATATCATTTATAAACGCGCTCCAATTCCAAAGTTACCCAATGCTGATCAATTCAACAAATATTTTTTAAAGGTGCCTGGGGCTAAAGGGCATATAGAAGCTGAGTTTGGAGGAACCAAAGAGCCATGCTCTGCTGTGACCAGTCAAGGACTTAGGAAGTTTAGGCAGAAAGTTTTGTTAGAGCAGCTTCAAGTCAGTGCCCAGGTCTTGGGCCTCTCTTACCACCCTGGCTCAGTCCTTCCAATGCAGAAATCCTGAACACTAGATCCCAGAACTCTAGCCCAGAGCCACCATTTTATTTAAGGAAGGAACACTTATTTGAGGGCCCCTAGGGCCACACACAGACCCAGGAGGGAAGCTGCCATAGTTTGAGTCTGAAATGTCCCTTGAAGGACATATTAAAGGCTTTGTTCCTAGTCCATGGTGCCATTAAGAGATGGTGGACCCTTTAAGAGGTGTGCCTTTAAAGAGGACAGTTAGACTTCAACCCTTCCTATTTCTTTTTTTTGCATTTTGACCATGATTTTTGCTCTATAAGTACTCTTGCCATGATGTACCATCACGGGCCCAAAGCCATAGGGTCCAGTTAGTCATGGACTAGGAACTCTGAAACCATGAGTTAAAATAAACCTTTTCTCTTTATAAGTTGATTATCTTGGGTGTTTGTTAGAGTAACAGAAAGCTGACTAACACAGAAGCTATAACCCATACGTGTTTTGTACAATCTAATATGTAAATGAAGTTCAAGTACAAGGTTACCAAGTATTAAGCAATTAAAGAAGTACTGTAAAAGGAGACAGAAAAAGTTAGCAATTGGGAGAGGCTTTAGAGTCTGACTGACCCCAAATCTCCGATCTTTGCATAGCCTTGCACCCTCTGTAGCTGGTCCACTGCAGATATAGGGGTAGATGCCATTCTGGGCTACCCAGCCAAGACTCTGGTCCCAGAGGACACAGTTGCAAAAATGCAGTAAGAGTGACAGAGCAAAAAATGGCAGACTAAGGGCCTCCAGAAGTTTATCCTTCTATAAAAACAATGAAAAAACTAACAAAAAATGGTCAGAATCTACTTTTTCAGAGCCCTGCAAATTAACTAAAGGCTTGTAAAAACCCTGAGGCATCTAGTCAAGAAAAGGAGATGTTGGTGGCAGGGTGGCACACACCTGTAAGCTCAGCAGTTTGGAAGGCTGAGGCAGGAGCATCGCAGGTTCAAAGCCAGCCTCAGCAATTCAGTGAGGCCCTAAACAACTTAGAGAGACCCTGTCTCAAAATTAAAAGCACTGGGGATGTGACTCAGTGGTTAATGCCCTTTGGTCCAATCCCTGGTACCAAAAGAAAAGAAAAGAAAGTAAAGCAGATGAATCTTAGTTAAGAAGAATAAGTTCTGTGATATTTTAACTCACCTTAGTTCCTTCTTATCATGCTCCCTAACTGCATGGTGGCCTTGAAAAATAACAGCTCAAAGCCTTATTAATAAGGAGAGAGCAGAACAGAATACTACGAACAATATATCAACAATATACCAATTTGCTGAAGTAGCCAAATTTCTAGAAGGACAGAAAGTATCAAAACTGACTCAAGAAGAATTAGAAAATCCAAATATACCTGTAACAAGCCAAGAGACTGAATTATTAATCAAAAAACTTCCCACAAAGAAAAGCATAGGAACAGATGGATTCTCTGGAGATATATATATATATATTTTTTCAAAATACATGATGTAATCCTCTTCACTTTTGTCTTTAATAACTCCCCCTTGCTGGGTGCAGTGCTGCCCACCTATAATCCCAGTGGCTCAGGAGGCTGAGGCAGGAGGATTGCAAGTTCAAAGCCAGCCTCAGCGATTTAGTGAGGCCCTAAGCAATTCAGTGAGACCCTGTCTCTAAGTAAATATTTTTAAAAAGAGGCTGGGGATGTGGCTCAGTGGTTAAGTGCCCCTGGCTTCAATCTCCAGTACCAAAACAAACAAATAAAAACTCCCCCTTGCCTCAACATTCTTTAATGTGCACATAGTTCACTATGGCATGCATATTCCCACTGCAATGCTCTGTTATTCCCAAATAAATGCCATTGTTCTTTGGAAGAATCTCTCTCTGATAATTTTTTTAGGTTGATATAAATATATGAAGTGGTACACATCTGTACTCCCATCTGCTCCAGAGGCTGGGGCAGGAGAATCGCAAGTTTGAAACCTATCTCTAAATAAAAAATAAAAATAAAAAGGGCTAGCTATAGCCCAATGATAAAGTGCCCCTGGGTTCAATTCCCAGTATTGAAAAAGAAAAGAAAAGATAGAGCAGAGAGCGAAGGATTCTCATAGACATTTCTCCAAAGAAGATATATTAGTGCCCCATAAACACAAGAAAATATGTTCAACATCTTTTAATCATTAGGGAATGAAAATTAAAACCACAATGTGAAACACTTCATTACCACCAAACCAGACAATAAGTGTTAAGGAAGATGTTGAGAAACTGGAACCCTCATACACGCCTGGTGTAAAACTGTGTAAATATAAGTACAAAACTATGCAGTTAACTCAGAAAATAGCTTGACAATTTCTCAAAAGCTTTAACATAGGGTTACCATATAACCCAGAAATTCCAATCCTGGGTATATGCACAGGAAACGAGCAAGTTTCTAAAAAAGAAAGAAAGGAGAAAGAAAAGACATGTTCATACAAAAACTTTTATAAGAATGTTACAGCAGCTGGGTACTATGACTCAAGCCTGTAATCCCAGAGACTCAGAAGGCTGAGGCAGGAAGACTGCAAGTTTGCTACCAACCTCAATAACTTAGTAAGATCCTGTCTCAAAATAACATAGAAGAATATACTTGAGTGGCAGAGCACCCTGGGTTCAATCCACAGTACCACAAGGGGGAAAAAAGGACTCATGGCAGCATTATTCATAATAGCCCCAAATGGAAACAATTCTAATGTCCACCATCGATGAATGGATAAAAAAAATATGGTACACCCATACAATGGAATATCATTCAGTTAAAAAAGGAATGAAGTCTGACTCATGCTACAACATAGATGGACCTTGGAAACATGCTAAATTGAAAAAAAAAATGAGGTTAAAAAAGGCTCTATAATATATTGTTCTATTTCTATGAAATATCTAGAATAGGCAAATCTGTAGATTAGCATACAGCAAGTTAGTATATTAGCAGGTTTCAGGGGATAGGAGAGGGTAGGTTGACAGCCAGGGGATGCATGGTTTCTTTTAAGGAAGATTTAAATGTTCTGGTGTAGCGAGGGGACAGCCAATCCCTCTGGATGTTATAAAGATGTCACTGTCACAACTTCACTCTTTACTTAAACCTTGGCTGCATCACAACCCCATGGGCTATCCAGAGGGCTCTGGCTGCCCCCTAGCTACACCTTGGCCAACTCCTTCTCCAAGGGAGTCATTGGGCATACCCCTTGCCCATTAGGGATGCAGGAAACATTGTAAGATGTAAGGGGACAGATCACACTCTGCACTGTGCCGAGCACGGAGCTAAGCATGCAATCGGGCACATGGAGGCCTTAGAGTGATGTTCACCTGAGAGCGGTGACCCACTCTGCAGGGGCAAAGCCACTGAGTATAGACTGTAGAGGGTGCCACCTTGAGGGCTTCATTTTGAGGAATGCCTGGGATGGCCGGGCCTCTAGGCAGGTGACCCTCCTATCTCCACCCTCTGGAACAGTGAAGATGTCAAAGCTTCCTTGACCTGTGACAAAGAGCCTGGGTACCATGTATGAGTATGTCACAATGAATCCCACAATTATGTATAATTATAATGCACTGATTGAAAACTAGAAATCGGGGCTGGGATTGTGGCTCAGCGGTAGAGCGCTCGCCTAGCACAGGCGGGTCCCGGGTTCAATTCTCAGCACCTCACAAAAATAAAGGCATTGTGTTGGGTCCACCTACACCAAAAAACAAACAAACAAACAAACAAACAAAAAACCTAGAAATAAATATCTAGATGACTTAAAAAAAAAAAAAAAAGAGAGAGAGAGAGAGAATCTGGGTTTTAAGTTCCAAAGTCACTGTGTTGCAGGCTGAGCTAAGTCTCTTTCTTGTCTGGTACAACCTCTCCCTCAGTAGCCACACCATATTCCATGCCTCACTGACCCTTCTCCCCCTAGCTCAGCTCTGCCTCCCCTGCTGTATTCCCTCTGCCACCCAGGAGGGGCCTCCATGATTGCTGGCCTCTCAACCATCCACTGCCTCATCTCTACCTCGGCAAAGTACCCATGGGTGTATCTGCATAGGGCAGTTCCTCGAATGTCACTCCAGATCACTTTGGAAGCTCTACACTGCCCCCACTCTGCTCTTGCCTGCTGTGATTCTGGGGCAGGTATGGGAGCAGAGGAGGCATTTCCAAAAGGCAACCTGGCTCTAAGCAGCACCAGGGTAGTGAGTGAGGTCCCCAGGATCCGGCATGAGGAACTGCCCCAGCATCATCCCAGGGAAATGGACATGGAGGGACACCGTGGCATGAAACGGTGCAAATAAACCTTCACAGCTTCTGGAACAGGAAGAATTCTCGCCCACTCCCAAGACTGAGCCTCATGTCCATTCCTCAGCAGCTGGCCTGGCCAGAAGCCCTGTGTGTGGAAGGGCAGGAAGCCAGTTCTAGCACAACACTGCAGGCAGAAGGGCAGGCTTCAAAGAAAGATGTCAACTTATGCTTTTGGACGGTTCACAGCTGTGTAGAACAAATGAGCGGGAGAAATACTAAGAAAAAAAAAGACCTGGATAAAGTCACCAAAAGCGTCCGTGAAGGGTAACTCTGAGGAATAACCATGGATGTTTTCTTCTTTCGTTTTGTATCTGTTATCTTCCATTTTTCTGGGATTTTCCTAATTCTCTAAGATGAGCAGTATTACTTTGACCAATAAAGGTGTTTGTTCACCATTCCTGTGTAATTTGATAACCAGTATTTCTCCTGGACCCCTGCAGCAGGAGGACTGCTGACCACACCCTGTCTTCCTGGGTTCCCGCTGGCTGTGGATGGCTGACCTGACAGTGTCCATCTCCAAGGAGGGCCAAGAGACACAGGCTTAAGGGGACACCTGCCTGGGAAATAAAGGTACCTCTGGTCCCCACTCTGGCCTTACTTCTTCCTGAGTGAGAAAGGTCATCTGGCCTTTTATTAGGATCTTTCCAGTTGGAGAGGTAGGTGACCTCTTATGCACCCCAGCCACGCCTGCCTCCACATTGGTTCTGTAGCTGCTACAGACTGTCCCTGTTTTTCTCCTTCCTTTTCCTCAAAAACTGAGGGCAAAGAACTAGGCGGCCGGCAGGGAGCCCTGTAGCAGAAGGGAGGCAGGGCCCCACGAGCTCACAGGAGTAACCACAAGGCAGTCTGTGGAATGACAGCTGCCACCCTCCCAACTCATCTCATCTCACAGATGGGCCTGGGCCAAGGTTTCTCAGTATTTCTAAGTGGGGACCGGGATGGGGGGTGGGGGGGGGCTTTGTCCATAGCCTTGGCAGAGGTCAGGAAGCAGATTAGGGAATGGAAATCCAAACACATCTGAAGGTCTGGTCTCACTGGGTTAGAAGATACACGCTATTTTTGGATTCTGGGGGCTTCCCAGAGACTCTCACACACAGGCCCAATGGTGACCAGAGGCAGTGTGCTCCTATGGGTAGGGGACTGTGCTGTACCTGGGCTGAATTTGGGGCCACCACCCTATACTCCTAGGCACTGTTTTTCACTCCACAAGTCCCTTTTCCTGGTAAAACCCTGTAGGGGCTAAGTCTCCCCTCCTCAGTCCAGGAGCCCCTCCTCAGGAACATGTTCCTGCTAGAGTTTGGCTAGAAAGGGGCCCTGGGCCTCAGGGACCAGCCCTCCCTCCCAGCTCTGAGTCATGCACTTGTACCCAGCCATGTTCCAGAATGGACTGTAGAGGTCAACACTGGCTGGACACTGGTGAACATGTGACCAGTCTCTAGAGTCACTCAACCTCTATAACCTCGGTTACCTCATCTGTAAAATGGCACAAGGGGCCTGAGAGCAGAGGACAGGACAGGCTAGGCGAGTCCCCTGCCCACACCCTATGCACCTTGGGCTTGGGTACAGTTGTGGCCAAATCCCTACATGCAATTTACTACTGTTAGCCTTTTTTTTTTACCACCCTGATTTACAGAGGAGAAGAAGGAAGTCTCCAGAAGCAATGGCTCACCCAGAACCACACACCCAGGGTCTGAGAAGTTAGTGGAAACTGACAGCCAGGTTTGATGTTTTGCCCTTTAGTTTGGTGTGATCTTGGGCAAGGGCGCTGCCCTCTCCGAACCCTGGTTTTTCCTTCGTGATGGGGTTACTGTCCCGTCCAGCAGGGTTCGCTGGTTGGGTGGGCAGGGGGTTCCACCTGTGGCCACGGCCCCCCAATCCGGAGAGGGGCGCTGCTGCCAAGGAGGGTTGACCGAGTCCTGCCCCTGAGTAGATCCCAGGCTGAGTCGCGTGAGGCAGCCGGGAGGGCTGGGGTCCTGACCCCGCGCCCCCGGGGGTCCCCGCGCAGTCCCCGCCCGCGTCCCCCACTGACAGGAGTCCTCCTCTCTCCCTCCCTGCGCCACGGCCCCGCCCGCGGACTNNNATGGTGGCCGCTCACGCGGAGCCGCGGGTCGCCTCTGGTCGCCTCTTGGACTGGCTCAGCCGCGGCCGGCAGCTGATCGCGGGTGCGGAGGAGGGAGACGCCCAAAAAAGGCAAGAGCGGCTCCACCCGGCGGAGAGCGGGTGGGGGCCGGGGTGGAAGGGTGGGGAGCGCAAGGTTGCGGGGTGCGGGTGCGGGGTGGAGAGACGGGAAGGGGGCTGCGAGCGGGAAGCGGGGTGGGAAGTGGAGGTGGACGCTGCCACCCTTCAGCACCGGCCTTGGGGGACACCCGAGAGCAGCCAGCCGCGGGCGTGGGTCACATCCTCGCCACCCGCCACCCGAGCTCCGTTCGCCACCTCCCGGATTCCGGGCATAGTTTTCCTTTTAAAGTGAGTGAAGTTATAATAAACACTAACGAGTCCCCCACCCCTCCAGCTCCACCGGGGGACACCCGGCCGGTGACCTCCCTGAGTCCACTGTTCCTGGTCCTAAGGAACCCCAAGCACTTGTAGGGGACGGTGTCATGAAAGGGCAACGCTGAGACCACCTCCCCAGAGTTCTCACCGCGGTCCCTGGCAGGACAGAGGAGTCGTCTCACAGCCTTTATGCTCCAGAGAGACATTTCTGGGCACCACCTTTCTCCCGCCAGGCCCTAGGGATCCCCAAATCTACACAAAACTGCCTCCAGGAAGGCCAAGCTCCTGGGGCGTCCCTCTTCCATGGGTAGCCTAACAGGGCACACTAAGATGCCAGGCCAGTGCCCTCTCCGGGAAATATCCAATTCATCCAAGTATAAAGGGATTCTGCTTGATCCCGCATAACTCAGCAAAAGGTTTTTGCTTTTAAACAAAATCCAAAGACCAAGAACCAGGGACTCATTTCCATAATGAAGTGCTACTAACAAGACACCATAAGAGCCCATTAAAACGATCTGGTGCCATAAAATCATTTAGGGAATCTATTTCTGAGGAAATTATTAATCGAAACAAAATGCCTTCACTCTCCCTAAAGGCAGACATTTCTAGCTGGGCAGTAGAGTGTAGCTCATAACTGGAAGCAGCCCAAATATCACACTGTGAGGCCAGGGCTGGACAGCCTGATGTGTTCACAGGATGAAACATTATAACTTCTAGATAGTCCTGGCTACCGACAAAGACTATCTAGAAATGACTAGACAAAGCAGCAACTTTCAAATAAACTAACAGTAGAATTCAGAGCCAGGAGTTCAGAATAAAATGCAGCTCTGACTGAAGAAATAAACATGGAAAGCACCTGTTCCCAAATAGCTGATGTCTCAAAGCCAGTGCGGTTTTTTTTTTTTTTCTTTTTGCAATAGTCTTAGCCAATTCATTTGAACTCTAATCTGACAGATGATGAAGCGGAAAGCCTGGGGATCTCTCAGTTCATCTTACTGTATCGGGATAAACTGACAATGCAGAGGAGCAGGCATGTTAGAACTTTCCAATAGCAATCGACTGCAGGACACACATGGATCTGCCTGTGAACAAACCAGGACCCTTATCCATGGGCCAGCGGTGAACTTAGAGCTGGGTGGCAGCTGTGGGCATTGCTCTGCCCTACTGGGAGTACTGGAGGTTTCAAGGAGCAACAGGCCAGTGTAGCCTGAAGTTAGATTGGCAGGAAGGATCTGGCAATTGCCTAGCAGGGTGTCATTCGTACATTTACTCATTCATTCAACCAGTGGTTTGTTCAGGAGTAGTTATGCCATGTGGGCACTGGTGATAGAACAGTGAGCAAGAAGATATGGACTAGGCTCTCTCAGAGTTTAACTGGGCAGGGGCAGGGGGTGTCAGAGTAAGAGCCAGGAAAGGCTTCTGATGAGGTGACATTTGAGCCGAACTCTGAAAGAAGAGCAGTCCTGCAACCATCTGCAAAAAAAGTATCTGGGCAGAAGGAACAGTAAGCTCAGCATCCCTGAAATAAGAAGGAGCTTGGGGTACTCAGATCAGAAAAGAGAGTGTCTGTAAAACAATAAGATGTGGGTGGGGCATGAGAAATAAGAGAGAGTTAGGGGACCAGAGCACCAGCGCCACAGCAGTTGGCAGCTTCATTGGCGAGGTTGAAGACAGACACCACACTCTCATATCTACAAGGGTGAGCCTCAGAAGACATCATTCTTTTTTTTTTTTATTGGTTGTTCAAAACATTACAAAAGCTCATGATATATCATGTTTCATACATTTGACTCAATTGGGTTATGAACTCCCATTTTTACCCCATTTACAAATTGCAGAATCACATCGGTTAAGAAGACATCATTCTAAGTGAACTTGGTACACAATCCACACCAAGTTCTAGAATAGGCAAAACTAGACTGATGGCAAAAAAAATCAGAATGGCAGCTGCCTCCCACGTGCCAGTTGGGCAGAAGACAGGAATTGACCGGGAAGGGGCATTATGGGCATTTCTGATCATGTTCTATATCTTAATAGGGCTGTGGGACACACAGGTCATGGTGACCAAAATACCTGCCAAGAACAGCTAAGAGAAGGAAAAGTTTATTTGGGGCTCACAGTTTCAGAGATTTGGTCCATGGACAGTCAACTCCAGTCTCTCTGCTGGGCAGCAGAGAGAAAAAGCACAAGGGAGGAGCCAGGGACCAGATATAATCCCTGAGGGCATCCCCACCCTCCAGCCACACCCCACCTGCCCACCTGCTTACAGAATTACCATCCATGAATCCATTCAAATCATTATTCTTTTAATCATTGGTGAGGTTACAGCTAATAATTTAAATCTAATAATTTCACCTCTGAACATTCCTGAATTAATATATCAGTTTCTTGGGGGACACCTCATATCCACACCATAACACAATGAATGTAAATTTTACCTAAAAAGAAAAAATAGGAAACAATATTGAGCTCTGGTCAATTATCATTGACTTGTTGATGTGTTTAGGTGAAATGGTACCCTGTGACCCTGAAATGTATGTTAAAAATCAATATGGATGGATGAGTGGATAGACAGGTGGATAAATGAACAGAGATGGTAAAGGGAGTCTATCACAGTATTAATGGGAGAGTCTAGGTGGTGGGCATCCAAGTATTCAAACTTGATGAGTGCTTGAAATTTTTCATAGCAAAATATCAGGGTGGGGGGAATCTTCCTGGTGATTGTGTGAGGGACACAGTGATGCAGAGTCAATCCAACTGAAGGCTATTTTTACACGTCCAGGAAGGATAAGGTTGTACCTTGGGCCAGCAACCGGGCTTAGACACAGAGTCTATTTTGCAATGGACAGGATTTGCCTATCCATTTGATTTGAGTGTGGGTGGGCGCTGTGTGGGTGTGAAGGATGCAGGTGTGGGGGGTGGGTGTCAGGGGTATGCGCATGACCCATCTGGTGGCGTGGGAGATGACTGGCAGATGTCTTTGCTTTCTTGGATTTTGTGGCAGTGGGGCAATGGGGGCAGGTCTGTTAAGGGTGAAGTTGTAATGAAGCTGCTACAGCTGAGAGACCACTGTGCCTCAGGGAAGATCTTGGGAACTAGGGGGCAAGGGATAGGGACCGTGGGAAACTAGAGCTCAGATGAGAAGTCTGCTGTCTGGCTTAGATGTGAAGGTTGGATATAGATGCAATTGGAACCCAAGAGCTCATGGGAGACCCTGAGGGTATCTGTGCCAACACTCCAAAGATGAGAGGTCCCAGGGAGCACAGAGAGCTAGAGCAGGGCAGCCAGTGGGAAGGGATGGTAAGGAGGAGAGTGGTAGATCCCAAAGTTCCACAGCAGGTGGAGGGAAAGATCTCCAAGGAGGAGAGTGCCCTTGCCCCGACAAGAGGTCAGGGAGGAATCTGGGTTTGGCATCCAGAGCAGGCCCATGAGAGTGAGCACCTTGCCTCAACTAGTCCAGCTGGAGAGGAGCAGCCAGGGACACTGCCTGTCCACCCTCAGGAACAGCCCTTGCTACGGTCTACGTTCTGTGCTCCCTGCCACGGGGAACATGGTGGGAGGGGAGAATGGAGTGGACATGGGATATCCCTGGTGGGCAATAGCCCCTCCGGGGTTTGGTAGAGTGGACAGGCCAATGGACACTCAGACAGGAACTTGGATTACATGCTTAATGCACTGATTCAGAGAAGGATAGATGGTCTCTGAGATGTCCAAGGTCAAGGTGGGGCCACCAAGTGGCACAAAAGCTGCCCCAGAAGGCAGAAGTTCAGGGTCCCCTCAGCCATTTCCTCTAGTGCTGCGGGAAGTAAGCACCCCTATGAACAGGCAGTTGCCCGAGTTATCCCGCACCATCTTTCTCCCTCACCCCGCTCCATGCCTGCAATCCAAGATACTCTGGAGCCTGAGGCAGAAGAATGGCAAATTTCAGGTCCACCTGGCAATTTAGCGGGACCCCGTCTCAAAATAAATAAATAAATAACCCAGTGTGGTAGCACACACCTGTAATCCTAGCAGCTCAGGAGGCTGAGGCAGGAGGAGCTCAAGTTCAAAGTCAGTCTCAGCAACTTAGTGAGACCCTAAGCAACTTGGTGAGACCCTGCCTCAAAATAAAAAATAAAAAGGGCTGGAGATGTGGCTCAGTGATAAAGCACCTCTGGTTTAAATCCCCAGTACCAAAAATAAAAATAAAACGGGCTGGAGGCATAGCTCAGTGGTAACGTGTGATGTGAGGTGACTCTTCTATCCCAAGTCTATCCCCTGAATCTAGCTTAGGCATCGCACTCTCAGGGCACTGGGAATGGCTAAGACACTTAACATATATTTAAATCAGTCAGCTAGTTCATGTGGGGCTAAAGTGCATTCATGAAGTGGCCTGAGAGGACCTCTAGGGAACAGCAGGGAAGTCCCTGGACCCTCCCAGCAGAAGTCTTTCCTTGCTGGGGCTCTTTAGACCAAATGACTAGTGGGTGCCACCCCCACCTCTATGCAAACTGCTGGACACCTGCTGTTTTGAAAACCAAATGTTTCTTTTTAAACCTGTGGTGAGCTCTCAAAACCAGTGTTAGACATATCATCTGACCAGCGGAAATGGCTTTCTTCTCTCTGGACCATGCAACAGCTGAGACAGACCTTGGTGGGATGATGGGCTGATAATTTTGCTAGCACTTGAAGAACACACTACAAGAGATCCAGAGGCTCTTTTTAGTCTAAGGCAGATCCAAACCCCTTAGTGAGAGTCAGATCTACTCGGGGATAGAGGTAGGCCAAGGAGCCGTACCATTTCCTGAAGACCTTGCCTCCAACTCAGAAGAGGAAAATGCCATTTCACCCTCATCTAGGTTCTGGGACAGATGTGATTCAATTCACAGATTCAGAACAAGAGCAACAAAGAACCGCCCCCAACAAATATTCACGAATGCAGTGTTTTTGCACCTTGACCTTCCAACAAGAAAACAGTTGTGGGCTGAGGTTGGGGCGGTGGGGAGATAGATCAGTGGTAGAGCACCTGCCTAGCATGCGCAAGGCCCTGGGTTCCATTCCTGTCAAAACACACACACGCGCACACACACACACACACACACACACACCCCACTTGGGCACAGATACCGCAGAGTTCTTCAGTTGCAGATGCCCAGCCTCTCATTGAATATTTCATCCACACACCAAGGTGCGTTTTTGCTTCTTTTCCATGACAATCAACCCACTTTTCCATCAGAGATTCTCTAACCTCTGTCCCAAATAAAGATCGGCCTCCCTCCCTCTAATCCTCCAACCCCAAATGTGGCCTCCCCAAAGAAGACCCAGTGTGCAGCCAAGGAAAGCTGGCCTCCAATGTCCTGATACCCGGACTGAGAAGGTGTGTCCGAGGCTAACCCAGATGGGCACACCACTCCGGGGCAGGTGGCTACATCAGCCTGGCCACTCAGAGGGCCTAAGAGAATGGCAGGGAGACTCAGGGGTGGGACAGAGGGATAGAGAATAGCTGGTGGAAGAGACCTCCCGAAGCCCCACGCACGTCACAGCTTCTCTACCTCAATGGCTGAGATGTTGTTCCACCTCCTTGGCTGCTTCCTTCCTTGAGTGCTTCCAGTAACTGCCCTGAGGACAATAGGAGCTGCCCAGCCTGCTTGGCATAGCCACGTGGAGGCCTGGGCAGCAGCCGGGAGCGTGCAGCCACATCAGAGTACCCAGATACACTCCAATTCCACCTCTCCCGGGCAGGAGGCTTGGCCCAAGGTCCAGAGCTCCCAGGGAGGCTGGAGGCACCTTGGGGTCAGGTGAGGACAGAGGAAGCCAAGGAAGGAAGGAAAGGCCGGCCTCCCCTGGGGAGACAGGCCCACAGAACAAAAGGAGCAGCAGCTGTCCTCTGAATTCCCAAGGATTGGCAAAGGGACAGCTGCTAAAATGAAAATTTCCTGAAGCCCTGAACTCATAAGCCCCTGGGAAGCCTGATGTGGACATGTGCCAAAAATGAGCCCCACAGCCCCCAGTGTCTAAGGACCTGAAGAAACCAAGAACAGCTACTCAAATGCCTTCTTGCCAATTATTGCTTTCCTTGCAAGGAGGAGGAAAATCTCAGGATTATGTATCTTTTTAATTTTTTAAAATATTTTTTTAGTTGTTGACCTTTATTTATTTTTATGTGGTGCTGAGAATCAAACCCAGTGTCTCACACATGCTGGGTAAGCCCTCTACCACTGAGCCACAACCCCAGACCTTATTTTAAACAAATTATTTTATAGTCTTCTGTTAGAAAACTTTCATTGTATTAGCAAACGCCCAAAGGCAGAAAGAAGAAAAATTCTCTCAAGTTTTACCACTGAAAGTGGGTATTGACCTCACTTTGGTTGCAGTCTTATCTGCGCATTATTTATTTTAACTGGATTGTAATCATTTTGTGTTTGCAATTTCATATTTGTTTCTCTCTATCAATGGCAGTGGTTTGCCACCACCTCAGTACCCATCGGGGGCTGCCCTGGCTTTGAGGGGCCCTGTTCACAATCGTGCTGTGAATACAGTACCTGGGAGCTCCCTGATTTTGTGCTGTATGGGGAGAAAAGATGACAGTGTTCCACTATGTCCACAGTTTGTATATACAGTGTTTACAGCCATAACTGGTGGGTGTTTTTCGGTCAAATTTTATCTGGGTGTTTAATTCTACACAGCACGGAGCCCAACAGAGAGCTAGATACACGGCAGGCATACGAAAATTTATTGAAGTAGTGATTGACACTGCATTGCCATGTTGTTTAAAATAACCTACCTGCGTGTTATAAATACGCTGTATACCAGAACATAAACTCCCCAAGAACAGACTCCTGCCTTCTTCCCTGTTCTATTCTCGGAGCAAGAACAGGGCTCCATTCAGAATAGTCTCTCAGTAAATAGTTGTTAAAGACATGCTCTTTTAAACATTTTTGTTAAATTTTGTACTCCTGAGAGGAGCTGCCTAAATGAGCAGTATGTATCATACATTCATTCCTCAAAGAATCCCAAATATCATTTTACACACACTAGGAAAGTATAAAACCCATTGGCTTATTGGACAGGGCCAGTCCTTGAGGATGACTGGCCAGGCATTTAGATGGCTTGTTGGTTTCCTGCTCTTTTCAAAGGAGAACTTTACTAGACAGACCAGTGACCAGCTAACCTGGGCACAGAGAACCTGTGCACTTCTGCCAGGCACAGAGCTTTGGCCCTTCCTCCTTCTATTTTCCATTAGAAAATTTTTGTGGGGCAAGCAAGAACTGGAACATGGGGAAGAGAGTCTTTGGTCTGATCAAAAAGCTGGGGCTATAGCTCAGTGGTAGAGCACCCCAGGGTTCAAACTCCAGTAC
This sequence comes from Marmota marmota marmota, assembly GCF_001458135.2. Lineage (NCBI taxonomy): Eukaryota > Metazoa > Chordata > Mammalia > Rodentia > Sciuridae > Marmota > Marmota marmota. Next base: position 22,242,557 of record NW_026000037.1, read on the forward strand.
TGAAAAAAAATTTATTTTTAATTTCAATGATAAAATATAATTTAGAAAACTTGATAGGAAAGCCTATTGTATTTGCCCATATTGTCCTTATTATTTCTTTCCTGTTTTCTGACATTCTAAGGTTTCTTCTTTCATGATTTCCTTTAGAGAACTTTCTTCGGCATTCTTTTAGGGTAGGTCTACTGACAATTCTCTTAGTTTTTAAAAGTTTTTCTTTTCATGGAAGAGTCTTGATTTCCCCTTCATTCCTAAAGGACCTATTGCTGAATATACCATTCTGGGTTGACTTTTTTTTTTTTTTTTTTTTTTTTTTTTTT
>NW_026000037.1:22243054-22259213 GCF_001458135.2 Marmota marmota marmota
TTTTTTTTTTTTTTTTTTTTTTTTTTTGGATCACTTGGGAAATGTTGTGCCACTTCCTCCGGCCTCCATGGTCTCTGATGAGAAATCAGCTGTCATTCTAGTTGTTTTTCCCTCTGAGTAATGTGTTATTTCTCTCTCATTGCTTTCAAGATTGTTTTGCCTTTGGTTTCCAGAAGTTGAACTTAGAGGTGTCTTGATGTGGATTTATGCTGTTTATAGAGTTTGCTCAACTTCTTGAAATCTCTAAGTTTATGAATCTTGCCAAATTTATGAGCTTTTTCAGCCACTGTTTCTTCAATGACTTTTTTTTAGCACTGCTTCTCACTCCCTTCAATATAGGAAGCCCAAAATAAAATTATCTGTATGTTGTATGCAATTACTTTTTAAATCAGTGAAGAAAAGAGAAAAAGATGCAACCCTACTATCTTTTGCGATTATCTACCTTTATTCAACCCTTTTGTTTCGTGTGAATTCAAATTTACTTTCTAAGATTCCTTTAGCTTTCTAAGAACTTCCTTTAGTATTTCTTTTATATTAGACCTACTAGCAATAAATTATCTCAGATTTTTCTTATTTTGGAGTGTCTTTATTGATATTCTCTATTGGATAAGACATCGTCATTAAGCCTTTCTTTAATTCTTTAAGCATGATTTCCTTTAGTTCATTGAAAATATTTGTAATTATTACATTGAGGTATTTGTCTACTAAGTCCAGCATCTGAGCCCCTTCAAAAATGGTTTGTGCTCGGCATAGTGGCGCACGCCTGTAATCCTAGCAGCTCAGGAGGCTAAGACAGGAGAATCACAAGTTCAAAGCCAGCCTCAACAACAGTGAGGTGCTAAGCAACCTGTCTCTACATAAAACACAAAATAGGGTTTGGGAGGTGGCTCAGTGGTCCAGTTCAATCCCTGGTACCAAAAAAAAATGACTTGTATTGGCTGCTTTTTTATATGTCACTTTTCTGTTTCTTTGAATGTCTCACTATTTTTGTTGTTATTAAAAACTGGACATTTTGGGATACTATAGTATATCATCTCTGGAAATGAATTTCTTCCATCTTCTGGGAGCTGATGTTGCTTTTTAAAATTTTTTTTAGTTATAGATGGACATAATACCTTTATTTCGTTTTAATGTGGTGCTGAGGATCAAACCCAGTGCCTCACACGTGCGAGGCAAGCACTCTCACCACTGAGCTACAACCCCAGCCCCTGATGTTGCTTTTGTCACCTGCTTGGTCATTTATTTGTTTGGTTAGTGAGTTGACAAGCTAATATTATGCAGTGTATCACTTCTGATGTCCACACTCAGATTTTTGTCTCACTTTTATCTTTTAGCCTGACTACCTATTTATATAATATTTTATATTATATAATATAAAATATTTATATAATAATAAATATATATTAATTATATATACTTATATATAATTAATATAAGCCACTTATTATATTAATTATATATCAATATATTATATATATATATATAATAAACCTATTACCATTAATGTGTGTAGTTTGGATGTGCTACCAGTTTGGGATATTTACTTGTTATTTTCCTCGTGCTTTATGTGCAACAAGAGAGTAGTAGCTTGGATTTCCTCCCTCCGATCACTCCTAAGAATGTCATCTTAGGCATTTGCACACTTCCAGACTCCCAGGGATGCATATATGATTTTATTTTAAAGCCTGGATGTCTAAGAGTAGCTTATTGTTCAACCAGTGTTTGGTCAGAGGGTGAACTTAAGCCCCTTGTGCCAGTAGGGCTTCCTCCCTGTGCTGATAGGTCTCTGTGCAGCCTGGGAAATATTTCCAAGTCTGCCCTACATCTTGCTGTGACTTCTCTAGACCATGTGAAGCCTAATGTTTGTACACAGACTTCCTGTGATGCTCCTTCTAGACTTTCTCTGGGTCGCTCCATTACATTTCTGATTATTCTGTCATTCTGCTCGTGTTGTGGAACTATTAGCACCCTCTTAATTTATTGATAAAATATCATAATTTTCAACAACACCTTTAGGCATGGAATTTTCCACACTCTGTTTCAAATTTAAAAGTCCCCTCTGACTCTACCCTGGGCAAAATCTATGTGCTACTGCAAAGGCCTTAAGTTGGGGACAGTGACCAACTTATCCCAGAATGATGCTTCTGCTCTACAAGTGGGCACTGGGATGTTGGTAGTTCCTGGTCTTCTTGGTTCACCCCTCTTGGTATGGAAGCTACAGTGGGAGGGGTTAAGGATTGAGGTCTCATTTTTCTCAGGCTGCTTACCTGCAGTAGAGCTTCTGTCCTACAGCTGGGGTCTGTGGATACAGCAGAGCACTCCTTTTCTTGCATCAAGTAGAGCATTTGTAATAGTTTGTAAGATGGCACTGGCAGTGGAGGGAGTGAATTGTGGTTCATATGCCATATATTTCCTACGATATTTAACCGAGTTTCTTGAATGAATGTTTTTCTACTTGATGGATGACCTTAAGACAATTTCCAAAGACTTGTTGTTTTGAATCATTTTCTCCAGCTAAATGGAGAATGTTTATTAGGGAAGGAATCTACCATACCCTTTCCTCTGCCGTTCTAGAAATAGGCTCGCTGCTTGGCTACATGAGGCTTTACTGGTCGCTCAGCCACTGTCTGCATCTCTTCAGCAAATGCTGCCTGACAATGTCCACCACATGTGGTTCTAGCAGTTTTATCATCTCTAATTTGGAAACCAAATTTTGTTTCTTATATTATTTAAATCATTCAATTTCTTTTTTTTCAAAGTTTTGAATTATTGGCTTTAAAGTGACAGTGCAATTTAACTGATACAATATTATTTCAAAGTGTTCTATTATGATACCATGAACTAAATTGTTAACATTGTGAAACAGAAGGAACAATTAAATAAATGATTTTATTCCATCTATTGAAATAGAAGGTTCACTAAAGAAGAATGTCTCAGAAGTGAACAAGGAGTTTGCCAGTGCAAGTAAGCAAGGGTCTTGATAAAGGGTAGAGTTCAGTTCTGTCTGCAAGCACAGGTTAAGTTGAACCTTTCCAGTTCACCAGCTCTAAGAACATAACCAGCTTCTATAGTTTAGATAGGGTCTGTTGCTGCCAAAACTCATGTGGAAATGTAATTGCCAATGTAATAAAATTCAGAATGTCATGATTGTGCACTGTTAAGAGGTATTTGAGCCCAAGGCAGTGACACACACCTGTAATCCCAGCTGCTTGGGAGGCTGAGGCAGGCAGCTCACAAGTTCCAGGCCAGCCTTAGCAAGGCCCTGCCTCAAAATAAAAAGAAAAAAAAATTAAAGGGCTGGGGATGAAAGAGTGTTTGCCAAGCACACATGGAGCCCTGGGTTCCATCCCCAATACCACCAGAAAGGAAAACAAAAAAGAGGTGTTTGGGTCATGGGGGGGTGGTGTCCTTCCTCATGAAGATACTAATGTAGTTCCTGCAGGAGTGGATTACTTATCATGAGATACGGTTGTTTTCATAAAGCACGAAGTTCCTTTTGTCCCCAACTCTCTTAGTATACACCTGCTTGGCCTTCCACTTCTCTCCTTGTCAAAAGCTAAGCAGATGGATCTCACCTTGTCAAATGCTAAGCACTATGGTTGGGACCTCCCAGCCTTCAGAACTGTGATTTTTAAAAAAAGAAAGAAAAGAAAAGAAAAAGAAAAAGAAAGTCTGTTCTTTATAAATTACTAAGTCTCTTGTATTCTGTTATAGCAACAGGAAACAAACAAAGACAAATGACGATTTTTTCAACCACTACTGCTTTCTAAGAGGACAGGGCTCAAATTAAATTCAATGTGCTCATTCCCTTCAACTACTGGTTGTCGCTGACAATCTTCTGAGTGGGTGATGGACAGACTAAGAAATAAAACCTCAGGGAGGCTTGCTGACATTGTGTCTGTACAACCAGGTGAACTAGTTTTTGGAAGGTCAGATATATTGAAAGATGATGCCCAAAATGAAAAAAGGGAAATATTAATAGAAAAGGTTGCATCAAAGTAAAAAGCCAGCAGTGGAATGAGATGGACATCATTACCCCAAGTACACATATGAAGGCACAAATGGTGTGACTCCACTTTGTGTTCAACCAGAGATATGAAAAATTGTGCTCTATATGTGTAATATGAATTGTAATACATTCTGCTGTCATACATAACAAATTAAAATTTTAAAAAATACTCAAAAAAATGTAAAAAGCCAGAGTTGAACCTTGGAAGTGTCCTGTTCAACAGGTTCCAGGAGGTCAGTGAGGAGAGCTGGTGTCCAGCAGCAGCACGCTCAAAGTTTCCTAAGTCTCTAGCTCAATGATGGTGTTTTAAATGAGCTTGTAACATCTTGGTTACCTTCCACATAAAGGTACACACGACCCAAGCCTTCTGCCCACTTGTCCAGGGAGAAATTTAGCTGACAAGAGTGTGCTGGGGTGGAGAATCCTTCAAGCTTGCCAGACTTTCATTCACAGGGCTTCTCCAGGTCTTGGGAGAAAGGTCCAGGCAAACAACGGGTTGGGTGGTCAGGCTTTTGTTTTTGGTTCAAGTCAGGTGACAGGGAGAAAAATCGGGAGTGTTCTTTTGGATGGTTATAACCAGCTATTGATAGCAACTGGAAGAACTTAAAATTTGGTAAGGACTGATAGTACGGACAAGGTAGAAGTGCCCATTCCAATTTGCAACTCCAATTGCAAATTCCAATGAACAATTGCAAACTCAATTGTAATTCTAATTAACAACCCATTCTTGTGATCAAATGCAAGTCCATTTACTCACTGCTTAAAAAGGGCCCAATTAATTCAGGACAAGTTGTTGGGGTCAGGAAAAAGATTTATTCAATGTATTAATCAACTTTTCTTTGTTGTGACCAAAATATCTAACAATAACTTTGAGAAGGAAAGATTTATTTTCACTCATGGTTTTATAGTTTCAGTCCATGGTCAGCTGGCTCCAAGGCAGAAACATCATGGTGGAAGGGCATCCTGGAGGAAAGCTGCTCAGTTCATGGCAGCCAAGAAGTAGAGGGGTGTGGGAGGACCGGAGCCCTTCCAGGGCACACCTCCAGTGACCTACTTCCTCCAACTAGGTCCCACTTCCCAGTAGTCCATTCAGCTATCAACAGATCAATCCATCAAACTGATTAACTGCTGGATGAGGTCAGAATCCTCACGATCCAATCATTGTCTAAACCCCACCTCTGAACCTTACTGCATTGAGAAGCATACTTTCAACACATGAGTGTTTGAGGGAGACAGTCCAGATTCAAGCCATAACTAAGAAGATGGTGGATTAGGATCCTGAAAATCATCTTAATTCTTTTGTAAAAAGAAATGAACCACTTGCCCTTTTATCTTTGGGAGGAAATGATGGAGGAAACCTGGTAGCTGGTAATCTGTTGATCCAAATCAGTCTTGAAGGGCAATGATACAGATTAGGTAAATTTGGGGTAAATCAACCTTATGCTGCTAGTTTATATGATTAATGAGGGCTGTGTACTCAGGGAAGCAAAGGCTTTTTCTAGCAAAGGATAATTGTAAGTGTGACTATATTCTTCCATCTGTGGAGTCGGCAGTAGAGTCAATTAAATCTCCGCCAGACAAAACAGAGTTTGCATAGCCATCAGTTACCTGCAATTTACAAACAGATGCAAAGTAGCTCAAAGACAATGAAATTCAATAACCTTCCATAATGTGCTATGAATTAAATGCACCATTTTCCACTAAAACAATATTTTCCCTTCAGGCTCCCAATTTTGATAAAAAATTATCTCAAAGAAAGATGATGATGATGATGATGATTTTGGTACCAGAGATTGAATTTGTGATTCTCCTGCCTCAGCCTCCCTTGTCACTGGGATTATAGGACTGCATCATGGGGCCCTTCAGATTATTCTTCTTATTCTGGTCCACAAAATAAAACTGCTCTGATTAGACTTAGTCTAGTTATTTTCATAGGAAGAACATTTACCAGATGGGCATCATGTGGTGGGGCATGCCTATAACCCCAGATACTTGGGAGTCTGAGGCAGAAGGGTCACAAGCAGTAGGCCAGTCTGGATAACACAAAGCTGTGGATTCTATCTTCCATCTCTCCCCCCACTTCACATGCGTGTGCCTCTTCAAAGTTTGTTTGGTAGGAAGTTTACCTAAAGATATCAAATTGGCAACTCAGGGGCAGGAGGATCTTCAAGTTCAAGGCCGGCCTCAGTAACTTAGCAAGGACCTAAGTAACTTTGTGAGACCCTGTCTCAAAATAAATAAATAAGAAGGGCTGGGGATATGGATGTGGTTAAATGCTCTTGGTTTCAATCCTTGTACTAAAAAAAAAAAAAAAAAAAAAAAATTGGACTGGGCTTTCAGTAACCACTTAAGGCCAGAAGCTAGGAACTTGCCACCAGACCTGGTGAGGTACTCTTAGCTCTGGAAAAACTCCTCTCTTCTTCAGTTTCCCAGAATATCCTCAGGTCTCTGGCCTGCCAGAAAGTCATCTTCATTACAATTCCAAAATTGTGGGAATGATGTAAGCCAGATACCAGGCTGGTTTTCCCAAAAGGGCTTTGTAAACACTAGCTCCATAAAGTCAATCTCAGCTCCTTAAAAGGATCTAGTTATATCTGATTAAATGAGCAGTATTGTCAGACGGGGAGTGTAGTGGAGTATTTGACTGGCAGGCTTGAGGCCCTAGGTTCCATCCCCAGCACTGGAAAAAAGAAAAAAAAAAAAAACATCATTCTCAAATATGACCTTCCAGGTAAGTCCTTGTTGTATAACCAACCGTTTCCAATTATTCCCCATTAGCATGAGGAGAATTTATGACAATAGCTGGTATGCCTATAACAACACAAATACACAGTAGGAGATTTGACTTTTGGAATGGTCAGGCAAAAGGAAGTCATTTTAAAAATGATTCACTTGTTTATGGAAACAGTGTATAAAATTGTTATGAGTTTTAGGTATAAGGCAAAATATTCTAAATATATTTTTTAACTTTGATATAAGATGTTAAACTCTAAAACAGTTAAGTTTTAGATAAAAAATTTAAAATGAAGTTTTTGGGGAAATTTTTAATAATATTGTCAATCAAGAAAACAAACTACACCTACTTTCTGTTTCCACTTAGATCACAGAAAACTCCAGGATTTCACATAACCATTAATTGTACAATATTGAGGTCAGAGCGATTGTAGCTAGTACGCCAGAAGAGATCTAGTAAGATCTTGTAGTCCTCCTGCCTCGACCGGAGTCGCTGGGATTACACAGCAAACTGCTGAGACAAATGGAATTAATCACTCTGAAGTTACACACACAAAATCTATTACCTTAGAAAATTCGAGAAACACACAAGCATGGCCCACCCCGGGACTCCCGGAGTGGGAAAGCAGGGGTTTGTGCAGCACTGGCTGAGCAGCCCCTGTCTGGCAGGCTTGGGTCAAGCAGGGCACTCCTCTTGCCCCTCAGGAAGCTTCCCCAACCCCTGTGGCCTGGGCCTGGCGGGCCAGACGACCACGCAGCCATGACCTCTTGGAGGAGAGCGCTCCTGGTCCCACCTGCATCCTGGGCGCTCAGAGAAATCTCAGTGCAAGTGAAGGCACTTCCTGCCTGGGACCGATAATGCGCTTGGGGACCCCTCCATCAGAGCTCGGAAAGAAGCGCAGTTAAATCATTACCCACAAAGCCCGCCCCCAGTGGCTGTGAGCCCTAGCTGGGCTGCTATCTAGAGCTGCAGCCGCCAGGTCCCCAAGCAGCTTTTGAAAAACAGGAGCAAGCAGCCAGTGCAAGAGGCCAGTCCGCAGTGCTCATCTTGGCTTTGTCCTTTTCTTTGAAATAGACCGACCCGTGCGCAGGGTGCCTCCGAGGCGGAGATGGTGCTCGAGGTCGGCCGAGGACCCCAGACAATGGCTCAGGGATTCCTAATTAGGCAAGACACTAGAAAGCCTCAGCGAATAGAGAGAAAAACTGGAATGAGCCCTCGGCTAGGCATCCAACACTCCTGTTCGAGGTGGTCTGTTTCCTCAGCTTCCAGGAAGTTTAAGGAGACCTCGCAGGGAGAGAGCCGGGATTAAAGCAGTGCCGGAGGGCAAGCAGAGCCGGCTGGTCGCGCTGCTCTCCAGCGCCCCTTGTGGGGAATTAGCGCTTGCTCCACCCAAGTGTGCGAACTTCACCAGTTCCCAACGCTGTGCCCAGGACTCTGCAACTAAATGCCAAGAGCTTTGGTTTTTAGAACCACACACGCATAGCAACAGCCCAAAATGCCCTTGTAGGTAACTAGAACATGTCACCTCAAAAAATACCTCGCTGATAACCCATATGTTGAGCAAAACACAATTAAAATGAGCTGGGGATGTAGCTCAGTGGTACAGCCTGTATTCAGCATGCTGTTGGTCCTGAGGTGGGCAAAAAATAGTTCTCTCTCCTTCTCCTTCCCCACCAGCTCAATACAGAGAGGGCAAGAAAAGAATGGTCTTGGGGAGCAAATAAGCCAAAGATCTATACAAGAAAAAACTACTGGATAACTTACCTGTCCTGCACATTTGTCCTGACAAATAGAATTAATTACTCTGAAGTTACACACACAATCTACTACCTTAGAAAATTCGGGAAACACACAAGTATGGCCCACCCTGGGGACTCCTGGAGTGGGAAAGCAGGGGACCTCCAGGCATCATATCACAAATTCACAACAGTCATTTAAACCATCTACAAATTAGGTTGGGTTTTCCAATCAATGGATTCAGGAAGTATCTTCAAAGCCTTTCAGGCATTTACTGCACTAAAATTGACAGTTGTGTCTGTTCATTCCATTGTCGTAGCACACTTATCAGGTCCTAGGAAAAGAACAATGACAACAGACCCTGTCCTCAAGGAGCTGGCAAAGCTGTGAACAAAGACTATTGTAACTTGGAAATAGTGAACACAGAAAGTGAGGGATATGGAAAATAGATCCCAGGGAATTTTCCTTACCTACAACTATTCCCCTAAGTACCCTCCTGCCAGGTGTGTGGGGTGATGTCTGTGATGAACTGGTGCTTTTGTCAATGCGGTAGAATACACTAGAAGTTCAGGCCTCAGCCAGAGGGAATGCAGGAAAGGCAAATGGGGCGAGCTCTGAAGGGACTCGTAGGTGGACCCCACCTATAGCTGAACTTGCTGTCGCCAGTAAAAGAACAGGTCCCAGGGAACTTCCCTTACCTACAACTTCTCCCTACTCACCCTGTCCTAAATGAGCCCACCACTTTATGAACAGACAAAATTCTTCCTGTGACCTGGCCCTGCTAAACCCTATAAAATTTACTCAGCGCCCTGTTGTATCCCATCGCCATTTTCCCCTTGAAAAATGTGCCCCTCAAGGGCTGGGGATATGGCTCAAGTGGCAGCACACTCGCCTAGCATGCACGGGACACTGGGTTCGATTCTCAGCACCACATAAAAACAAAATAAAGATATTATGTCCACCTAAAAAAAACTAAAAAATAAATATTAAAAAAAGAGAAAATGTGCCCCTCCATTGCTTAATAGAGCATCGACGATCTGTTGAATTCTGCATCCCTTTTTCTTTTTGTATTTGCTTTCAGAAAGTACACCTAAGTTTAAAAGAAGTAGCAGAAGGTATCAAAAAGCAGCAGGCCTAGGAGGCCGGAGGGTGTGGCTTGGGTGTAAGGAAAACTTCAAGATGTTATGAGAAAAGTTGCAGAACACAGGGGACTGACCAAGCAAGCGATCAGTCAGGAGATGGGGCTGAGGCACTGAAGACCCAAACCAGGTATGAGGCAGAGGAACCACCACATCTTGCACACGGGATGTAGAGAGGTCGAGGATCTTGCCAGGCCTCTGGCCCAAACCAAGACCAGAAGACAAGCAAGGTCGAGGTGGGTGTTAACCGTTCATTTATCAACTGTGACCTGGTTCCCAAAGAAATCAAATAAGTTCTGTGGGTCTAAACGTTTTTAAAACTTTATTTTGAGATAACTAGATGTGCGTGCTGTAGTAAGAAACGAGATCCCTCCATACCACAGTATAGCGGCCCATGTAGCCATTGACAGTCTGGACAGTATTTCCAGAGGGGTACTTTGTGCGCCACACACCCCAAATTTTAATGCTGCCACAACTCGTCTAGCGGCTACAATCCAAAGAACCGGTTCAGGCGCTGAGAGAAAGACTGGCAAGAGGTGCGGGGCGGGCCAGCAGACCAGACCTCGAGACTGCTCCAGTTTGCACAGACTGCCCTGCACGGCCACGCGCGCCACAGGCCCCGCCCCTTCCGCCGAGTCCACCAACCGCCGCCATCTGGCCAAGCCACTGCTGCCGCAAACGAAAGCAGGAAGCGCGTGACAGCCCTCCTCTCCGTCGCCGTCCCGTCGGAGATGGCAGACCTCCACCGCCAGCTGCAGGACTATCTGTCGCAGAGCAAAGCGGGCAGGCCAGCGGAAGCGGAGCAGCTACTCGCTTCGGAGACTGCTGAAGAGCCTGCGGCAGGGGTCGGACCGACGGGAGCGTGGCTTGGACGCGCTGGCCTGCGGTGGACGTGGCCGCGAAGTCACACGGAGCCGGCGGCGGCGAGCCAGGCGTGCCTCCCTAGCGTGACGCGCGGGCAGCAGCTGGCTGCGGGTGGAGCCTGTCTGCTACTCGCTGCGCTCTGCTTCGGTCTGGCGGCACTCTACGCGCCGGTGCTGCTGCTGCGTGCGCGCAAATTCGCGCTACTCTGGTCGTTGGGCTCGGTGCTGGCTCTCGCCGGCGGTGCGATACTGCGAGGCGGGGCGGCGTGCGGACGTCTGCTACGCTGCGAGGAGACGCCGTCGAGGCCCGCGCTGTTCTACGCGGCCGCGCTGGGAGCCACGCTGTACGCGGCGATGGGTCTGCGCAGTACGCCGCTCACGGCGCTTGGCGCCTGCGCGCAGGTGGCCGCCCTACTGGCCTGGTTGGCTAGTCTGCTACCGTGGGGCGGTGGCACCGCGCTGCGCCTGGCGCTTGGTCGCTTGGGCCGCCGCGCAGGCCTAGCTAATGCGCTGCAGGTGTGAACCCTGGATCTGCGCCGTCAGGGAACGACGCGGAACCTCCCCAGAACCCGGCGCCTGCCGAGCCAAAGACTGCACCCGTCCACTTCCGGACTATACCACCGCAGAACGTCCTGATGACACCTGCCGCTTAGGGCGAAGGCGTCGTCCAGACGGTGCTGGCGAGTGTAAACCTTTAGCAGCTGTTTCAAACTGCGACACCAGCGGTTTCCGGTGGTCCTGATCTCGCCGTTTCGTGCTACCCTGGGTAGCATGTGCTCTGAAAAGGAAGTTTTGCTGTGGAATTGGTGCTGTGAAGCTGCTCTTAGAAGTTCTTTTTGCACTGTGATTTTAGATTGAGCTGAGTAAAAAAGGAATGGCTCTGTGCATTAGTTGTTTTTGTGGTTTTTCTCAGGCTTAACTTTTTGTCATTTTTTTTTAATCCAGTGGTAGATGTTGAGCTACAATAGTTTTTTTTTTTTTGGGGGGGGGGGTGGCTGTACCTAAGACTTGGAAATTATTTTCCCTCAGTCTTCAGTGTAAATGAATCTCAGAAGAGTATCAGATTAAGCATTACATTTAACCACTGGATTTAAAAAAGTAATTAGTTAAGGAAAAAACCGAGGTAAACAGTCTTAAGAGAAATTGTAAATTTGGTGCCTTATGTAACATTAAAGGAAAATTGGTCCTGAATTAGATATGAAAGTAGGGGAACAAGAGAGTCATTTTCTGCCCCAAGTTGCCTGGTATCCAGTAAGATGCCGGTAAACCTTGGAGAGGTCTCAGTGCAGAACTGGGCTAGCAAATCCTGGGAACAGGAAGGTAATTCTACTTTCAGAATTCCCATATTTGTTGGAAATTATGGATTTCTGCAGACTATCACTTCTAATTGTATTTCATTTTTAAAGCAGTTTACAGTTTGTCTTTTCCTTTTAGTTGTAGATGTACACAGTACTTTTATTTATTTTTATGTGGTGCTGAGGATAGAACCCAGTGCCTCACATGTACTAGGCAAGTGCTGGACCTCTGAGCTATAATCCTAGCCTGTAGTTTACAATTTCCATGGTGATCCTAACACAGTGTAAAATGCTTTTCATATATAATCACTATAGTCCCTTTGTCTTAGGTTCAGTGGTTACTTTTTCCTACTAAATTTATTGCCAGAAAGCAGGGGTCCAGAAAAACTACAGGTTTTACCATTAACTATAAACTAGTAAAATATATTTAGAATTTAAAAGTTCTGTGCCAATGGTTCTTACATTTAACTGGCACATCAGAATTACTTGAAGAGCAACACTTTAAATAAATTCATTCAGAATCTCTGGAGGTGGGATCAGGCATTGACATTAAAGCTCCTCTGATGATTCCATTTCAGCCAAAGTTGCCCTGGCTTGCGCAGTTTGAAAATAATTGTTTTTGGGGGGACTGGATTCCAGTGTTGCCCTAACATACTGTGTCAAGCAGCAGAAGAGCACTGCTTCTTCCTCCAGTCCCCAAATGTACATTTTTCTGTCCTGAGCCCTTCCCCAAGATATGATACTGACTGAAGTGACCAACATCCACAAGTGGGCTTGTGAGCTACCACCCTGCTTAGTACTTGCTAATACTGCCTCCTCCCCTATTAATAAATAGGGTTATCTACCTCAAAAAGATACATTCAAGTTTTCAGGAGTAAGTTATTTTTATAATGGGAAAGACTTGTGCCATTGACTGCTCTTTCTAGTCCCCTAGTTAAATTTCTATTCTAGTTTTAAATTTCTCTAGAATATGCATGGCTGAGGATTTTAGTGTTTGACATATTTTTATATTGTTGCTATTATAGTTCTTAAGCCAGGATTTTAAAAATTCTGTTTTCAGCCTGACACAGTAACACATGCCTGTGTAATCTTAGCTATTTGGGAGGCTGAGGCAGGAGAATCCCAAATTTAGGGTCAGCCTAGACAACTTAGCTAAATCCTGTCTCAAAATAAAATAAAAAGAGATGGGGATGTAGCTCAGTGGTAGAAAGCTTGCCCAGCATGCCCGAGGCCCTGGGTGGATCCCTAGTACAGCAAAAAACCGAAAATGTCCAGCATTTTCTCAATTCATTGAAAATCTTGTTTTCAAAGCACCTTATCTTGTATTTATTTGAACAATGATGTTTTAAAATGCCATACATACTATATTTCTGAGTATTTTAATAAATGTATAATGTAGAGATTTCTGTTTTTCTCTAAATTCATTCTCAAAATGTGATCTGGGTATCTGCTTTCCCAGGAACCAGTTATAATGTTAAACTCTAAATGCTAATAATTCCACATGAAGGAAGGGAACCTAATTTCTATAAGGATTTGGTCTCTGGATCCTTTTAGCTTCCTGGAATTTGATTATTATTTATTTTACTAATGCTATACAAGTGGAGGACAAATAAAGAATATCCATAAACCTAAAGCAATGCTGATTCTCCTAACAGTGTGTTAATAGTAGGGTGCGGGTAAATGTTTTTAATTTTGAAGTAAAATGAGAATTATTTACTTGGAATCTTTAGGTTGTAATAACTCAAAAATCAGTGTAGGTACTTGACATTTTTCTCACGCCACAGAAAAAACTTGGCCTTTATCATTTTTCCCACTAATACAGCCAGTTCCTATTTCTGTATGCTATCCAACTATGTCAGTGTCCCTTTCCTGAGCAACCACTGAGACTCCAGCACTACTAAGCCTGCCAAGTACACCTGTCTGTCTCCATTGCCAAACTGAAGCTAGCAATATAATGATGTTAAGACAGCTACAGGACTGCCCTTTTAGTAATAAAAAGCTTACTATAAAATCACCAGCATAACAAGTGGTCTAACTGAATTTTTGACTTTCAATCCAAATTAAACCAAATATTTCTTAAATACATGACAGGAATTCACCATTGACAAGAACGTTTTAGCTTACTCTAAAAACTATTCTCTCCTTTAAACACTGGTATTTCCACAAAGCTAGTGTGGAAGAAGAATTGAGGTTTTGCAAAACAGATATTTCAGTACCTTCCTTTTCAGCTTAGTGTGTGAAATGGCTTTAAAGTTTTCAAAAGGATGTATGTAGTTAACCTCTAACTTAAACCCAGGTTTTTCTCATCAAAACAAAGCAATTCAAATCTAAAGTGTGGTTACCGGGAGATGTACCCAAGAGCCCATAGTTGGACAGCCAGATTTTTTTCTTGAGTATAATTTTCCATCTGTCAGAGCATGTCTGAGGCTTTTGAACTACATTAAAGTATTCCTCACTGTACAATAAAAACGATATGAAAGAATATTCAGATGAGAATGTTAAAAAGCACCAAGTTCACAAATGAAATTAGATAACCTACCTGTTCCCTCAAGTCTCAAGTCTCCTCATTTACATCAATAATAACTGTACGACCCTCAGCAGATTAGATACAATGGAAACCAAAGATTTCCTTAAGGCAAGCACTTCACGACTGGTTTTCTGTTAATTCTTGCGTAAATCACATTCTGTATTCATACAAAAACAACTTAAATGTTTTTTTTCTCTGACAAACTGTACATATATAGAAACAAATTTCCAATTGGACATGAACTTAAAGTTGTGGAGGTGTTCCATGTCTCGTGACACTTTAAAAAAAAAAAAAAAGATTCCAGCTTTATCTTCACAAAAACAACTTGGGAGTTAGGGCAATGAGGGTGGACAGGACAAAACAAGTCTAGCTACTCTAGGTAGCTGGCAGCAGTCTCTTCATCTTGAAGACCTCATGAGGGGCTCCTGGGACTCAGCTACCCCAGAAGAGTTCAGGGCTACAATAGTGCGGGCTTCCTTGTGTTTCACTTGGTAAGTCCACAAGTTCTTAAATACTGTCCAGAGAGGCCTAGTACCCACTTCTACCGACCCCTTCCACCACCCCTTGAAGCACCTCGCCTTGGTGGGCCAGAGTTCATGTTGCTCCCTCTACCCCAGTTACTGCCACTCCGGCCCCCTCGAGAAGGGGTGCCACTGCCTGGAGGACCCCCAAAAGGTTCGTCTCTATGGTATCCCATCATGGTGGTCTCCATCCAAAGAGCTGGAACGCCCAGATTTTGGCACTCTCTGAGAAGGTCCCGGGCCTCCTCGGCCTGAAATGAAACATTGATATCAAACGTGACTTTTTATATTAGAGATTGCTTATCAATAACTCTAGCACAAACTTCACTGTATAATGACAGTGGACCACTTCAGGAATGTCTAATGGGTATGCCTCTGCCTCTTCCTGACCACTACTTCATCCCATCCTGGCTCGAGGCCATGGTCCCCCAAAGCTGTGCTACAGATGACAGGAAGCCAAGAGATAAGTATGGAGCACCCCAGGGAAATCTATATTACACTGGGCCATGTGCCCAAACTATGGGAAGTGTATCATCACTCTCTTGTGCATTGGGGTATTTGAGGAAAGGTTTCAAAAGCAGTGACTAAACTCTGGAAGCAACTAAGATACACAAACTACTGCTGCTCTTAATAACAAGGTTCCAGCTAGACTCAGCGTTGACTCTGATTGTCCCATAACATTTGGTGCTTTGGCTTCCTTTTACACAGTTTATAAAATAGAATATTTCTTGAAAAACAAAAAGAAAAACACTGCCTCTCAAAATTATTTACTCAGACACATAAATGTTAGGTATTATTAAAATCTTCTCTCTTTTTTAATATATGTTTAAGTTGTCAATGGATTATTTATTTATTTATTTATTTATTTATTTATTTATGCAGTGCTGAGGGCAGAATCCAGGGCCTCATTCATGCATGCCAGATAAGCGCTCTACCAATGAGCCACAACTCCAGCCCTAAAATTGTCTTTAAAAAAACTTTTCTCATAAAATGATAGTATTTGGTCCCATCTCTCCTATAATGTGCTCTCAGATCACTAATGCCAACTTTATCTTGAAATTTTGAATAGAAGCTGAATGTAGCTGAGACGAAAGATCAAGGGAGCTGGCCAAATATTATGGCTTCTCTTCTCACAAAGCAGCACAGGATGACTGGAGGGTAGCTGGGCAGAGATGCCATCATGTATATCATTTCCACACCAGCTACATGTCCTTAGCCAGGGAACATGCAAAGATGTTCTGAGTGCCCAAGAATTCATCCAAGACTAGTAACAAGATAGCTATTTGAGTGGGCAAGATCTGGTGATACATGACTCATTTTATTTTGGGCGGGTG
>NW_026000037.1:22260232-22340725 GCF_001458135.2 Marmota marmota marmota
GGTCTCACTGAGTTGCTTAGGACCCCACTAAGTTCACTAAATTGCTGAGGCTGGATTTGAATTTGCGATGCTCCTGTCTCAGCCTCCCAAGCTGCTGGGATTAACAGCATGCACCACTACACTTGGCTGTATAAGTAATTTCTGAGGGTTTTGCTCTGAGAAGACCCAAACAACTGTCAAGAACAAAAGGCAGCCAGACACAGTAGCGCACGCCAAAAATCCCAGCAGCTCAGAAGGCTGAGGCAGGAGGATCACAAGTTCAAATCTAGCCTCAACAACTTAGCAAGGTGCTAAAACAAATCAGCGAGACCCCATCTCTAAATAAAATACAAAACAAGTCTGGGAATGTGGCTCAGAGACTAAGTGTCACTGGGTTCAAAACCCAGAACCAAAAAGTAGATGAAAGAAAGAAGGAGGGAGGGAGGGAGGGAGGGAAGGAAGGAAGGAAGGAAGGAAGGAAGGAAGGAAGGAAGGAAGGCAGGCAGAACTTTGTAATGGGGGGACTGCAAACATAAGGCAAGTGAACTTGGGGCAGGAAGCACATGATACTAGGACACTAAGCAGCTGTCTTTCCCAAACCACACCACATATGCCACTGCCCAGCTCAACCTGAAGCCAGACTTGTGGTTAACATTCGGTAACTACTGCTCCTGGCTTAAGATAGCACCACCTTCATTAGGATAAAGATTCAATGTTTTGAGGTGTAAAGATAATCTGTTGCCGTCCTGGAAACACCTCCTGCAGGCCATGTTCCTCGAAGTCTTGTGATTTGAGCGTAAGCGATGTCCTCTCTGGCTCAAGCTGAAAAAAGCAACACTGAAGCTGGAAGAGGATAACTCATCCCCTTCTGCTGAGGACACACGTGAGGGCTCCAAGCAGGCATGAGTGGAGGCCAATCAGATCAGGAGTCTCCAGAAAGCAAGTCTGGCAGAGGGAGAGTGCGGAGACCCTTCAACAAAGAGCTGAAGTGGAAACCGTGACAAACCAGAGATTCCCAGAAGTAACCAGAGACTGCAGGATTGAGTTTGCAGTCACCAGAGGCTGCTCCATCCATCTGTGGTGTGAAGCCAAGCAAACCTTCATCTGCACCACATTTGGGAGCATATGCCTCCTCAGAGCCTAGCCCCAGAGGTCAGAATGGAGAACAGACCCGAGGTACCCTAGTAGGGGTACATGGGACAGGCACAGACCAGGCCTCCCTCCCACTGCAACTCCTGAACTGGAATCACTAGCCTCTCTTTACCTTTGCCTCCTCGGTCCTCAGAAGGGCCCCCTGGGGCCTCCATCTCTCTGTGCTCAGAAGTGCCTGGCCCATCATGCCAGGGACGCTTTCGGGGTGGCAGGGATGCCATGTCCATGCCTTGTAGAGAAGAAGAGCGCTCTCTGCTGGCTGGGGAATGACCGTCATGAGGGGGATGATCAGGGCGGGGAGCATCACGAAAATGTTCATGACCTGGTCCTGAAATAAGAACATAGATCCATGAGGCTAAGAATCTGATACTGACATTACAGTAAGCTGTGACCAAAAGCCGATGGAAATGATACCACGGAGGACACAGAGGAACATGAGAACCACCATTCACACAGGAAACATATGCTTAATAGGCCAGGTGTAAGTCACACCATAACTACATAAGAAAGGCCAAGATTAGAAATCAATGCACCTGAAGGAAAATATAGTTCAGGTAAGTGATTCTCAGATGTTTTAGCCTCAGAACATCCTATAATTTTAAAAACTGTTGAGGGACCCAAACAGATTCCCTTAATGAGACTTATATTTACTAATATTTACAGTGTTAGCAATTAAAACCAATTTTCAATTCATTTAACTTTAGTCTCCAAAACAAGAAAACTCAGTGAAAAGAGTGGTATTATTTTATATTTAGACAAGTCACTTTCCTGTTTGGCTTAAGAGAAAAAAGACTGGATTCTCCCAATACTTCTACATTCTATCTACTGAGATAAAATGTCATGTTGGAAAGACAGGAAGGCAACTCAGCCACCATGGAGATGCAAGTTGGAAAAGACAGGATGTGGAGGGCTCCTGGGCCCCACTTTGTGAATTGTTGGTCTAGTGTAAGCCCGAGACATTCAACAAGCACTTCTTCCCCACCTGGCTCTCGGTTTCCATCCCAGGAATCTGGCTTCCGTCCTCCTTCAAAGCGAGGGAACTCGTCAGGGGTGGGAAGTAAACCTTTCCTTCCTCCTACAAAGCAGAGCAAACAATACTGTGCTCACAGACTGTCCAGCTGTGCTCACAACCACCTGTCCCTTCAGACCAGGTGTCCTCCACACTGCTCACCTCGTGGGGCACCTCGACCTCGGCCTCTGAGATCTCGTGTTCTGGCTGCCTCATCAGAAGCATCAAAATTCTCCTCTGGACCAAAGTCTTCAGGACCAGGAAAACCATCCCTTCCTCTGGGTGGGGCACGACCCTCATGTCTTGGGGGTGCTCCTCTTCTGAAGCTATAAAGAAAAAACAGAACAACCATCTCCTGGAATACCCTCTACGTATGTTGGAGATGTGTTATATACAACATCAATGGGGAGAAAAACAAATTGCAACCATATTTTTTTTAAATACTCATTTTACAAATCCTAATATCAGAGGCCAAAGCAGACAGGAAAAAAACATTGCAGAATGTGGGGTTACTTCAGGTTGCTTTAGGAACAGTAAGAGTGATCCGCACTTCGTAGGTGCCTATGTCATGCCAAGTGCCTTCCACGTATTACTTGGTTGCAGTTCCTCCTGACAACAACCACTGCGGCGCCTCTCCTCTGGCTCTGTTCTTCTGATGAGCACAATGAGGTCCAGAGAACTAAAGTCATTTAGGGACACACAGGAAACAAAGGCTATGATATGAATTCAAGACAGTCTGGATGCTCAGCCCGGGCTCTCTGTCACTGCCTCCCAAGTGCTTTTCATTATCATCTACATTTTTGAGACGGGGTCTTACTATGTTGCCTAGGTTGGTCTCCAACACCTGGGCTCAGCCTCTTCCCACTGTGCCTAGTGATCATCTGTGTTTTTATGATGAACATGTGTTACTTATATAATCAGGAAAAAGGGGGTGCAGATTATGCTAGCCAACTGTCCTGGACATGGTTCGGAGTATGTGCTCTGTAACCTGTCCACAGCCTCCATCTGGGGCAGGCCCAACTGACATGAGCTGCCCCAGTGGCCCCAGTCTACTGTTGACTGGCATACAGGGGGCACCTGGCCTTCAGATGGCCCATGAACTGGTTGGCTAGCAATCTGGTGCCCTAGTGGGTGGACAACTTTCCTTTTACTCTCAGGAACCTTGCAATTGGGAGTCTAAGTTGGCTGAGAATACTGCTGAAGCAGAAAGGTTATAAGGAAGCCTAGGGGAGAACAGAGAAAGTGACCTGCAACCAGAAAAAGGTGTGCAAGCATACCAAGAGAGGTCACAGTCACTGCCGAAAGGGCTGGAAGGAGCTGGGCACAGGCCTATCTGCATGTGCTGTCCTCCCTGTGTGTGGCCTCCTTTCAACCATGCCTTCTGCTCTTTCTGAGTTTCCATTCAGTTATCTTTTGCTTTTAAAGTTTCCATACTAACAGTAAAGTTGAAATAGTACAATGAACACCCATAGACCCTTTACCTAGATTCATCATTTTGCTATGGGTGCTTTATATTGTCTACTTACAAATGTGTTTTCTAAACCGTCTGAAAATCAGAGGCCAACAACATGATGCTTCAACTCTAAATACTTCAGTGTTTCTCTCAAGAGCAGGAACTTTCTTCTGCCTAACCATAATATCATTGTCATTCTCAGTAATATGTGATATTATTTAACATACAGTCCAAATGTAACTTCCCCAGCTGTCCCCAAAACATCAATTAGAGCCAATTGTTTCTCAGTAGAATTCAGTCATGACTACACATTGTTATTTTAGTAGTCATGTCTCTTTGTGGGGCTGGGGATGTGGCTCAAGCGGTAGCGCTCTTGCCTGGCATGCGTGTGGCCCGGGTTCAATCCTCAGCACCACATACAAACAAAGATGTTGTGTCCACCGAAAACTAAAAAAAATAAATATTAAAAATTCTCTCTCTCTCTCTCTCTTTCTCTCTCTCTCTCTCAAAAAAAAAAAAAAAAAAAAGATATTCTCTCTTTAAAAAAAAAATGTCTCTTTGGTCTCCTCTAATTTTGTCTCCTATATCTTGTCTTTAATGACCTAGGGGTTTGTGAGGGTCTGTCCAGATGTTTTATAGAACACCCCACAATCTGAATCTACCTGATTATTTTCTCTTGACTAGATCCAGGTTACACACTTTTGGCAATGGCTGCTTAGACCTCAGGATATCAGTTTGTCTCCTTGTTGATAATGCAAAGGTGTGGTGGCAACCAGATTTTGTTGCTACAAAGGTACATCTTCTTCTTTGCAATTGATAAGTAATCTGTGGGGTGATCTTGCTTTCCCACAATCTTTTCCCCAAAGGTCTTGACACCCAATGCCGATCCTTGCTTATATCAGTTATATCAGTTATGACACTGATTGCTCCTAACAGAGGTGATTTTCTAATTCCATTACTCCTCCTACAGTTGATCCCTGGCACTCTGCTTAAAAGAGGTTTCTCTAGAGCCAGGCACTGTGGTGCATGCCTATAATCCCAGTGACTCCAGAGGCTGAGGCAGGAGGATTATAAATTCAAGGTCAGCCCCAGCAACTTTTGAGATCCACCTCCATCTCAAATTTAAAAAAAAATAAAAGGCGGGGGAGCAGCTTTCTCTTGCCCTCCACCTTTCCCTCCAGCTTTGTTTTTAATAACCTTTTTGGCCTGAGTTGACTTTACCAAATCATGCTTCCTGAAGCAAGGCAGGTGTGCCTAGGACACTGGCAAAGATAATAAACCAGGGTGAGGATGTGACTAGACGAGATAAGGAGAGGTAAGTGGGCTAAAACAAGTCACAGTGAGGGGCATTGTTTCCTTGATATTCAGCAGGATTCTTCTTATGTGTAGGCATCTGCTGTACCATTGCCCTAGTTACAAAGGGATCCAGAGGGTCTAATTCCCCTTACCAGAAAATACCTCCTGTTGTGGATTAAATATTTGTTCCACAAAATTCATATGCTGAAGCTCTCATCCCCAGCATGATGGTATTTGGAAGTAATTACATTTGTATCAAATGATGGGTGTG
Source organism: Marmota marmota marmota (assembly GCF_001458135.2). Lineage (NCBI taxonomy): Eukaryota > Metazoa > Chordata > Mammalia > Rodentia > Sciuridae > Marmota > Marmota marmota. The sequence continues at coordinate 22,265,393 of NW_026000037.1, forward strand.
GAGCCCTGGTAGTGGGAATAGAACCCTCATAAGGAGAGATAAAAGTGAGAGCTCCCCAACCCCCTAATGTGAAGATACGTAAGATTCCAAGTCAGGAAGAGGACTCTAACCAGAAACCAACCCTACTGCACCTTGAGCTAAAACTTCCAGGCTCAAGAAATGTGAGAAAATAATTACTGCCATGTAAGCCACGCAGCCTGTGGTATTTTGTTATGGAAGTCAAAGCAGAAAAATATACTTTCTAATGGACTAACCCCTCTCAAATCACTCTCCTGATTAACAAACAGGTCCATTTATTGAAGATGATCATTGAGCACCTACATCATGCTGCCACTACTGCTCTAGGTGCTGAGGAGATAGTGGGAAGTTGGTGTGCTTACAGGAGATACATGCAATAAAGAAATACAGTCCACCCTCTGTATCCACAACTGGGACTGAACAAATCATATACTGCAATTAAAAAAAAATTGTGTCTATACTAAATATCTACAGACCACTTTTTCTTGTCGTTGATCCTTAAATAAATATACAGCAACTATTTACACAGTACTTACATTGTATTAGGTATTAGAAGCAATCTAGAAATGATTTAAAAGTATTTGGAAGGATGTAAATGGCATGCATGGGGAAACCAATACCCCTCAGATATTGGAGGACAAAGTGTGTATGACTTAATGTCAAGCAGTGCCGTGAGTTACAATGAAATATAAAGGTGGGCAGAAACCTGAAGTGAACCACAAATATCTGAAGTGTGTTCCTGGAATAGGGAAGAGTGAGTACAGAAATCTGGGGGTAGGAACATATCTGGCATGTTTGAAGAGCAGCACAAAGCTGTGATAGCACAAGGGTATAGGTTGTGGGTCTGTCACTGACAGAGGAAATATGACATAAATTGAGACAAAAAAACAATAATGTGAAATTCTGCCCAAGATCAGAAAGTCAAGAAATCATGGAAGTTATGCAGATGCCAAGTTCTTATTTCAAAGAGAATACCTAGATATTATTTTTAAAAAGGGCCAGATTCGGTGGTGCACACCTGTAATCCCAGAGGCTCAGGAGACTGGGATTACAGGTATAATCACGAGTTCAAAGCCAGCCTCAGCAATTTAGCGAGGGCCTAGGCAACTCAATGAGACTCTGTCTCAAAATAAAATACAAAAAAAGACTGGGCATGTGGCTCCGTGGTTAAGTGCCCTTCAGTTCAATCCCAGGTCCACCCCCCACCACCACAAAAAAAAAGTTGTTTTTTTTTTTTTAACCCAATAGCTGTTTCCCTTAGCCCTTGCTATTTTACCCTTCCTGGCCAAATTATTATCAGCAATTCTTTTCTAATATATCCCCAAAGCATGAAAGTGGCCAATACTTCACAGTGGTGTACACTTATAATCCCAGCAACTCAGAAGGCTGAGGCAGGAGGATAAAAAGTTTGAGGCCAGCCTGGACAACTTAGTGAGACTCCATCTCAAACTTATAAAATGAAAAGGACTTGGGATATAGCTCAGTGATAAGAGCACCACTGGCTACTGTGCACAAAAAGAAAACAAAACGCCACAGAGTAAGAGGACAAGGGACAATGCCTGAAGAACAGTAGAGACAGAATTGCTGGACACAGGGGCCTGACTCTCAACCCTCACACTTACAAGACCCAGAAAGTCTAGCCCCACCTGATTCTGTCTGATCCCTTGTTTAGGATGCTCAAAGTAACACCTAGTTCATGGATTCCATGTACCAATCAAATGAAGTGACAGTGCCTGACACAGAGCAAAATTCAACATCATCACTGATTATTCTGAGTCTTACTTGAGATTTCCCAATTCTTGTTTTGTTTTGCTTTTTTTTCTATTCCTTTTATGTTCTACAAGGTTATTCAAGCCGGATCTAAGTTTAACAGGAAGTTTACTTTTCAGTTCCATTTAACTTGGCAATTACATAAGAATTGCATCTATTTCACAATTTCAATTTAGGTATCTGGCTCTCATTTCAACATTTAATCAATGTGAACCTGGAAATTTTTATACAGATCCAAGACCCTCTCATAGTATACTGATCGCCATCTCTTTTTAAAGAAGAATTCTTAAAAATATATAAAGAGAAAGATCTCTAAACTGTAAAGACTAAAAAAACAAAAGCACAAAGCATAATGTTGTTTAAGCCTAAATGCAAAACCTAGAGAAGATAGGGTTAGTAACCAGTGTAGTACTCTTGCCCAGTGAAAGAGGAAAGAGACCTTTGTGGAGAGAACTGATAAAAGGCCCCAGGGAGGAGGCGGTGGACTTGCGCAGTATGTGTCCCACCTTTCTTCTCTGCGCCCTCGAAAACGTGGGTCCTCGGGTTCCCGAGGGAAGCGCTCCTCTCCAGGTCTGCGGCCTTCCCATGCCCCTGGAGGGCCTCGGGCAGCACCCCGGCCATCTCCCTCGCTGAATTCCCTGTGATCAGGAGGAAACGGAGGCCCAGGGCCCCCTCGCCTCCATTTCTCTTCCTGTGGCAAAGGTCCTCCTCGCCCCTCAAATTCACGTAAGCGGTGGCCAAAGCGCTTGTCGGGGTGGAAGTCGTCAGGTCTGCTGAAGTCATCGGGGAAGTCAGGGTGAGGGCCACGCCTGTCAGGGGGACCCCTGCAGTCCTGGCCACCCCGAAAAGGCCCTCTCTCAGGCCCATGCTCAGGGCCACCACTCTGCTCATGCCGCCTCTCTGACATCGGGCCTAGGTGATGGTTTGGAGGGCCACGGGAGTCACCTGAAGGAAACAAAGCTGACCATTACCATGACATCCAGAAAGCCTGCCAACACAGGTCTGACCTGCAGCATCTCGACGTTTCAGGATGTATTAGAATGTTTTCCCTCTGGGTTCTCAGCATACTTAGAAGACAGTATCCCTGAGGCACCATATAATGGAAAGACCATGGGCTTTGGGTACAGAATTCAGCTTCACCTCTCACTAGCTAAGTAGACTGACCTCAGGAAAACAACTAATATCAAATGAGACCAGCAGTATCTACCTCCTAGTATATACTAGAAAACATCTGAGAGAACCTCCAGAGCGTGAGAATGAGCTTCCCTTCCCCATACCTATTCTTTCAATGATTTCATTAGGGTCACTGGCTCCACACTCAAGAGGGCACATCAGAGAAAAGCAATCCTCCTTTGTACTTCAGAAAGCTACCAAGGTCATTATAAGGTTCCAGGTCTACACTGCTACCACCTAAAATGCCACCCCTTTAACCCCTGACTCATTTAACTTGATCCCTTCATTAATATGAGAAATCTCAACACATTGCTCTTTGAGGTTCATGGAACCATGGGCACCTCTAATAACTGCCTGGTGACCACACAGCCTTGCTGTGCTTGTTTGAGTTTACAAGAACACTTTTTCTGCCCCATTTTAGCAAAGATGTCCCTCATTTACAATATTAGCACCATTCTTTGAAGGCAGAGTTTGGGAATCCACTAAAGATAGCACCTACCCAGCACACGCGAGACTCTGGGTTTGACTTCCAGCAAGGGAGGAGTGGGGGAGCAGAGCTTAATAAAAAAGGGAAAGTCCAATGAAATGAATATGTACTGGTTAAATTAGTCTATCTCCTGATTCTGAAGGAACTGTTTTTCTGTCTACTGAGCTAACTACAGTAGCCACTACCAATGTACACCTACTTTCTGCCAACATACAATTTAAATCAAACATTTTTTAAAAGGAGGTAGCAAAGAGATTCTTGCTTCTGAAACAAGAGTGTTTTTTTTCTTGCAGTACTAGGGCCTGCAAGAAAACACAGTTTTTATGAGCTGGGGATGTAGTTTACTGGTGGAGCACTTGCCTAGCATGTATAAGGCCCCAGGTTTAAACATATGTATAGGAAAAACAATTCAAACCTTAAATTTAAGAATGAAATCCTTCTACTTGCCCAACTCATGCTTTTTACTGATGTTCCCTGGCAATAAGATGACCCTCTCAGTGTAACACAGTCAGCCATAATTCTTTGCAATCTCCCTCCCTTTCACTTTTTCTTGGTCATTTCAATTCTTCCTCACCGTTCAACATGAATAAAAGCTTAAACATCTCAGTATAAAAATATGCCATTAGAAATAGTCTCTCTTTAGCCAGTCTGTCCCTTCTTTCCCCTTGGCTGTCTTCTCCATGCTGAGGCAAGCCCCTTCCTAAGGTGCTCTCTGTTCAGTCAGTTTGCAAATATCTTTGATCCACTTCCCTCTGGAATATAGGACACTCAATTCTGTGTGTTCCTGCAGCTAAGGCCTTCTCTGACTTGATGTTACCTCAACTTATTAGACATGGCCTTCCTCTGGTCTGAGAAAGCTGCAAATGTTCCATTTGGACTTACCTATGATTATTAATCCCCCCATTACCTCTACTTGTTTAAAGGACCCTGCTCTTCCAAGAAAAGAAACCCACCACTACAAATAAGAAGGGATGTGGCACTGGCGATGGGTGGCAATGGAGGTTAATCCAGTAGGGGATGGAAGGGCCACTTTCTCAGCTCTCCCTTCAACCTTTGGTCCCTGGGAAGAGAAAGAGGAGGAAAAGGGGGTGTGGGGGTGGGAAGAGTAGAGAGAAAGGGGAAGAGCAAGGAGAAGGAGACAAGTGGAGACAGACACAGGGTAGGGAAAGGAAGAGAAGCAACTCTCAGTTTGTGGATGACAGTATTTGGGGGATTAGACTTTCTTAGGGTCCATGTCTCAGAGATGGCTCTCAGTGTTTTCATTCTCTCCCTATGAGTCACCTCTCTCCTGAATATCCTCCACTACCACTTTTATGTAATGAGTTAGAAATAAACACTCTCCAATTCCTTGACCTCACCCTTTCCTACCTCTGAATCTCACATAAACTCAAGGCTGAGCTCTAAATTTCCAAAGTTCCAGGGCTACAAATGCCAACAAAGACTTCTCTTAATCTGATAAAATTCTGTCTCCTAACTGCCCTTGGTCCACACTCCTCAGTATCATCCCCAACCCCAACTCTCTTAATAGCACTGCCCCATTTTGCCCTCCAGCTCTGAGGTGGTGGGGTGAGAGGGTGCAACATGCAGTAGGTCAGCCCAACCAGGGCCATTGGTGCTGGCATACCTCTTTCAGTTTTGGGGATCAGCTCATAAGCCCCACAGCTATTGCTGACAATTCTCATCCCTTCACTTTATATATCAACAACCTGAGGCACCACACATTAATACATCGCTTTCATCTTTTCAAATGGTGTAGGACAATGAAAATAGTTAAAGAATTCACCATAAGACATAATTTGGGGTGATAAACACTGTTAAAATCCTGACTCCTTTACCCTGACAAAAAAAAATTAAGTAGAAACAGTTGAGCTCTTGAGGATGATGAATGTGCACTTGCATTTCATGAGCTCAGGAGCCACTTCCACTCCAGGCAGGGGACAGGCCAGCCTGCAGAACACATGCTCCTGCCAAAACCTGGTGACACCACCAGCATCTGGTGATGAGGAGCTCAGATCCTTTGGCCAGCATTGTTGCCTAACTAAACACACATATAAAAACAACATAAGATACAACTATTATCTGAAATGGCCATACCCTTATTTCCCCCAGCAGTTCAAAAGATCATTGTATTAATTACTTACAAACAAAAACATCTATTAACTATAAAATGTATATACTGGATGTAGAAAACAATCTCTTATTCAGCCAAGCAGATATTTACCTTTGTTAGGGCCAGGTCCTTGTCCAGGGTTCAGAGGGGGGATGCGACCTTGTGCTCCCTGTTGTCCTAAGCCTGGTATGAGGGGCGGGGGGCCTGTACTTTGTCCTTCCTGAAAAGATGTTTTCAAAGTGGGAGTGTGAAATCATAGACTTGTGCTTCAAATGCATTATCATGTAACAAGATAAAAATACTAGGTTGCCCCCAAAGCCTGCAGCACTAAATATTTAGTGACACTAGAATAAAATTGTCCCTAAAATGGGAGAAAGAAGATACTTTTCATGCCGTAGTAAAAGAAAGCACTTGTATTTTAAACCTGCTAACAGGTTTATTTAGAGCCAGTTTTGTTTGTTTGTTTGTTTTTTGTAATGCCAAGGAAGAACTTTAATGGAAAGTTAGAAAACAATACACCACTCTGAAAAGGTCTTCTTAACTTCTGGCAAAAGTAAAGGTCTACCAATCTGCCAGGACAATCAAACTCTGCTGTGACACCCATGAATCCTACCCGTGACAGAAAGTAAGGAATGTCTAAGTAACATCAGGACTGAGCTCTCCTACCCTAGGATTACACAGATTAGAAAGGCATTCTTCCTGGCTTCTCTTTTGCTTCCCTCTTATCTCTGCTCTCCAACAACCCCATTGCTCAACACCCACTGCTCATTCTAGGTACAGCACCTTCATCCATCATGCTGGATTCATTTGGTTCCTCCAGCTTCTGTTTGATACAGACTTGCAGCTCTTATTTTCATAGTCTCATTGCTTATGATTTGGAGCTCAATCCCACCTTGTCCCTAGTCCTAATATTCTCTATTTTTATCTAGTCATATCTGATTGCCTAGCCCAATAACCTTGGTTCAAGTCGCTTTTTAATTTTTTTTAGCTGTAGATGGACACAATTTATTTATTTAAATTTATGTGGTGCTGAGGATCGAACCCAGTGCCTCACAGGTGCCAGGCAAGCACTCTACCACTGAGCCACAACCCCAGCCCCATGGATCAAGTCTCTTGACAAACAAATACATAAGTAAATAAAAATACACCTAGTCATTCCTTATTTAAAAAAAAAAAAAAAAAAGCACACATTTAGTGACTGAACCTACTATGAAAGCACAGTTTCAAAAAAAAACTAATAGCAAACTTGCTCTCAGGTCCCAATCTACTAGCAGCCCTACTAGGAGGGCTATCACTGGCAGTTAAAAATGGCCATTAGAGGCTGGGGATATAGCTCAGCTGGTAGAAAGCTGTCTTGCACGCACAAAGCCCTGGCTTCAATCCCCAGCACCACCAAAAAAAAAAAAAAATACTAGTAACAATAAATGTTGGCGAGGATGTGGGGGGAAAGGTTCACTCACACATTGCTGGTGGGATTGTAAATTGCATTATGAAAAGCAGTATAGAGATTCCTTAGAAAACTTGAAAGGGAACCATAATTTGGCCCAGTTATCCCACTCCTCCGTTTATACCAAAGGACTTAAAATCAGCATACTACAGTGATGCAGCCACATTAACGTTTATAGCAGCTCAATTCACAATAGCTAAACTATGGAACCAACCTAGGTGTCCTTCATCAGATGGATGGATAAAGAAAATGTGACACACACACATACAATAGAATATTACTCAGCCATAAAGAATGAAATTATGGCATTTGCAAGTAAATGGATAGAGCTGGAGACTATCATGCTAAGTGAAATAAGCCAGTCCCCCCAAAAAACAAAAATGTTCTCTCTGATATGTGAATGCTTACCCCAAACAAGGGAGGGTGAAAAGGGGAAGAATAGAAGTTCATTGGATTAGACAAAGGGGAATGAAGGGAAAGGAAAATGAATCAGACATAACTTTTCTTTGCTCATATATGAATACACAACCAGTATAACTCCACATCATGTACAATCATAAGAATGGGATCCTAATTGGAATAGGTTGTACTTCATGTACATATAATATGTCAAAATATACTCTACTGTCAAGTATATCTAAAATCAACAAATAAAAATATATTCATTGTCAAAAAAAAATGGCCATCAGTAACGGAATGTCAGTAATTAGTATACTGCTTCATTGCCTGCCCACTTTTGGCCCAGGACAGCTCTAATTAACATCTTTCATGCTGCTACTTAAAAGCCTTGAAAGCAGGTCCACTAAATTAGACCATGGAAACAACTGGTTTAAATAATTGGCCTAGTGTTGTATGAAAGGAGAGAAGGTTAGCACTCCCCTTGACAAGGATGGAAGAGGCCCTCAGGCCTGACAACACGCATACGGTTAAGGCATTGCCACCTACTTCGTGGCATCTAACCATCGTTTTTATACAAAATTACATACAAGAGGAAGTGAGGGGAAAGGGGGAAAAAAAAACCAAGGGGGAGAAATGAATTACAGTAGATGGGGTAGAGAGAGAAGATGGGAGGGGAGGGGATGGGGGATAGTAGAGGATAGGAAAGGCAGCAGAATACAACAGACACTAGTATAGCAATATGTAAAACAGTGGGTGTGTAACCGATGTGATGCTGCAATCTGTATACGGGGTAAAAATGGGAGTTCATAACCCACTTGAATCAAAGTGTGAAATATGATATATCAAGAACTATGTAATGTTTTGAACAACCAACAATAAAAATTAAAGGAAAAAATAATAATAATAATAAAATAAATAAATAATTGGCCTAGTCAAAGTGAAGAAAAACAGATTTCAGCATATGAAAAATATAAGCAAAGATTTTTGATCAGGCAACTTCTGAGATTTGAAATACCTACACCAATGTTAAATCTTCTGATTCACTCTACCAGTTCTATAGGTCAACTAAAATTTTAGAATTGCCATGCTTTTCACATATAAAAATCTTAATATATGGACAATGAAAACTCTTACAGAAATTTGGGCCTATTCTCTTAAATCTGACATGTTGATAATTTCAGTCATAATATACTAGTTAAATTTCATTTTTTAAAAATCCTTCTAAATGAAAACTGTTAATTGACCATCAAAAAAAAAAAAGGAAAATAACCTAGAAAGTAAATGTTACATACACACACACAAATACTCAATGAATTTTAAAAACATCAAGTTTTAGGGCAATTTAGGTCATATGACAATCTTAGATTTTTATTGAACTCATCCTAAATTCTGAAAAATGCCTAATAAAAATCTGAAAATAATCTCAAGTGTCAACAGATTCTTCCCTGCTATGACATTTTTAAGTTCTAGAAGATCCGAATAATACCATATAATTTATTTATTTACCTAGTTCAATAAATCTGATGGTTATCTTTAGATTATAGATTCTCAGTGATGTTTGAAGGAAAAAAAAATTACCACATTTCCTACATGAAGTACCTGTAACATCCCCTCTCCCTGGTAATTCAGTGGCTTCCAATGACAACTCAGGGAGTCAATATTAGCTCGCTCACTTTTTTCCCATATCTGACTTCAGGGACAAAACCTAGTTGTCCGTATCCAAATAATGCCTCCAGACTAAGAGCTTCAGAACCTACATAGCCAAACAGTATTGAATCCATTCACGCCAAGCAGATTTATAATATTCCCCAAGCAACTCTCCTCACAACTCTCCTCATTTCTCATCAGCAAATGAGAAATAAAATGCAGTTGACAAAAACACTCCTCCTTGCCAGGCACAGTGGTGCATGCTTGTAATCCCAGCTGAGACAGGAAGATCACAAATTCAAGGTCAGCCTCAGTAACTTAATGACGCCCTCAGTAACTTAGTGAAACCCTGTTTTAAAATAAAAAAACCAAAAAGGGCTGGGAATGTAACTCAATGGTAACATACCTCTGGGTTCAATCCCCTATTCCAAAAAGAAAAAAACAAAACAAAACACAAGAGTTCTTGAAAATGGACCAAGGAAATGTTTACAGAAATACACTTCCCTGCAAATACTTTAATATGAAAGCTGAAAATAGATGGGTGTAGTGGTGCCAGCGGCTCCAGAGGCTGAGACAGAAGAATTCTGAGTTCAAGCCAGTCTCAGCAACTTAGTGAGGCCCTAAGAAACTCAGGGAGACCCTGTCTCTAAATAAAATATAAAAAAGGGCTGGGAAAATGGTTCAGTGGCTAAGTGCCCCTGGGTTCAATCCCTGGTACCAAAAATAAGAAAAAGAGCTGCAAACAACTTGAACAGAATTTCATCCAAAGGGTCACCATTTTGGAGTGGTCCATTCTGGAACTGTAGATCTGTGAAAGCATTCACTAAGATAAAAATAGTGAGATACACAGTCTACAGTATATAAATATCCCACACTGTCTTTAAAAGAAAAGCAGGAAGACAGGTCAGGCATGGGTTGGTTGCTTGCAGGCCCATGGAACACTGGGCTACAAAGTAAAGAATGCAGAAAGCGGAGCATGACAACCTGAGATATGTACAACATAACATGTCTCCTCCTCAAAGCCATAGCTCTGGGTTCCCTGGGACAATAAACTGTATTCAATTCAAAGTTGATCTTTTCTTGAAAAATCTCTAGTATAACCTAATTCTTCAGACATTACTTCCTTCTTTAGCCAGGATGCTATTATTTTACACCACCATCACTTGCAGAGAAATGGCTACACCTAGCTCTGACTGCCTTTCACTGTTCTCAGCAATACTGCTTCAAGTGCAGAGTATATTTCCCCAATGTGTTGTTTTTTTTTTAAACGTTTTTTTTTTTTTTAATTTTTTTTTTTTTAATATTTATTTTTTAGTTTTCGGCGGACACAACATCTTTGTTTGTATGTGGTGCTGAGGATCGAACCCGGGTCGCACGCATGCCAGGCGAGCGTGCTACCGCTTGAGCCACATCCCAGCCCCCCAATGTGTTGTTAATGCCTACAAGTTAGAAATAAATAGTACCTGATTGAAGGGGGCCCGGGGCCCATCACCTAGCAGAGGTGTTTTCTGCTGCTGGAATGGTATTGGCCCTTGAGATGGATGTGGCCCTCTTGCTGGGTTCTGCTGTCCCTGAGGTCCAGGGGGCCCTTGCATGCCACCCTGGGGTGGAGGTCCCAAAGAGCCCTGGGGCGGCCCCTGCTGACCTTGTGAGCCTGGAGGACCTCGAAGTTCCTGGGGAGGGCCCAGCATTGATCCTTGAGGTGGAGGCCCCTGCATGCCTCTCATCTCCTGAGGACCTCTCATTTCCTGAGGGCCGTGTCCCAGCAGTCCACTTGGAGGGTGAGGTCCTCTCATCTCTTGAGGTGGATGGCCCATCATCATCCCTTGGGGAGCAGGACCTTGATTCTCTCGGGGACCTGGAGGCCCCTGCATTCCTCTTGGATTCAATCCCATCAGAGGCCCCTGAGAAACAGGACCTTGGATTCCTTGAGACCCTGGCCCACCTTGTATCCCATGAGGATGCGGAGGTCCTTGCATTCCTCTGGGACCAGGTGGTCCCTGCATTCCTTGAGTACCAGGAGGCCCCTGTGGGCCTAAGTGGCCCTGGGGACCAGGTGGACCTTGAGGTCCTATGTGACCCTGTGGGCCTGGTGGACCCTGAGGACCCATATGACCTTGAGGACCAGAACTACCCTGTGGTCCAGGTGGCCCCTGAGGTCCCAAAGGGCCATGAGGTCCAGGGTGCCTCTGCATTCCTTGGGGCCCATGCATGTCCTGAGGCCTTGGTAGCCCCTGGGGTGGGCCCTGGGGCCCTTGTGGTCCCATGAATCCTTGTGGCCCCCCACCTCCCTGATGCAGTGGAGGACCTTGTGGTCCCATTTGTCCCTGAGGTCCAGGGGGTCTAAACTGTCCCTGTGGACCTGGAGGCCCCATCTGAGCCATGTTCATTGGCATCTGCTGAGATGGATGGGGCTGCTGAAAACCTTGAGGAATCTGAGACATTGGACCTTGTCCTGGAAAGGGCTGGGGTCCAAGGAGAGGGGTGCCAGATGAGGGAGGGGGCTGAATTTGCTCAGCCTGTTTCTGCGCAAGTCTTTCAATTTTAAGTTGCTAGAAAGAAAGAAAAAAGAATTAAGCCAGAACCCTCCAAGATGACAATACTGCTATCAAGTACTTCATCAAGGAAGCCTCAAAATATACAAAATTCTTAACGTCTTAATGGCCCAGCGGTAACCAGAGTCCACTGCAACACTCAAATGTCCAGAGGCCACTCATGATTATCCAGTATTGAGGCTGCAGTCTCACTCAGACTACTTCCTTTTAGGATTATTTATATTTATCTTGAGTAGGAAAAGCCCAATAATTTATTACTATTTTGTCATCCTGATAGCTGTCATAGGTGGGAAAGTAAGAACAAGCCATCTGTACTGCCAGTTGACAAAAAAGAAAAAATTCGTTTACCTACAGTAAATAAAAGAATCCAAATTAAAATCATGTTGGCCTTATCTTTTCTGTTAAAAAGGTGTATTTAACTTGGGTGTACTCGCTGATGGTTTTAAAAGTCTAAGAAAAAGGATTCTTTTAGAAACTAGCTTCCTAATACAGCAGTAAGAAATCACGGAGCTTGTCAGACCCACCTGAGACCCTTCCCTTTCTTTAAAAGCACATCAATAAAAACATTTGTCACTGCTTTCTTAGATCACCTAGCACCCCAATAAAAAGCTTCACACACCTCCAAAAGCTGTGGATTGGTATACTGTAACGTGGCCATTTCTTGCTCAATTTCCGCTTGTGTTTTTTTCTTCTCTTCCAATTTAATGTCCTCTTTTCTGTCATTCAGCACCTCATTTGGAGCAGGGATTGGAACTTTATTTTGCATCCAGGCCTTGGGAAAAAAGCATTAAAATATACCTCAAATATGAAAATTATAATAGGATGAGAAAACCATTCTGTGATGTCATCTGCTCAACCCAACCTGCTAAACTGTTCTTATTTCTAATGCAAATTCTTAGTGACTCAGGAATGGAATAAGACCAGTGCATTACTAGATGGAAATTACCAAGATGATAAAAACTGAAAGATCCCAGTTAGTAAGAATGAAAAGCTTAGCTAGGTATTGTGGCCTGCAACTGTAGTTCCACCACTCAGGGGGCTGAGGCAAGAGGACTGCTTGAGCCCAAGAGATTAAGACTAGCCTGGGCAATGTAGCAAGACCTGTTCTCAAAAAAGAAAAGCTTGCCATTCTCTTCAAAAGGGCACATTGCAAAGCACAAGACAGATAAGACAGACAATAGAGAAAACAGTCAATATACTTTCTGACCCACACCTCTTTTTCCTGACAACTTAGTAAAATAAGTAGATGAGGAAAAAAGAATGACAGAAGATTCATGGTAAACAAAGTAAATCTGCAAGGCAGCAGATGAGAACTATGTTTGAGAATACAGGAATATGTGAAGGAGAAGAGTCCACAGTACACAAACACCTTCCATAGATGAGATGATCCAAGAGAGACCTAATTTTCAATGTCAATTAAACAAACTAACCACAATTTCACAATGAGAAAGTGGGTGAGAAAGGGGTCATTTTTAGTTAGTTACCTGCTGGAACTGAGCAGGAATAGGTTTTGCATAAGGAACTTTCTTCTGAGGTACTTTTTTCTGATCCTTTTGCATCACCTCCTCCATTCCCCAATCTAAACCTGGAATTGTCATTTCAATTTCGTTTGATTCATCCTTCCCTATAACCATAAAGAGAAGTAGTTAGCCCTTTAAATGAAAGTAATTGGCCACCTGATCAATGAACATATTTTTGGAAGATTTTAAATACTATGCAGTTTGCATCACTTTAATGAGCATTTCTCAACATAAATCATGTGACATTCAATACAAATAGTCATGAAGATAAGAAAAAATGACCACAAAAATTTTATAAGAAATGAACGCAACTACTGTAACTACTCTTACCCATCTGCTCCTGTTCCATAGCTAATTTTAGTTGTTCTGGTATTCCCATCCCTGGAATCACTGCCAGGCTATTAGGTTCAAGGTCATCTACAAAGAATAATATACTCATTGTAAACAGAGATTGTATGAAAGCAGTGGCCAATAAAAATTAATACTTTATAAAAATAGATCATTCCTCTGGTTATTTATAATCCAATAAATCAAACTATTAAAGTCAGTTTTGCATAATATTGCCAATACTAACACTGTTATAACAGAATATCAACATTTCAAACATGAATGTACAAGCCTCACCATATTCTACTCCATCTTCAGACATTCCAGGTAATAGGTTTAGATTATACCGATCTCGCATTTTATCACCTGGTCGGTTTCGAGTCCAGAATTTGCTGTCAAAATAAAAGTAATGGCCCAAAGGACTTAAAATCAGCATACTACAGTAATGCAGCCACATCAATGTTTATAGCAGCTCAATTCCCAACAGCTAAACTTTGGAACTTAGGTGTCCTTCAATAGATAAATGAATAAAGAAAATGAGGTATATATACTCAATGGAATATTACTCAGCTTTAAAGAAGAGTGAAATTATGGCATTCGCCAGTAAATGGATGGAGTTGGAGAATATCATGCTAAGTGAAATAAGCCAATCTCAAAAAACCAAAGGACAAACGAATGTTTTCTCTAATATGCAGCTGTTAATTCACAATAAGGCAGGGGACATTAGAGAAGAATTGTGTTACCTTAGATTAGGTAGAGGGAAGTGAAGTGGGGATAGGTGGGGAGGGGATGTGGGGATAGGAAAGATAGTAGAATGAAACAGACACTATTACTTTATGTATATATATGACTGCATGACCAATATGATTCTGCAACATGTACTCAGAAAAATGAGAAATTATATCCCATCTATGTATGATATACCAAAATGCATAAATGCATTCTACTATCATGTGTAACTAATTAAAACAAATCAAAAAATTAATAAAAAAATAAAAGTAATGGGAAGAGAGAAGGAACATAGTTTCAGTGTTGTTATGGAAAATTAATAGTGTGGTATATACCAGTTCCTTGGTACACACAACAGATTTTTTACAATTCTTTCCTTCTCAAACTTTAAAATGTTGGAAAAAAAATTTTTTTAATAAGAAGGCAAAAATTGATTCAAACAACCAAAATCATGTACAATATACAATCTCCATATTGCAACAAAAATATTTATAAAACACTATAAAAATGTTTTAAAGACAAGTTGAAATACAAATTAGTACATCCATCAATAAACGAAAATAAACATGTAATATTTATTTCTCACTGTTCTATAAGTACAATAATCCCTTACTATTTTCACTATAAAGCTTACCTAGTATGGTCATTTGAGCCTGAGCAGAGAATATGTCCAAGAGGATGCCAAGCCAGACTCCAGATCATTCCTTCATGGGCCATCTCCATCCCACCCACTTCCTTCTCTACTCTGTAACAGCACAAAGAAAGAAGTCCTTTTCACAAAAGTTAATGAAGAAAGGCTAATTTTCTTTTAGCCTTAAAACAAAGCTATCAATGCCTGTTACTTTAAATCTAGTCAATTCTAGATGTTTCAGAGGTACTGACTTGTCATCAAAAATACCTTCTTTTATCCAAAGACAAAAGAAGCAGAGGGGTAAATGCTTCAAAAATTATTTTACCAATAAGAGACTAAGAATGCTATTTCATTTTCCCTTAACAACTTCCACAGCCAAAAGTAGAAGTGCTACATTTTTTATTCTAAGCTGGATTTACAGAATTTAAAACTGCAGGCAGACTAATACAGTACATACTAACACTCAGAAAAAATAGAAAACTTTATTGTGCTTACACACATTCAAGTGCTCTCTTCATAGAAATATACTGTTTCCTGGACTTACTGATAATCAACAGAATGTGGCAAAATTTACACTGTATGATTCAGAGACCAGAAAAGATCACCCACTTTCTACCTGAGTCTCTGAATACACTCTTTCTCCAAGAGCTCATACTTCCAGAAGCCTCTACCACAGAGAGGCCATGTACTCTAGTACACAGTGCCCAAGTACAGCCTGGCCTTTATGTCATCCCAGCAGGGGCTTCAAACACAAAGAAGCAGAGGAACCATCCCTGCTGTGCCCTGTCCAAAGTCCTGAACCACCAAGTCCCTGACTTCCAGAATAAAATGCCACTTTTGTTGCTAAAAATTGTTTTTGTAGTTGTAGATGGACAGAACGCCTTTATTTTGTTTATTTTTATGCGTGCTGAGGATGGAACCCAGTGACCTGTGCATCCTAAACAAAGGCTCTACCACTAAGCTATAGCCCCAGCCCCAAATGCCACTTTTATACCATGAAAAATGTAATAATTTTGTGTGTGTTACTTCTTTTTCTTTCTTTTGCGGTGCTGCATGAGCTCTACCACTGAGCTACATCCCCAGCCCTTCCATACATACATAAACGTTACACACCCAACATGCCAGAATAACAAAGAACCATCTGATCCTCCACTGGCAAAAAGCCCTTCGTGCACAGGATGCCAGGCCACAGCTGTAAACAGAAACAAGGGAAAAGACAAAATTGTTTGGGTCTGTGAATGCTACAGGTAACAGTCATAAAAAAATCAAGCATAACCGTCACGGACCTGTGGCTTCTTTCTTATGACCACGGAAGACTTGAAGCTCTTCTTTCAGGTTTCGGATGTCAAAAAGTTTACAGAGATGATCACGTGATGCTGTGAGTAGCCAATTGCCATTGAGGTTTAATTTCACTTCCATTACAGTGTTTTTATGGGCATGACTAGAAACAGAGCACCAAGAAAATAATGGTTGGAATTCAAAAACAAGCATCAATCAATATAATGACCATTTTGGTTGAAAGCACCATGGATCAAGATAGCAAGAGGTGTGACCTAGAAGTAATAAGCATATAACATTATGGGGTAATGTAATAAGAATATAACATCAAAGTACACTTGAAAGAATTAGGTCAACAGAAGTAATATCCATTACCAAAGTGCTGCTCTCACTACCCAGATAAAATAGCAGCAGAGCTTCAATTGTACAGAAAAGTTTTATCTGTGAATCAGAGAAAGAATTTGGAATACATAAACCAATATTCAGTAAAGGTCATTCAATTTTAAAAGGTTAATGACATTCTTCTTATTAAGACAAAGCATAAAAATAGGCACTGAATAATGTGAAGGTTAATTTGAACTAAAGACAATGCCTTAAGGCCTGTGCAATGTACAACTTGAAGGGACATCAGTCACAAGATGCAGCATTGGTCACTGCCACTAGAATATGCAATAAGGCAGCCTTGCTCCAACCAATTCACTTGGGGGTGGTTTACTTCCCAAATGAAGGAACAGGATGCAGAGTTCAGCCAAAAAGGTGAACATATTCATAGAACTGTGAACATTTACAAAGAATTCAAAGAGAAAAAAATTGCATTACGCAGTTGCATTGTAAGCATGAGAGGGAAAAAAAATGCACGTTAGCTCAAAAAGTCAGCTTCTTCTTTTATTTTATTGGGCGGTGGGGGGGATAAGGAGGACCTTCTGTATAAATAGATTATATGGAGAAGGCTGAGCTATGACCTCTAAGAGGCACATACATCAAATTTATACAGTGCCAAAAGGTATGCTAATGAGGATGGACAGTGAGAAAAAACGGTAATAACGATTTCCTCTTCCTGCTCCCCCGCTAAGCTCACCAAATTAAATTTAGGCATATGTGGCAGAACAAATATCAAGCATATTTCATTAGGGATTTATAGAGACAAAACATAATTAATAAAAAGTCTACAGCTCCAAGTCCATCTGGTATCTAAACCACGTTTACAGGAATATATAAGAGAAAGCTAAAAGTTAAAGAATATAGGCTGCTTTGTTCCCCTCTGTTTGGGGAATAAGGTGGGGCTCCTATCACTTACAGTGTAGCAAGACTCTGTCCAGTCTTGGGATCCCAGAACTTGATTGGCTGTTGACTATCTTTACTTCCTGAAACAACTAACCCTTTGGTTGGATGCCAGTCTACACATTTCACATCAGCACCATGCCCTGTTGAAACAAGTTAGGATAAAACCTATTCAGTCTTGTGCATTTAAAGCAGGACTTCATTGTAATTTAACCGAAGTAGAGAAATCTATTAAATGTCTTGATCTCATTGCTCAGTCAACCTAATTTTTTTTTTTAAAAGACTCTTTGGTCTGTGTCTGGAGGTCTTTTGATAGATACATCAAGCTTTCTTCTGATGCCAGGATGCACAAAACCCAGTCCCCTCCTCCTGAAACTAAGTATATCTCCCAGCCTACTTGCTGGCAGGTGAGCCAAGTCCTTTTGGAAGTTGTACCCCTCAAGCCCACAAATAGCAAACTTTGGTTTTCCTACTTTGTGGTATTTGTTATAGTTCAAAACTCCTTGGTACATAGAATGAGGAGAGGAAAAAGTATTCCAGCTTTTTACTTATTTATTGAAGTACAGGAGAAAAATTATTTCTGCCAAATTCATATGTAGATTAACATGTAATCACAATAAATTGAGTTACTAAAATATTACAAATGTGAAAATCAGGATTAACAAAGAAATAAGTATTGTTTTTTATAAAAACGTGGTGTAGTATAGTCTTAATATTTTACAAATCAGGAGGCTGAAGCAGAAGGATCAAAAGTTCAAGGCCAGCCTGGGCAATTTAGCAAGAGCCTATCTGAAAATTAAAAAAGGAATGTAGCTCAGTGGCAGAGACTTGCCTTGCATACACCAAGACCTGAGTTCAATCCCTAGCAAAACATATACACACACGCATGTGCACGTGCACATACACACACACACACACACACACACCCCAAAAAAAAAAAAGCTGGGAGTAGGGATTTATGAAGCAGATGCACGGGAGGCAGGTGAAAAGTAAGAACACGTATGAAACAGCTTCAGAAAATTTTAGATGGAAGGAAAAAATTTTGAATAAAAGTACAAAGGGAAACAGAAGAAGGAAGAGATGGTCTCCAGGAAGTGGAAGCGATCTATACCAGTTCAGAAAAGGAGAAACACGTCTCACATAGGGCTAGGCTCATCCCAACACAATAGCCCACACTGGCAAGCACGGAGGAGTGGGCTAATCATACGGAGAACAGTTTGGAAGATTCTATTGACAGGAAATAATGGATGTCCAAAGGGATTTTTCTACAAGGAAATAATTGCAGCATGGCACATGTACTCTAAGGAATATGATGCACCTATTACAAATGATCTTATGGATGATTTAATAAAGTGATTAAAACATCCATTATACTAAATTTATTTTTCAACAAATTAGTGTATATTCTTACTGTAAAAAGCAAACAATTCAACAACATAAGTGATTGCATGTGTATGTCTGTGCAGAGAAAAATAGCAAGAAGTCTAGATACCCAGTTGTTAACAAATACCATAAAGCTGGGAGGTGGTATTATAGAGATTCCTTTTCCTTGTGTCTTTAGATTTTCTTCAATGAACTTTTTCTTTTTCCCTTATGGTGCTGAAGATTGAACTCAGTATCTCACAAATGCTAGGCAAGTGCTCTACTTCAAGAAACATATTTTCTAACTCCCATTCCATGAGGGTGAAGCTGAGGATGGGAAAAGGGACGGCAGGTTTTGCTGTTGCCTGATATTTTATTAAAAACAAAAGATGGAAAAATTGAAACAAAAACACAGTTCGGTCCTTCCGGCCCCTTCCTTGCCTTAAAAATCTTTAATATTATTACCAATCTAACACTGAAAAGATGTGATCGGGGAATTTAAAGCCTTTATGGCAGGGCTGGGGTTGTAGCTCAGTGATAGAGAGCTTGCCTTAGCATGTGTGAGGCACTGGGTTCAATCCTCAGCACCACATAAAAAAAACAAAACAAAAAAACCTTTATGGCCCACTTAAAAATGAATAAGGTGTATAGCTATGTACACTTTTTTTTTTTGGCAAAGGGTACCTGGGATTGAACTCAGGGGCACTCAACCACTGAGCTATATCCCCAGCCCTTTTTTTTAAATTTAGAGATAAGGTCTCACTGAGTTGCTTAGCACGGTGTTTTTGCTGAGACTGGCTTTAAATTCGCAATCCTCCTGTCTCAGCCTTCTGAGCCATTGGGATTATAGGCATACACCACTGTGCCCAGCACTATATATGAATTTTAACCAAACAAACTGGAATTTCTGGCAAATGTATAAGAAAGCACTTTCTAATGATGATGCACTATGTAAAAAATATATTCTTAGGACTCAATTCTACCTTTGCCTTTTCTGGAATATCTTTATTACATAGAGAAAGTATACCTACTTAGTGTAAAGTATATGCAAAAATTAAAACACTATCAAACTATAAAAACATATAAAATGTATTTTGGGTCCTTTGTTTTCTGAATTTTTCTATAATTTATTTGGGCAAAATTCAAACAAGGAAAGAATGCCATGAATATACTCACACCCATCCACATCATAGATATAAGTCAAACTAATAGGTATTGATTCTCAAATATTACTTTTGGTCACTATTCTTAAATCATACTAGAAAACATATGTTTACATATGGTACTATACTAAATGAAGAATCTCCAATACGCTAACTCATAGTTTTACAATGAATACTTTACAACACAGATGAAAGAACTGGCTCTTGATCACACAGTTGATAGGTGGCAGAGCAGAAATCTGCATGAGGGAAGCACTCAGGATATATGCACATCTTCTAATATATTTTGAATGTATTACAAAATAAATTCAGGGAGTTCAATGTAGAGAGCTGGTTCCAGAGTCTCTGCTCTTAAGGACTAATTGCCTTTTTAGACATAAAAAGGTCAGTTTCAGAGTTGCAAAAGGGGAAAGGGATGACAACAACATGTACTTTCCTATTTGCTTCTATCTGCACAAAGACTCCTAAAGGATGGTACTTAGCAGGTAGAAAATTGGGATAGAGATTACTCATTCTTCAGCTTTTGTATTCACTGTTTTATTTCTGAGCCTTGTGCCTGTATCATCTATATTTTTAAAAATTAAGTACAAATAAAGTCACCTAAGAAAATATGTGCAGGGCTGGGGTAGTGGCTCATTGGTAGAGCGTTCTCCTAGCACGTGCGAGGCCCTGGGTTCGATCCTCAGCGCCACATAAAAATAAATAAATAAAATAAAGGTATGTGTCCAACTACAAAATAAAAAATAAAATATTAAAAAAGGAAAGAAAATATGTGCAACATGCTAACATTTGTGGCTTCAAAAGGGTCACACGTCCACACAAAGAACAAACTAACACTTGTTCGAAAATGCATAAAATGTATCTTAAAGTATGCACAAGAATCTCCTACTAACTGCCTCCAAGAGAGGGAAACAGGAAAGCTTGGGCAAAAAAGGTAAGAAACAGATTTCACTGTACAAATTGAACATTCCTAATCCAAACTCCAAAATGCTTCAAAATCTCAAACAATGCCTTAGGCATAAAATTTCATACTACAAAACTTAGTGTGGAGAAATTATAAAAAGAATTAAAATCAGCCAGGCATGATGGTGCAAGCCTGTAATCCCAGTCACCTGGGAGGCTGAGGTAGGACAACTGAAAGTTGAAGGCCAGCCTCAGCAATTTAGCAAGGCCCTAAGCAACTTAGCAAGACCCTGTCTCAAATTTTTTTTTAAAAAAAAGGGGGGCTGGGGATGTGGCTCAATGGTTGAGCACCACTGGGTTCAATCCCTGGTGTACACACACACAAAAAAAAAAATTGTATAAAAATACCTTCAGGCTATATGTATAAAGTGTGTATAAAATAAAAATAAATTTTGTGTTTAGCCCTAGGACCTATCCCCCCAAGATATCTCATTACATATATGCAAACATTCCAAAATCTGGGGAGGGCGGGGGAAGGAAGGAAGAAAAAGAAATTTGAAACACTTCTGTTTATAAGTATTTCAGATAAGGGATACTCAACATATATACTATTTTGTAAGTTTTAAATTTTAAAACACATAACCTACTGGGAGAAAATTTCAATCAAAAACTGAATCAACTAACAGGAAACTACCTTGGGAAAGCAGGTGTGAAATCTTTATACTTTTTTTAAAAAACTTTTAAAATTTAAAAAAAAATAGTTTAAGCTACCATAAAAGCAAATTGATATGTAACTGTTTCCTTCAGGGAGGAAAAAATTAAAATAAATTTCTTCTGCACTGACAAAAATTATTTCAAATATAAAAAGCTACCATGCCATGCCAATGCTGATACATACATTTAGGTTAAGAAAAGTAAGACTAGTAGGAAACACATCCTAAGAACATAATTTTTAAAACTTGCATACAATGCAGGTGTAATGGCTCACACCTGTACTTGCAGCTACTTGGGAGACTGAGATACACAGATCATTTGAGTCCAGCAGTTCAAGACCAGCTTAGGAAATAGCAAAACCAGGCCTCTTTTATTTAAAAAAAAAAGGGGAGGGGTGGGCCTGGGCTGTAGCTCAGTAGTAGAGCACTTGCCTCACATGTGTGAGGCACTGGGTTCGATCCTTAGCACCACATAAAAATAAATAAAATAAAGGTTCACTGACAAATAAATAAATAAAGCTACTGTTGTCCATCTACAACTAAAAAAATATATTAAGAAGAGGAAGAAGAGGGGAAAAGAGGAGGTGGCAGAAAAGGGAGGGATGGAGGAGGGAAAACTTTCATATGATAGTATCTGAAGCCTTGTTTATAATAGCGAAAACTAGGCAACAAATTTTGGAAGTATAAAGACAGATAAAACGTGCCATAACCCAAATATTAAACAATCATATATCTATTAAAATGGAAAACAAAGAAAAAGGCTCATAAAACCCATGAAAT
The DNA here is from genome assembly GCF_001458135.2 of Marmota marmota marmota. Classification (NCBI taxonomy): domain Eukaryota; kingdom Metazoa; phylum Chordata; class Mammalia; order Rodentia; family Sciuridae; genus Marmota; species Marmota marmota. The sequence continues at coordinate 22,287,686 of NW_026000037.1, forward strand.
AAAAGCAACTAAAAGTTTGGGTTGTGGCTCAGTGGTAAAGCACTTGCCTATAACATGTGTGAGGCACTGGGTTCAATTCTCAGCACCACATATAAATAAATAAAGATCCATGAATAACTAACAAAATACTTTTAAAAAGCAAACTAAAAGTAAAATAAAAGTCCACTAAAAACAAATGGAAGAACACATGCACAACAATACATGGATTAATATGTTGAGAGGATGGTTATAAAAATACACGATTACAAAATTGCAGATGCAGATAAACAAAAGTGAAAATTATATTGGGATAGTAGAAACATAAAAGTGTTTCTATTCATATTTCCTCTAGTGTGATATTATGGCTTTAAAAATAAATAACACAGGTTAGGTTTTGTCTCTGAACCTTTTGGTATGTTTTTTAATATGAGAAAAACCACCACTGAATGCAAGTTACTTTGCCAGTTGTACTTTCCCTACCAAATTACCAAATATCATGTGTGGTATCCCTTGGTGTTAGAGAGAGTAAGAGGTATTCTCATTTGTAACTGGTTGGAAAGTAAATTGCTACATATTTTGGGGGAGGCCATTTGGCTGTAGCTACCAAAATCTTAGATCCTATAAATCATCTGGTAGAAATTCATGCTGTAACTGAAAAGCATACCAGAATTTATGTTCAAAGATATTTACTGCACTGTGTTTAAATCGCCAAGACTGAAAATAATCTAAATATGAATGAATGAGGGGTTACTAAGGAAAATTAAAGTAAACTGACATAATGAATATAATATGGTTATTAAAATTGAGGCAGAAATAGGTACCTTCCGGGGTGCTGGAAATTTTCTGTATCTTAGTGAATGATATCTCAATAAGCCTGTCTTGTAAAAAACAAAAATAATACTGACAGAAAACCAAGGTATTTTTATCCCATGTGTATAACAGAAAACTTAAATGGTAATAACATACTAGAGAGAAGAAATAGTAAGGGAGTAAGAAGGCATTTACTATTTCTGTGCTGCTTTATGTTTCATATGTTTTTATTATTTATTTAAGGACAATTGCCTTTGGTCTCCCTCTACTCAAAAATCAATTATTGACTTTGCTCTGCAATACAGAGCTAACCAGCACCTGTAGTCCCAGGAAGATGTGCTTCAGATCCTCAGCAGGGCTGCAGAATTTTCAATGACAGACCTCAGGTCAATAGAGCTGAATCAGGTTTCGAAGATATTTGTGAACTGGCAAGTCACGTATAAAAAATGATCTTATGTAAGTTAATATCTGATAGAAAAAATGACTGAGTACCAAACACATGGTCTATCAATTTCAAACATCACCCTTGAAGAATGCCTCAACACTAAAATTTGAACAGTGCTCACTGTGAACCCCAAACATGAAAATTCCAAGAATGGAGTATATCTAATGCTGAATTCATTCAGATAGTAACTGTTTTTATAGCTTAGTGATACAGCAGTCTCAAACTAAAAATATCTTGCTAATGGTTGAAGTTTTTAGGACAAAAAACTTCTCACCAACGAAGGACTATTTTTTTAAAATGGAATTTAATAAAACTTATCAGAATCAAACATGTAAAAAATAAAATAAAGGTCAGACTCTGAACAACACTAAACTTGCTCTAGCACTACAAAGCCTACTACAGGGACAAAGTCTGGCCCAAGAGGAGACTGACAATAATCTACAAGTAGGCCATAGTGTACACACACGATCCTCAAAAGGATGGCAGAACTTTTACGAAGCCAATAATATAGGCACATGGTTACCAAGTAAAGAATCCAGGATGACTGGGAAAGGTCATAGCACCTTATACATTCTGGACTGCAACTGTAAACAGAGGATATCCTTGAAGAAAGATTCCATTGATTAGACTAGAGTACAATTATAAATTTATTAAATTTAGAAATTCCAATTGTCAATCATTATATAAAGAACTAGACTGACATAAATCTATGTGTGGAATTCCCTTTGAACACAAATATTTAGGAACTTAACCTGCATGATCCAATGTGGTAGCTCTTAGCTACACGTAATTATTTAAAGTTAAAAGTTTAGTTCCTCACTCATACTAGTCAAGTACTCAAGTTACATGTGACTAGTGGCTACCACAATGAACAGATCAGGTAACAGAATATTCCCATCCTCACAAAAAGGACTCTTAAGACAATTATCAGCCTTAATCAAAGTTTCTCTTTAAGTTTCCATAGTCATATTATTTTTATTCATTATCTCAGCTACACAATGAAAACTAGCAAAAAAAGTTATCTTTAATTATACCAGAGCTAGAAAAGACCTATAAAATTACCCACCCCTACAATTTTTTATATATGAGAACATTGCAACCTAGAAGGGTTAACCTGTGGTAGGAGTTGGCACGTGTTTTCTTCTTTCTGATTCAATCCTCTCTTCACCTTACTAAATGTAATATCCAAATGAAGTGGCACAATAGTTCCAATTGGTTGTTGAAATTCTAAATCAACTTCAACTTGCTCAACTGTAACTGAGGAGACTGTGTGACATTTGTTCTCATCTCTCAAAGCTAGTTAAGGATAAAAATCTAAAAATAAATATACAAGCAAGAATTACTTCTTTTAAAAATATCTGAGAGTAACTGGATTGATTATGAAGGCCAGTGTCTGTTACCTAAGTCCACCAAAAGAAATTACAGATTAATCTAACCACACTGGATTATGTTTAGGGATCAAGCCTTGAGGTCCATGAATTCTGTACCATTTCTTTTGTAGAAAGTCAGCTAGCTAAACTTTTACTCAGGGTCCTACCAGCATAATTATCAATTTAGTATCTCTTGGAGACATGTGACACAGGTTTGGGTATTAACTGTGTCCAACAGGCTAGAGATAGTGTTGAACAAATCACTTGCAAAAGCAGCCACTAACTGTGCATTAAAGTTTACAGTTAAATAGGAAGTAAATGATTTCATTTATTCCACTTGATCATTCTTTCACACATTCATTTATGTACTCCTCCACTCATTCATTAATTCAAAATAAGTGTGCATGATACCAACATTTATTAGGCTCCTGTATGAGTGCCAACCTCCGAAATGTAGTCACCAAATATAACAAGGGCTGAACACTGGGGTAACATCTGTGGGATTATGTGGCCCTGGAACATTAACTTTCCCAAGATAGTCAATAATTTAAAAGTTTTCTGAATTAAAACTGAAACTTATTTTTTAAATGTAAATTTTTGAGGCTGCTCCACAAGATAGAAACCCACACACACACTTTAAAATATGCTACAAAATCATGCCTGAAATAAGTGAAGTGCAGAGTGTAAACAAGATGATCTTCCCAACTAATGAAAAATTCATTCGTGTGCTTAAAAGATTTAAGGAAAACAAAACAGACTCACCTTAATTAACCCTTAAATTATAAGAACAATACAATAAATGCTCTAGGCTTTAGATATTTTGGTAAACAGATGTGCTAGACTTACTTTTGTAGATAGTGGAAATTTCCTGCTCTTTATTTCCTATCCCAGAAGCACAAAGTGGAGTGTGGTGAGTAAGGGAAAGAGCTGTTTTGTGAGGCTTCCTTTAGAGGAGGAGGTTCCCTGGCTTTTGTGAAACTGTATGTAAATTCTGTGTCCCTGTGCATTTTCCCAGGATTTCACCCCTCTTCCACAGCCTCATCAGATCCTAAAGGACCTGTCACACGGCACAACTCTGCCCTAAGACAATGCATATGACCCAAGGCTCGGTGAAAAGTCTGAAAACCAATAAATAAGTTTTATTTGAAGGTCAGAAATAGTGTCCATTTTCCCATTTTATTTTCCTGGATCAGGTCATTATATGAACAAATGTTAAGAAAAATTTCTTTTATACATAACTCATAAAAAGCACCAAGATGTTCTAATACAGGAAGGAAAAAGCAAACAAAGATTCAAGTATCATCTTGTACAATATTAACAGTTTAAGAACTGCCACTCAAGAAAATGTGTTAAACATTAACAGCAAACTCAGGCTACTTTTGGCCACAAAAACATAAACAGATAAATTTAAGGCAAAGGGGTAAGTAAAGCCAAGGTCCATAGCAAGACAGTTTAGAAGATCAAAGAACTCAAGAATTGAAAAACTTAAGGAGTGTAACTTGTTCATCCATCAATAAATGTGCAATTTATGAGCATTTTACCTTTTTTTTTGAAAAGATCTCACCTTTCAAAGGTTTTCATCATGATTTCATAATTAACATCAAATGTGAGTGACTACTATTAGAATCTTTGTCATTCCAATCTAGAAAGTTATATTAGTGAAAAACTACAAAATTCAATGCTACATCAATTCCAGAATGGGTACACCTCTAGCAGTGTTCAAAGTGTTCCAAGCAACAACAGCACACAGAATCGTAGGTGAAGGGTTTTGGTGATCAAGTAGATTGGTCAATGCTGAATTTTTGAAATGGACGAGTTTGATCCCCCCCAAGTCTGAGAGCCTTTGATGCTTGCAATATATATTATAATTCTGTGGGAGAATTTAATCATTTCTCAGATTACTTCTATGTTTATTAGGAGACTGATTTGGCAAATGTGAAACACTAGCTCTGTATGTTTGACAATGGTGAACCTCAATTCAGGGACTGGACACCTCTGAGTAAGAGAAAAGAAGGGACTAGGGAGAGAAACACCAAGGGGCCTTCAACCACACTTGTAATGTGTATTTCTTCGAAAACAAATTAGAAATAAGGGGTAGGTAGCACAGAAGTATTTTCCAAGTTGTAAAAATCTTGAGATGTCAGAAAAGCAAGCAATATGCAAACGTAACACTGCAAACTCAACGGAAAAAAGAGAGATAGATGCATTATAAACTTGCCAATATTCCTACTTAAATTCCACATTTAATTTGCATAAGAAGTTAAAATGATTTGTTGATTTGTACCACGTACATGGAAAATTGACAAGGGCTGGCCTAAAACAAACTGTCAAGTAGGTTAGAAACTGAAATTAAGCATACAAAGCATAAGATAATGCCATAAAACTATTTAAGTACTTTAAGCATTAAAGTGAACAAATTCTTATGAATGTATGCTGAAATATATATGTGAGTCAAGGAACATACAGGCATAAGTGTTGCTGAAATTTACATGGAGGACTGCTTAGAACTTTATACAATAACATGGGGGTAAGGTATAAACAGGAAAAAGAACAATTTCCATCTGAGTAAATTTTAAAGACCGTTTTTAGAAAAACCTTCAGGATTATGGAGAAATACAATCAGATTGATACAATAAGAAAACCTGTAATAGTTTTCCAAAATACTGCCTGACAGTATTTAAAATGTATCAGTCCTCTGTATTCTTCACTTACAATGACCAAGAAGAAGCAATTTTGCAGTGTTTTGTGCCAGAGCAAATTTTCCTGTGTTAGCTGTTTAAAAGTGGAAATCATTTTAATTTTAAAGGCTATTTGGATAGCAGCTTAAAGGGAAGGAATGTAATAAATATTCTCAACTTCACTGCTGTTGTTCTCTTCTGATTCCTAGATGTTAATGCTAATATCATAAGACACTTCAGCCATTTGTCTGAGATGGCAGATATTTTTGTCCCAAACGCAGGCACTCAGGAAAAATCACAAACTTCTTTAGAAGGAAGGATACAAGGAGATGCATTGGTTGAGTTTGTATGTGCACATGTGTATAATTCAATAATCAAATGTTGTCCAGTAAACATTTTTATAGACATGACTCACATCTCGGTAATAACATACAGAGTCAAGAAAAGAAGCATATAAAAAGCATTTGAAGCATTTGAAAAACTAAAAAATTATGAAACCCCAAAAATTATTTATAAGATTGATAGAAGCCTGGCAATAAGATTACCAGAAAGAACTGTACCTATGCCACATTAGTAATAGTTATTAATGTCAGCAGATAAGCTGAGCCAAGAGAAACCATGACTGAATCCTCTAATAAGGAAGAAAAAAACAGAACCAAGAAGGAAATTTTAAATGCTATACCAAAACTTCCTGGGATAAACCTTCCTCCTGAAAGCAAATTAAAAAGGTGGACAGGTTCATTTTGAGTTGGTCAAAAAATGACTACATTTCTTTTAAGTTTAAAGTTTATATAAATGAAAGTAACAAATAATCCTAGCCAAAGAAGAAGTATTTAATTAACCCCATGGCAATCATAGCAATTTATAGCATCCACTGTACTTTGAATTTGTTTTGCCAAAATCTTCTTGGGCATATTTGCACATTTTTGGTAAATGTGACTCCCTGTAATCTTTTCCACCTAATACTGCTACACACATCTTGAAAGAAAGGTAACAATGGCAGTGACAAAAATGTACCTACATCAGAATAAGGTTACATGAATCCTTAAATTTGATTGGGGGCAAGTGTCTATCACATGATTCCTAAGAAACTGCAATTTACAGCTATCACTAGATTTTTTTTTTTTTTTTTTTGTCTATAAATGAGTAATCTGGGATGAGATACCCTCTAACGGAATTTTGACAAATACACTCATTTCTGTTTCAAAGAAGAAATCAGATAACTGAGAAAAACCTCAACTGGGAGATGATTATATTAATTAATTTCCTTAATATCAATAGTGTATCTCAACAAAATAACTACATACTTAAGCCCTACTGATTTAAATAACTGCATAAATCAGACATGGTGGTACACACCTATAATCCCAGCAGCTCAGGAGGTTGAGGTAGGAGAATCACAAGTTCAAAGCCAGCCTCAACAACTTAGCAAGACCCTAAGCAACTAAGAAACTGTCTCAAAAAAAAAAAAAAAAGCACTAGGGATGTGGCTCTGTGGTAAAGTGCCCTGGGTTCAATACCTGGTACCAAAAAGAAAAAATTGCATAAATAAGTGGGGGTAAAGAGTCAAATCTCCCCTGCATAAAAATCCCATGCAGCTTAATGTCACTACTATACCCTGAGGGAGGTAGATTATTTCTCAACCTGCTAAGTGTGGGCTGTGCATCATTACTTCATTTCAAAAAGTTCAGTCCAGCAAAGGAAGGAAAAATAGTGTTAGGCTAGGGAAATCTGACAAACACTCCCTCAAGCAGGTGAAGGTGAATACCAAATCATGCTGGTAGTATACACCCTTGATACAATGTGTTGAAAATGATATTTTTACCTTCTGCCCCAAAGATCCATAACCCAAGTCTAACCATGAGAAAAGCATCTGAAAAACCCCAACTGACAAAATATGATAAAACTTCTGGTAAACAAGGCAAACTTGGTAGTGCATATGTGTAATCCCAGTGACTTGGGAGGCTAAGACAGTAGGATGGCAAATTCAAGGCCACCCTTGGCAACTTAATGAGATCCTGTTTTGAATAAAAAATAAAAAAGGCTGGGAAAGTAGCTCAGTGGTAGGGTAGGCCTGGGTTCACTCCCCAATAATGGGGGAAAAAAAGGACATGAATCATGAGAATTCTGATTCGCATTCACAACCTACTATGAAAGGCAATAACCCAGATGACATTAGCTTTGTCCAATAGGAATGCAAGTACAGTACCAAATCAAATCAGTTCCACTGGAATCTAGAAAAGAACATGTTAATATAATTTAAGTCCAATTGATATAGGGTTCAGAGTTCATGTAATAATTATTAATAAACCAGGTATCACTTACTGGTTCTCATGTAATTTACCTAACCTTTAATACTTTTATGTGTAAAGTGGAGATTACTACTCAATTACTGGATTATTTCGGGAATTAGATGAAATATGTGAAGCATTTGGAATCATGCCTAGTACTTTTTTTTTTTTTTTTAAGACAGAGTCTTGCTATGTTGCCCAAGTTAGTCTCAAAGTGGGCTAAAGCGATCCTCCTACCTGGCCTACTAAGTAGCTGGGACTATAGTAACCCCCACCCCACCCCACTGCACCTGGCTCCAGCATACATTCTGAATAATTGATAAACAAAACCTTCCACTTTGATCCAACCTCTGCCCTGAAAGAGCTCACCAGGCAGACAGACTTAGTTATTCAGCAATAAGCTATCACTTTGAATATAATAAGGCAGGCAGAAAAATGGCTCAACTTGAGAAAACTTACACAAAGTAAGATTTTGTAAGACTTAAATTTCAGTTTTCAAAGTGACCCCTGTATCAAAGACAATAATTTCCAATTACCAACATCCAACTCAAGCATTAGACTTGATATAATGTCCATTATATCTCAAAGCTGGAAAACCTAAAATTAAAGGCCACTGTTACCTTCATTATATTTTAAATAACTTAAGAAAGGACACTGGCAATGTAGTTCATTGAAAGAGGGTTTGCCTAGCATGAGCAAGGCACTGGTTTCAATCCCCAGTGCCACAAACACATACATACACACATAAAATAAAGACTGATAATACTTTTGATGTAACGATAGATTCTACTGAACTAAAATGTCATCCCCCACGAAGAACATGATTCCAATACTTCTGATTTGGGGTATGAAAATTTGACAATTTTCTTTGTATTTTCTCTATTTCTGAAGAATATAAATGCATTTCTAGGGGGAAAAAACCTCAAAGGAAAGTACTAAGTTTAGCAAACTGTCTTTCAGTTAATGACTTACCTCCAAATACTCCAATGCCATGGATTACCTCAAACTTAAGTATATGATTAAATTTTAATATTTGAGATTTCTTCAGAAATGGAAAAATAATGGAAAGACAACATCAGGAGGAAAGTGTTTCAAGGTCACAAATGTGAAAAGGGACTGTGCTTTGGAATCAAGTCACAATCAGGCTCATTCTTGCTTTCAAAGGTTTGCAGAGGATGGCCTTATTTCCAAAATTCATGTACCTTGACCAAAAAAAATTTATTTTTAATTTTAAAAAACTTTCAACTCAAATGTGAGCCATTTATATATAGAACAAGTGACCTCAGTTACAGCCAGACAACTGCTTTATTAACAAAGCAAAAATAAGTGGGGTGGGGGGAGCTTATAGGAATGCCACACTATGCCCCTGAAAGATGGAAAAAAAAAAAAAGTAGGAAAACAGAAAGGATAGAGGGGGAGAGAAAGGGAAGGGTGAAAGAGAATGCAGTTTGGAACAAACTAGGGCACTCTGCCTCAGAATACAACCCACTTACTTTGGCAATTTATTCCAAGGTTGCCCTTCCCCATCCTCATTATACGCGCGCGCGCGCGCGCGCGCGCGCACACACACACACACACACACACACACGTGTGTGTGTGTGTGTGTGTCTAGGAGATCTATCATCCAGAAGAGCAGACTTTTAAGTATAACTGCAAAATAAATGCAAATATTAACCAAAACAAACTACTAGTCAAATATTTGGATCACTGGAGATTTGAGAAAATAGCAAGTAAGGGAAAGATCAGGAAAAAGAAACAGTTTAAGTGGCCTTGATAAAAACAAATAGGAACAGGACATCAAACCAAACAATATACACATAAACACTTCAATTTACCTACTTCCTCTGTCCAGTGCTAGAGATCAAACCCAGGGCCTCATGTATGCTAAGCAAGAGCTCTTCCACTGAGCTACATTCTTCAGTCACTATGCAAAGAATTAAGGGCTAAAATTATTATTTAAAAAAAAAAAAAAAAGCCAGGTGTTGTTCATGACTGTAATCCCAGCTACTCCAAAGGCTAAAGGAGGAAGATCACAATTTTGAGGCCAGATTGGGTACAGAAGGGGGCAAATAAACAAAAGAACAGGCTACTACAAACCAACAAAACAAAGAACCATTAGTTCTTAGAAATTAAACATGCAGTTGATAATATAAAAAATTCATAAGAAGGGATAAATAACAGATTGGGCATGACTGAAGACTAAATTAGTATTCTGGAAGATAAATTAGAAATCTCCTGAATTTGGAAGAAAAAGTAACACAAGTAACAAAGGGTAGACAGTACCTAGACACCCAACAATCTAGTTGAGAATCCATGAGCTCCATAGAGAAATGGGAAACAAAAATGAATGAAAAAAAAAAATGAAACAAAGGTGTGACTGCAGATTAAACAATGCCAAGAAAAATATATTTTATAATATTTGCATTTAAGACCTACTCTTAAAAAAAAAAGTTGTTGTCCATGGAAACAAAGAGATCATTTAAATATTCACATAGGAAAATTAGGACCACATGTGACTTCTTGACAGCCAAACTGCTGGAAGACAATCAGAAGCCTTCAAAGTTCTGAGGGAAAGAGGACTTCAAATCAATAATTCACTCCCCAGAGAAACCAGGAGGCCAGTTTAAGTTTGACGGCAAAACACTGAAGACATTTCCAGACAAAATAATTTTGAAATTGACTTCCCAAGCACCAGTTTTGAGAAAACTTTTTGAAAATGTTTTTTTGACAATGTTTTTTAACTGAACTGCAAAAATGAGTGGACTTGGAAGAAGCCAAGAAATCCCAGAATGACTGAAGTATAGAAAACAGTCCAAAATAAAGCCATAAGTTTGAGAACTTGATGATGCCTTTTACAAAAAAAAATCATTTATTCAAATTGCAAAATTTTAAAAAATCTAAAAATCTTCCAGGACAAAGGATTTAGTGAAATTGAGGTGAAAAAAAAAAAAAACTACATCAAAATAAATTGTGTCATCATCTTCAATAGCTGATAGAGTAAGACTTAAGAAAAACAGACTCTTACTTGATCTTGACTTCACCTTTGTTTCAACTGCCACAGGATTATCATTCCCTCTCTAGGACCTGATTGTACTTCTTTGTTCAGTGATTAAAGTATCCTTCATAGAAGAAAACTTTTATTTTTGGTTTTTGTTTCTTCAAGAACATAAGATACCAAATGCTGAATGTTTTCTGATTTAAGGATGCTGATTCACCATGTGGTTTGGGGGAGGGGGCATGGGAGATCATATGAACTCTAGATCCGGAAAAGGGGAGGGAGGGAAAGGGAGGGGGCATGGGGGTAGGAAAGGTGGTGGAATGAGATGGACATCGTTACTCTAAGTATATGTATGAAGATACGAATGGTGTTGACTCTACTTTGTGTACAACCAGAGATATGAAAAATTGTGCTCTGTGTAATATGAATTGTAATACATTCTGCTGTCATATATAACAAATTAAAATTTAAAAATACAAAAAGAACATAAGATAATTATAGTTGAAGAATAGAATAAAAATATCCTAAAACCTTTGACAATGTATGTAAGTAAAGGCAGTTATAAAGCAGAAAAGTGGTAAAATGCTAAGTGGCACAGGTTTCCTTCTGAATCCTCATGGTAAGTGGTGAAATACTGCCTAAAATTGGTGACTCCCTAAACTGAAATAATTACAAGCATGGCTGGCGGTATAAGACCATTAAACTCCTCACCTTGCATAGCAAGAAGCAGACATACTGTGCCAGGCAACAAGAAAATAGGGAAGTATATCGTTTACAGGTCTGATGGTGATCACAATAAAAGATAAGGAAATTGACAGATAAAGGATTGACAGATTTTTTACATTTCAAATTCCACCCCTCTGTGGTGTCAGAGACAAGACTTTACAATGTTTATTATTTATAACTTTTTTAAAATTAAGATTAGAGTTTTAAAAGGTTAAAAAATTGCCGTAAAACAGTACCTTTCTGAAAACTTCATTGTTAATATTTCTGGAACAGTGAGAACAACCCATCTTCCAAATTTTTAAGTGTTCAGACCCTTTGGTTCACTGAATTTATTGTCAAAAGTCTACACTAAAGGAAAATTTTACATGTGGACACAAATACGACGCTACAAGGAAGTTTAGTGCACAACTTTGGTCTTGGCAAAAATATCTTGCAAATCCTAAATACCTATTAATCAGGAATTGTTAAATAAATTGTGCTAAGAAGTGTTACTGAACCATCAAAAAGGCTGGGGAATAATTATACAAAAAGATGACCATGACATATAGCATGTAGTAAGAAAAAGCAAATAGAACATGTGCAGTATAATCCCCTTTTTGTCATAATTTTAAAAAATAGTTTTGTATGTACATAGGAATTCTGGAAAGATACCAAAAAAAAACTTAGTAGAATAATGCTTACCTCTGGATGTGAGACTGGGAAAGGGGTGGGGAAAATATTGATTTTTATTTTAACTGTGTAAACTTTTAAATCAACGTTAATTACCTTTTTTAAAAGGCAGAAATTCTGCCAGGCGTGGTGGCACAAGCCTGTAATCCCAGTGGCTCTTGAGGCCGAGACAGGAGGATCCCAAGTTCAAAGCCAGTCTCAGCAATGGTGAGGCACTAAGCAACTCAGTGAGACCCTGTCTCTAAATAAAATACAAAACAGGGCTGGGGATGTGGCTCAGTGGTTGAGTGCCCCTGGGTTCAATCCCAGAACCAAAAAAAAAAAAAGGGCAGAAATTCTCAAGAAAAAAAAATTGTATGTTGGTCTGACCCAATCCTTTCCTTACCTTTCCACCCCTCCAATCCCCCAACAATGTTGATCACAGCCTTTCGGATGACATAGTGTGAATCCACCTTAAAACTCTCCAATTCTTACTTCCATGTTACACATAGAATATACTGTTGACATGCGTGACTGATGGAAAAAATGCATCTGAGTGTTTCATTTGGTCTTCACCTTTGTTGGTCAAGGAATGATGCTGCTATTTGAAGCCAGGTTGTAAGTAAGATCACCATATAGGTCAGTAATTGTTTTCCAGTCAGCCTGACTTTATATTCATCATCTGTCATCTTCCCTATCACAGAACAAGACAGGGAAAGATCAAAATAAATCTATTGAGGCAGTGGGAACACTTTTGTAAAATACATACTGAGGGTGGACCTTAATGGCATGGTTGTTGCATTCTGAAGAACTCATTTGTGTATACCTATGATCAGAGTAAACATTTCTTTAGCCAGGCCTGCACAGAAGAATCACATAGTCATGCTATCAATTCTTCTCAATGAGAAAATGCTGGCTAACCAGATGTATGTAGCAACAATGACACTCTACTTTGGGGAACAATGTGACGTCGACATATGTGGGCCACAAAATTCCCAGTTTCTGGTCTGAACTTCTCATCTTCAGTCATCACACTGAACATAAAATCAAAGCATTACAGTAGATTGAAGGCTTCTCACCTTTCATTGTGCTTCAAGAATGATTTTTCTTTCACTAGACATTTTTAGAAACGGCAAGGATAAGAGGAAACCAAAGACTAAAGAAAAATAGACTACATGAGGATATATAATGCAACCAAAGTTTTATAAATATTCGTAACAATGAGTATTTGATTTTAATTCAACTTAAAATTACAATGTCTATTAAAAATGTTCAAATAAACAACTCACACCACAAAGATATATCAATATTTTTGGCCTTCATGTTTTTAAGACATTGTAAACCTATAAAAATGAAGCAATGGTAAGAATATTGTGCTATAAATCTATTGTGTAACTCAGTATAAAATAAATCCACCAAATGTGAGTTTACTTAACTAGAGCTCAAAACAAGCAGCTAGTGGTTCTCAGAAAAAATTCAAATATATAAGCATGTGAGCAAGCAATGAACATTGGGACAGATCCAGGGAGAATGTTAGGAGTGAAAATTTTCCAGTAAGCCTGTGGTTCTCAGATGATAGTGGAGCTTATATAAGAATTTACGTAAAGAACATATTTTTAAAAAAAAATAAGTCATAGTTCATTTCAATACAATGTTATTTATTTAAGTGTGGCTTACAATACAATTAATTTTATCAATGACATCTCTATTTTTCCCCCCTTTGGGCGGTGCTGGGGATGGAACCCAGGGCCTTGCACATGCTAGGCAAGTACTGTACCACTGAGCCAAACCGCCAGCTCTGGATGATACTTGTAAACCTAATAATCACTACTAAATAGGATAATCATATGTCATCTAAACTCTTGGTTCAATAACCTCCTCCTTTAAATAAAACCTTCAGCACTTTTTCTAATAATTCCAACTTCCTCTTAAATTAACTAAAATATATATTTCTTAATTGGTCCTGCCTTTTCTGTACCTTTCCTTGACATATAAAACACACCTGCTTCACCCTACACTGTGATAAGTGTCTTCTGTGCATGTTTATAACTTCTCAACAGCTCTGTAAAGTAGGTATCATTAGGCTACTTTATAAATGAGAGGACAAACGGAAAATTTGCTCAGTTAAAAAGCTAGGATTCAAAGCCAACTGTTGACTTTCAGATGAGTACTGCAAAAGTATCCCAGAGGAAGAAGAAAAATTGCCAAGCAGAAATTATGTACCTAGAATTTTGAACTTAAGAGCACAATATTAAGATTTTATTTTCCCTTGCCATTTAGCCACTGAAAACATTAATTAGTTACACTATATTCAATTTTAAAGGTAGCAACATGGTAACAACATGTCAGTTAGTTTATCCTTCCTTTTGTACACAAAGAAAAAGACAGAAGGAATATACTTCATTCATCTCTGACTATGAAAAGATATAGTAAACTGGTTGAGTTATATAAAAAACACATAAGGGTTGTGGGAGTAGCTCAGTGGTAGGGGGCATGCTTAGCATGCACAGGTTTGGGGTTTAATATCTAGCAACAAAAGAGAAGAAAAAGACATAAATGTAAATGTATAGTCTGTATTAGATGATAGGACCAGTGGGGTCATCAAAGTGGGTTTCTGCTCAAACAGCTTTCATTTCATTTCATTTCATTTCATCAACCCACTTTAACCAAGAAAATACTACAAAACTTTGTACCTATTTTTTTCCTTTCTTGTTTAGTTTTGTTTGTTTTTGCAGTGCTGGGGATCAAACTCAAGATCTTGATCACTGAACTAAATTCTCACCCGTGTGTCTGGACTATATGAAAAAGTATTCTGATATATTCTGGCAAACACATATAATTTAAACACAGACAAAAAATGATCATGTAATAATTTCCCTACCAATCCTGAAATCTGTAGTAAGTCTGCAATACACTAATGCCTTTTCCATGTAAAATTATGTACTGTGCTTAGTAAATAAACTTTAGGTGATAATTACACAGTGTTTTAAGCCTAAAACAAGCTGATATTGTAGCTCAGAGGTACAGTGTTTGTCTAGCATGTGTGAGGCCTCAACCTCAATACCACAAAAGATAAAAACAAAATACAACCTAAAATCAACACATTTTTCACAATGGAATAATCATTAGGAGAAAAATCTTGATCTGCTAAGTTTTCATTCTTACTTGGTTCCAAATCAACACTATTTTAAGGTTATACTGCTTGAATTAAAGGAAAGCAGTTTTCATAATCTAAAATCTTTTATAATCTAAATAAATTGTTAAAAGCTTTAAAAGTACTTGTAAAAAGAAACTAAGAAAGGAGAGGAGAGCAGAGGAACGAAACTATGAAGCTGGGCTCAGTGGTGCATGCTGCTTGTAAACCCAGCACCTCAGGAGTATGAGGCAGGAGACCGAAAGAAAAAATAAAAAGGGCTGGGAATGTAGCTCAGTGGTAAAACAATTCTGGGTTCAATTGCTAGTATAAGAAAGGAGAAAAGAGAGAAAGAGTATAAGAGAAACTATTAAGATTTCAATGAGAGGCTGAGATAGGAGGATTATGAGTTCAAAGCCAACCTCAGCAAAAGTGAGGCTGTAAGCAACTCAGTGAGACCCTGCCTCTAAATAAAATACAGAATAAGGCTGGGGATGAGGCTCAGTGGTTGAGTGCCCTGAGTTCAATCCCTGGTACCCAGGGGTGGCAGGTTGGGAAGGATTTCAATGACAAACCATTAACAATATTATTCCTTTGGGGAAACTCTGTAAGTCAATAACAAAACTATGGTACAACTCTAAGAAGCCTAACTTCTGGCCCATCTAACATAACTAGATACGTTGAATACCCTAATCATGTGACACTACCCAAATGTGTTCTAGTCTTTTAATGAAAACTCATGATTAATGCTTACCTACAAACCAAACTTTTCTAGTTTTAAAACTTACCAAGGGGCTGGGGATGTGGCTCAAGCGGTAGCGCGCTCGCCTGGCATGCGTGCGGCCCGGGTTCGATCCTCAGCACCACATACAAACAAAGATGTTGTGTCCGCCAAATAGTAAAATAAATAAATAAATATTTAAAAAAAAAATTACTAAAAAAAAAAAACTTACCCAGCTTTTGGGGCTGGGGCTCAGTGGTAGAGTGTTCACCTAGCCCACGTGAGGCATTGGGTTCGATTCACAGCACCACATAAAAATAAAATAAAGGTATTATATCCACTTACAACTTAAATAAATACACACACGCGCTCTCTCGCTCTCTCTCTCTCTCTTATACATTAAGGGATTCGGTGCTAAAAAAAAAAAAAAAAAGAAAGCCCCAATCTATCATCCAAGGAAAAGATTAAATGGAAGAAGCCTATCTCAGGAAATTTGCTAGAAAACAAATTTGTTTTAAAGACATGCATGTTTTTTGTTTTGTTTTTGGTACCAGGGATTGAACCCAGAGGCACTTAACCACTGAGCCTCATTCTTGGCCTTTTCTTATGTTTTACTTAGTGACAGGGTCTGAGTTGGTTAACGTCTCACTAAGTTGCTGAGCTGGCTTTGAACTCACCATCCTCCTGCCTCAGCCTTCCAAGCTGCTGGGATGACAGGTGTGTGACAATGCACTCATCTTAAGAACTCTATGTTTTAGGACTTCAACAGACTTACATGAGCAAATGCTCAATAAATACGTGATCTTTTAAATTTATCTTTTTCATATTTATTTTAATAAATTTATTCTTTGCAGTGTTGAGAACTGAGTCCATGGTCTTGAACATTTTAGGCAAGCACACTACCATTGAGCCACAACCTCTAGCCCATTTACCACTTTTAAAGTCACAAAAACAAAATGATCTCACTAATCATAGGGATAGTCTTTTCTATCCTATAATACAATTATGCAATGCATATTTTAGAATACATGTTGTGTGAAATTAACACAAGTGATAATCTGAATACTTCTATCTCCAGTTGTCATTTGCACTGCTCATGAAGAATGGAATGGATATCCCACTCCTCTCCCACCAGTCCTAAGAGTGGCAACTTGTGGGGCACAGGACATACAAATTATCTGAATATAAGAATAAACATAAAAATCCCTTCTGTGATCTTTGATGCACACAAGTGAACTTAGGAGTGAAATTGTAGAGGCAAGGGTTGTGGCTCAATAGCAGAGCATGTGCCTACCACATGTGAGGAACTGACTTCGATCCTTAGCACTGCGTAACAACAAAATCAAGGCATTCTTTCCATCTACAACTACAAATAAATAAATTAATAAAGAGTGAAATTGTAAACATAAGGTTCTTTCAGGTTAGGGGTGTAGCTCAGTGGTAGAATGCTCGCCCAGCATGTGCATTTAAGGAAGGCCCTGAATACAATTCCTAGCACCAAGAAGTGGGGGAAAATGTTTCTTTCTTTGCCTACATTTATCCTTACAGTTTATAAAGAATTTTACAATTATTATTGTAAGGTATTTGCCAGTACGTATCTTGATGGCATTTAAATTTTTCTAATATTTAATAATATTTTATATTATTTTAGACCACATAGAAAATGAACAGGTGACTCTACCCAACTATAAAGAAACAACTCTTGGGGCCGGGATTGTGGCTCAGAGGGAGAGCGCTCACCTTGCATGCATGAGGCACCAGGCTCAATCCTCAGCCCCACATAAAAATAAAATAAAGATATTGTGTCCACCTATAACATATATATATATATATATATATATATATATATATATAGAAAGAAAGAAAGAAAGAAAGAAACAACTCTTAAAGCTAATTCTTTACAACTTATTCTAAACAACTCTAAAAACTAATTCTTAGACATTAAACTTAGCGGGGTAAACACTAGGAGGAACAGAGGTTAATGCAGGAAAACTAATTCATCTTATTTTTTAAGAAGAACGTGTTCATATTCTGACAACTAAACTTCTCATAGCCAGCTGAAATAAGGCTTCCACTGGATGATAGGCCACCTCACTGTTTTGTAAGAACATTAACTGTCAGCATTCTTGCAGTTCATTCCAATCTATATATATCCAACATGTTACTCCTACTAATCTTGGCCAGTCTACTTATAAGAGACCAATGAATTTATTTTTGAGAAAGGAAAAAAAACACAGCTTCCAACCTCTTAAAACCAACCTTATGTTCACAGCCAAGTCGCATAGATATTACATACTGATTTGACATTTACAGTTTAATCACTTTCTCCTGTTGGACAATCTCATTGAACATCTGAAATCAAATGTAGTCATACTGAGATCATGATAAAGAAAGACTTTAAAGTAACCGCACAACCCACAAAATTTGAACTCCCCAATTTCCAAATAACAGCTAGTTCTTTACCAATTATAACTTTATCGTAACTCTAGTCTGTCCTCACCCTGTAAGGCTTATTGATACCCAATCATAGAGCCTCTGCTTTCTGAGAGCTCCCAATACCAACTCTCTACTCCCTTATGCCATCCCCAAATTACCCAGTTAAAAGCCCATATCCTATAACAGATTCTTTATAAACCCTAATATTGAAACACTCCGTGGTTTCCTATGATCTATGTTATTTGCTGCAATGAGTAATAAAATCAACCTTTTCAAGTGTATTCCTGGTCGTCTTTTGCTAAAGGGTATTGACATTAGTGAATACTAATGGTAGAATAAAGTTAGACCACATATTCTAGACTTACAAAATGACTCTAAAACATGGTTTTTAAAAAACATGGCTTATTAATATACATCTCATAATTCACAAGGAGGGTAGTGCTAGATGATTTTTTTTTAAGAGAGAGAGAGAATTTTTTTTTTAACATTTATTCTTTAGATTTCGGCGGACACAACATCTTTGTTTGTATGTGGTGCTGAGGATCGAACCCGGACCGCACGCATGCCAGGCGAGCGCGCTACAGCTTGAGCCATATGTCCAGCCCCGCTAGATGATTTTTTAATATTTAGTTTTTAGTTATAGGTGGACACACAATCTTTATTTTATGTGGTGCGGAGGATCAAACCCAGTGCCTCACGTGTACTAGGTGAGAGCTCTACCTCTAAGCTGCAACCCCAGCCCTCTGGATGATTTCATCTTCCATTTTGATTTTAATGTCAATACCATACTAAACATTATGAATCATTCAGAAGAAGCATAAAAGTATTACTGATACTCACAAGGTAAATTGTTAAGACAAAAAATTAAAGTGCTCATCTTAAATACTGAAATATTTGGACAATATGTTAGCTTTGAGAAGAAAATGAAGTATCGATAGTCTTTCATTGAATGATTTTTATTGTTGCTATTGTTGTTAAGAACTAAAACACACAAGACCTTACACATACTAAGTAAGTACTCTATTACTGAGGAACACCCCCAACCCCTGATTTTTTTAAGTGTTGATGGACCTTTATTTTATTCATTTATTTGTATGGAGTGCTGAGAATGGAATCCTGTGCCTCAAATGTGTGAGGCAAGTGCTCCACCACTGAGCGACAACCTAAGCCCTCACCCCAATTTTTTAAACATGAAAAATCTCCCATTCTGCACTTCAATGTTATTTCTCTCTCTCTCTCTCTCTCTCTCTCTCTCTCTCTCTCTTTTGGTATCAGGGGTTGAATCCAGGGATGTTTAACCATGGAGTCACATCCCCAGCCCTTTTTCGTATTTTACTTAGAGACAGGGTCTCACTGAGTTGCTTAAGACCTTGCTAAATTGCTTGAATTCAAAATCCTCCTGACTCAGTCTCCCCAGCCACCGGGATTACAGTGTATACCTGGCTCAATGTTACCTCTATAAGTATCAATAACATCTAGACAGAGGTACAAAAACCAAAATGCTAACTTAGTCCAAATATCAAGTTTCTATAATACAAATTAGTCTATTATAGACACTAAGCAAGCATTTGGCCAAAAATACACATTTTAGACCTAGGAGCAGAGCTGTGTTTCTGCAGTCCAAGCATTCAGGAGGCTAAGGCAAGAGTGCTTGAGCCTAGGAGTTCAAAATCAGCTGGGAAACACAGTGAGATTCCATCTCATAAATAAATAGATAGATAGATAGATAGATAGATAGACAGACAGACAGACAGACAGATAGATAGATAGACAGACAGGTAAACAAACAAGCAGATGATATTACACAGGCTCATATCAATGAAGCCAAGCACATAGGAAACTAATAAATTATACTTCTTAATGATTCCTACAAAAATATATCAATCATACACACAGACATTTTAAAGATATTCAATTCATAACTATTTGTTTTATACACACACGTATACACACAGCAGGGGGGAACCTAGAGGTTTAGGGCTATGAACTTAGCTCACTGGGAGGGCACTTGCTTAGTGACAATCTGGATTCAATCCCCAGAACCAAAAACAAAAACACAACCCTGGAGGTTTTGAAGTTCAGGGAAATGGTAATCCAAAAGAAGGCCTCTCTACTTGAAAAAAAAAAAAAAAGGCCAAAAACACGTTTTGCAAACTATAAGATGAGCTTTTAAAAGCCTAGGGGTAGAGTTACAGAAAAAAATCACCATTTCCTACCTTTCAAAAAACAGGAAGGTTTCACTCCTAGGGTATGGGAGCGCTGGTTAAAAATTATGAGCCTGTTGCGCCAAGATCCTAATGCTTCCTTCCCAGGCCTTGAGTTTGGAGCTTCAGTCTAAGATCCCAAATGCTGTCTTCAACGTTTCATTTCTCAAGAACTGACACATATGGGAGTTTGGGCTGAAACAGAAAACTGTCACCTTCACTCCCCTTTATTGGAGTTGCATATATTACAAGCTGATGTCTCTTGTTAAGATTGCCATTACCACTAAATTTTTATGGATCATGAAAACTTGGTAACTTAAACAAGCAGGAGAAATGATTTAAACTCATGTTCTGATGCTTTCATTAAGTTCAAAACCCTGACTTTGATGTAATGAAAACCAGTTGAAAAAAAAAAAATGTTTACAAGTTTGTTCAAAAAGAAGATATTTATACAAGTAACGTCTGTGTAACTCACAATGCGAAAAGGAAGTGGTGGGTCTCACTTATCCTATATGGTGAATTAGGGTATTAAGATCTAGTATTCATAAGATCCATTTTAAAATGTTTCTTTCTTTCAGCTGTACTTGCATTAAGCTACTACAAGTAACCTAACAGGAAAGCCGAGCCTTCTACTAAATCCAATCTCACCTGTAAATCTCTCAATTTTTAAATTTTCGAAATGTAGAATTATTTCACACATATTTAATTTAGCACATTTAATTCAAATGTGATTCTAATATAATGATGGAGACACTACAGTATTATGTTGCGTATATTCTCTCCCTAAAGACTAGATTTAGGGGATGAGGTTGTGGCTCAGCGGTAGAGCATTCACCTAGCACGAGTGAGGCGCTGGGTTCGATCCTCAGCACCACATAAAAATAAAAACAAACAAAAATAAAGGTATTGGGACCAACTACAACTAATATTTTTTAAAAAGACTAAATTTAAAAAACTGATAAACTTTGCCATTTGTAACAATGTCAGTTCTCAGCCTGCTTCTATTATCAAAGACTGCAACTCTCCTCCTTCACACTGTCTTTCAAATTTTTCCCATTTCACTGGGTTTAATTTCTAATACATGCTTCCTAAATAAAAAACACATAATCATGGGCTGGAACTGTGGCTCAGCAGTAGCGCATTTGCCTGGTATGTGTGAGGCACTGAGTTCGATTCTTAGCACCACATATAAATAAAGATCTATCAACAACTAAGAGAAAAAAAAATTTTTTAAGTATAATCTTATTTCTCACTGTTTAAAAGTCTAAGACGAAAAGTCAAAAACTACATTTAGGGCTGTGATGTGCCTCAGTGGTAGAATGCTTGCCCAGTATGTGTGAAGCACTAGGTTCAATCCTCAGCACCACATAAAAATTAAATACACCAGGCACGGTGGTACACGCCAGTAATCCCAGTGGAGGATTGCAAGTTCAAACCCAGACTCAGCAAAAGCAAGGCGCTAGCAACTCAGTGAGACCATGTCTCTAATAAAAATAAAAAATAGGGCTGGGGATTTGGCTCAGTGGCCAAATGCCCCTGCGCTTAATCCCCAGTACCACTTCCCCATCAAAAAATTAAATAAATTAATTAATTTTTTTAAAAACCCTATTTAAAACAATTCTGGGAGAGCACAGTGGCTCACGCCTGTAATCCCAGCTCCTCAGGAGGCTGAGACAGGAGGACTGCAAGTTCAAGGCAGCCTTGGCAACTTAGTAAGAACCTGTCTCAAAATATAAAATAAAAAGGGATGCGAATGTGGCTTAGTGATTCATGTATGCTAGGCACATTCTTTATCACTGAGCTATACCTGAGCTACATTTTTTTTTAATTTTGAGACAGAGTGTTGCTAAGTTCACCCAGACTGGCTTCAAACTTACAATTCTCCTTCCCAAATATTTGAGACTAGTGTGCACCACTGTGTCCAACTTCATTAAGGTCTTTTGTAACAACTGACTTAGTGATTCCTCTGCTAGAACTGAATAAACCAAATAAAATGCCTAATAAATATTCTTGAATCTGTTTAAATAAATATTTCATCTTGACCCAGAAGATCTTTGGTAATTTACATTCGCATGAAAAATAAAGTATTCAAACTGTAAAACTTGGAAAACTGGGAATGGAACCACCTTTTGACCCAGCTATCCCACTCCTTGGTCTAAACCCAAAGGACTTAAAAACAACATACTACAGGGACACAGCCACATCAATGTTTATAGCAGCACAATTCACAATAGCTAAATTGTGGAACCAACCCAGATGCCCTTTAGATGAATGAATAAAGAAAATGTGGTATATGTACACAATGGAGTATTTTTTTTTTTAATGAGAGAGAGAGAGAGAGAGAGAGAATTTTTTAATATTTATTTTTTAGTTTTCGGTGGTCACAAGATCTTTATTTTATTTTTATGTGGTGCTGAGGATCGAACCCAGTGCCACCCGAATGCAAGGTGAGCGCGTTACCATTTGAGCCACATCCCCAGCCCCACAATGGAGTATTTTTCAGCATTAAAAGAGAATAAAATCATGGCATTTGCAGGTAAATGAAGTTGGAGGATATCATGCTAAGTGAAGTTAGCCAATCCCAAAAAACCAAATGCAGAATGTTTCTCTAAGAATACTAATTCATAATGGGGTTGGGTGGGGGGATATGGGAGAATTAGATGAACTCTAGATAGGGCAAAGGGGAGGGAGGGGAAGGGAGGGAGCATGGGGGTAGGAAAAATGGTAGAATGAGATGGATATCATTACCCTAAGTACATGTATGAAGACACAAATGGTGTGACTCTACTTTGTGTACAACCAGAGATATGAAAAATTGTGCTCTATATGTATAATATGAATTGTAATACAATCTGCTGTCATATATAACAAATTAAAAAATTTTTAAAAAGTATTCAAACTGTGAGACTAATAATATCCTCAAAAGTCAGACTGATAATACACTTGAAAAAAAGATGTACATGCTGGGCATGGTGGTACACGCCTGTAATCCCAGGGGCTGAGAGGCTGAGGCAGGAGGATCATGAGTTCAAAGCCAGCCTCAGCAAACTTAACAAGGTGCTAAAGTAACTCAGTGAGACCCTGTCTCTAAATAAAATCTGGATCCAATCCGTAGGGATCCCACATCCGTGGGATGTGGCTCACTCGTTAAGCACCTCTAGGTTCAATCCCTGGTACCAAAAATAATAATAATAATAATAAAGTACATGATATAGTCTATATAAATTTCTGAAAACAAAATGATGTGATTAGCCAGGCATGGTGGCGCACACCTGTAATCCCAGTGGCACTAATCAACTCAGTGAGACCCTATCTGTAAATAAAATACAAAATACGGCTCAGGATGTGACTCAGTGGTCTAGTGTCCCCAAGTTCAATACCTCATACTAAAAACAAACAAACAAAAAAAAGGATCTGATTACACCATTAGAAAAAAATTATGAAGTATTATAACACCAAACCTTTGAAGTACTTACTTAACATTCACAGCCTACAAAAAAGATATTTAAAACTGCATACTATGCCATATGACTTCAAGAAGGAAACAGGATTTAAATTCAAAAATCACTAAACTTGTTTGTAATGGACAGAATACATTTATTTCTTTTTATGTGGTCTACAGATTGGATCCAGTGCCACACGTTCACAGCAAGCACTATGCCACTGAGCTACAGCCCAGCCCCATTCTTTAATTTTCATATCATTGTAATTTGTTGGCGTCCCTTGGTCAGACCACACAAACTCAACTTGGAGAACAACAGAGAGAAATGAAAAATAATTTAATGAAAAAAATCTTTCAGTCTAAGGAAACTACCTAATAAAATGTTAGAGTGGGAAAAAGGCATGAAGGAATCTTTGGGTTACTTAAGATATTCTACATCTTCTCTAGAGGTGGTTAGATAGCTATATAAATGTGTATAAATATATTATGCTATAAATTTAAGATAAATGATTAAAATATAAATATTTTAAAGTTTTTAAAGACTAGGATTTTGAGGCTCACATTCACTATATTTTGAAGAATAAGAGTTAATGTTATCTTATATTTCAACAAAGAGAAGGTGGCCACAACTCCTTATGAGATCAATCTTATCCATTTAATCTATTGTAATAAATATGTCCACACCAATAGCTCACAGAACAGTTCATTCTCTTTCTATAGGAAAACAATTACATCCAAGCATGATGTCCTATATTTTCTGCATACTTCCATGTTCCAGACCTATACAAACCCTTTAAATCTGAAAATAATCTTAAGTCTATTTTGACCAAATTGAACGCTAAACTTCCCTTTACTGTTCCTCATGGTTTCCAGATCCTTCCCCATTCTAATCAACTCACCTCAAAAATGAACCTTACTATTCTAAACACCTATTTCTACTAAATGGGGAAAAGAGCCCACAACAATTATCTAAAACCCAGTATTGTTTTAATATGCTCTCTAATAAGCCAGACTTAAATTGTGGTTAGAAACTGAAATGCAGGACTCCCCGTTTATACCTAAATTTTACATTTTATGTTTTTAAATTTCTATTCATTAAATTTAATATTAAGAAATCTTCTCAAATCCTGAAAACTAGTAAATTTTTGCTTGCTATAAATATGCAAAGCAAGTCATTTAGATTTATACCAATGTCACACAATAGCCAAGAAAAGAATCTTACCACAGTCTGTATACTTGCCTCACAGGAAGGAAACATCCAGTGGAGACTTACTTACTTTGGAAATGACCCTTCACTTATGCAGCTACAAAACCACATTCCTCCCTCATGATCTATTCATTAGTTTAAGATTGGCTATGGTCAAGCTACTTTATCCTTGACACCTCCAGTTATCCCATAAAACAGGAAAAAAAACTGCTTTAGCATGACTTACTTCAAACCACTGGATCTCAAAGGAAGCACTAATGTGCCTTAGGGAGCATTATGGAAAGACTATTTTTTTCTCAGAGCTTTTTTATTGTGTATGTCTCTGTGTGTGTGTCCTTATGTGTGTGCACATCTTTTTTGAAAGTACGACATACTGTAAGTACTTTTTCGGCATTGCTGAATTTTTGTTTGTTTTGATACAGTACTAAAAACCATGAAGGGCTAGAAGTGTAACTCAGTGATAGAGTGCCAGTCTAGCATGTGCAATCTCTGGCACCAAAAATATTATTTTTAAAGTGACGGAAAAATGTGACTGAATAAAAAAACAGCATTCATTTTATTACTTCACTTCCTCTATTTTTACCTTTATTTTTTACCCTACTATATTCTAATTATGTATTTTATAAAAGGCTCCTCTACCCATTAAAAATGAAAAAGCCAGCACACAGTATATATTATCTAATATATTTTATCAGTCTTCCCAAAGGTCAGAGTTTTAACTTTAAAAACAATCAGGAACCTATAACAAGGTAACTAATTGGTCAAAATGAACACGATGACCACAGGATATTTAATAGATGCGAACATGTAAAGGCTCTTGCTGAAAACTGCTTCAATTATTAATTAGAATTTTGTTGCTATCACAAAGGTAAAATCCTTATTTCAAAACAGTGGGGGGGGGCATGGGAAAAATGGAGTAACTTTCGGGAAAGCGGAGGAAGAAAAGGGGAAGGTGCATGGGGGCAGGAAAGATGGTGGCATTCGATGAACATCATTATCCTAGGTAAATGTATGACTGCACATATGTATATTACATGATGTACAACCAGAGAAATAAAAAGTTGTGCTGCAATTGTGTACATGAATTAAAATGCATTCTGCTGTCATATAAACCTAATTAAAATTAACTAATTTATAAATTAAAAAAAAAAACAGTATCTGGTACTAGCTCCTAACTCTTAATTAAAACACTGGATCCTATGGTAGCAGCAGGCATCTCTGCCATCCCAAGAAAACCACATATTTCTCTTCAACACATTTTTGGCATATTATATACCAGATTTTAAATAAGCCCAGAGATGGAAAAGCCCAAATTTAAAACAATTCCTATAAAAACATGAATGTATCATACAAAATATTTCAGGACCCTACTACACCAATTTCCTCAAATGGTTTTAGAAGCTATTTTATGTCTTTCTCCCAGGTAATTTCACACCCAGGTAATTATTTACATAAGAGAACCTACCACAAATACGATCCAATCTTTTCAGGAGAGCAGAGAAGAAAGAGTCACATAAACTCTTCCTCAAAATAAGGAACTACAGATAAGAAAACAGGTCTCTATATGTAAAATGGATCCACATGGTTGTCTGTATGATTAAATGAGATGTACCTGAAATGCTTTTAATATTAAAAAGCGACGTGTCTGTGGATGGAGTTATTCTGCTATGACCCAAACTTTAATGGAAGCAGAGAATTTTTGTTTTTTTACCTTGAAGAGAATGTTTTGTAAGATCTTTTAAAAATAAGTACTTCAATAAATAAAAATTGTTTCCAATGAAAAGCACCACAGTTTCTCAGTACACGGAGGTTGTGTGAAAGTAACTTTACACAGTTCAAAAACATACTGCTGAACCAAAAGATCTCTGAAGCAGAATTTTCCCATTTAGTAAAAATCACAGTCAAGTATAATCAGGAAGGGGCACAGAGAGACTTTTTAAGCTGTGTAGTGAGTACTCAGGCTTCGTTTCTTCTCTGTGCTACATTTCAAAAATGAAAACAAACCTTACCTCCTGAATAAGTCCTTCAGTGTATTTACATAAACTAGCAAATAAATACCTATAGCCCATTTGCAGTTTGAACAGTTCACTGTGGTTTAATGTTTTTGTAGTAAGTATGTCCGGTGTTCTAAACCTATATGGACAGGTTTATAGAAGACTATTAAATGGAAGACTTAATCAGTTCCCTCTGCCCCATACCTTCTCTTCCCCATTAAAAATTTACTTCATAATTCTGTCAGTACAGCTCAGGGAGACACTAAATCCATGCTGACATTCCTTTTAAAACACCGAATGTAGGTCAGTGGTAGAACATTTGCCTAGCACACTAAGAGCAAGGCTCTGGGTTCAATCCCCAGCACTGAAAACAAACCCCCACCCCCAATTCCAACACACAAACAGGAAGTGGGTAAAAGTATAAACTCTTAAGAGTGTAATGCCTCTCATTCCGTGGCAGTTTTAAAGTTGAGCTGCTATGGTAAATTACAGGGCCCTATCACTACTTGAATATGGAATATGTGCACAGAGAAAGGAAGTAAAACATCGCACTTTATAGCTGAGTGAAAATGCAATGCCTTAAATAAAACAGTATTTTAAATTGGCAAAAAAAAAAAAAATTCTTTCAGTATTCTGATTCCATATTTTCAACCTTCTACCAGGAAGTGATCTGCTTCCCCCCTAAGTTGGCAACAGTGTACCTCTAACATAACTCTTCTCCCATGTTTATCCAACATCTTCAAACTTAGTGATAATTTCTTACTTTACCTACAAAACTTTAAGAAGTGTGTGTGGGGGGGTCCATACCATACAAAAAAATCTTCTATCTAGAGAGTTTGCATATAGTATATGCTCATAATTTCTAAGTATATAGTCTAATCATGCTATTACAAATGCACAAATATCAGTAACCTAAAGTGATAAAGTCTTAATATTCTCCTGGTGTTTCTGAATCCCAGTCCACAAACTGACTGCCTTAATTTATATGGGGGGAGTGGGGGTGGGAGGAGAGAAGGTCAAGTATGTGCAAACTCTGGTGATTTACACATGTGTCTATAGTGCTGGACATACACATGGTGTTCTCATGCTGCAGTGTATTCGATTTCACAAATGTCTATTTTTTCAACCTGTAAATCAACCAACAAATCCTTTTGCATAGCAAATCTCTCAACAATACAACTATGTCCATTTTAAAACTTAGAAAACATTACTTTTCTCTTGTATAACTTCCTCCTTTTCCAAAAAGTGTAAGAACAATCTCAGAAATGACACTATAAAGCAATGGTAAATTCTGAGCTCAAAAGTATGGGAACCATGGCTCTGGTACAAGAACACTGTATGCTTAAAGCTGAAATATACAACAGAAGACATGACTGCTATATTTGAATGCTTAATGTGCTGCTCCTTGTAAAAGAGACTGTGTGATTCTTTCTTTCTTTCTTTTCTTTTTTTTTTTGGTATTTCAAAGGCAAGACAAGTTGTGAGAAGCTGATTTCTGATATAAGAGAAGAACATTCTGAAAATTAGAGCTGTCTAAAACCAAGAAGGGGGTGTATGAGGTTGTGAATACTATGTCACTGAAATTGTTTTTTTTTTTTTTTTAAGTACAAGACTGGTTTTTAGGGATGATGCAGAAAAGATAAGTATGTGATAAAAAAGTGCTGTACTATATAAATCCAAAACTCCCTTTGAGTGTTCTTGAATTTTTAAAATACTTAACCCTAAAAGTTAGGGCCTGATGTACAAATGAACAATGCAAAGGATATGCTTGCCTGCCAGATGCTAAAATCTATGTGAACAACAAGCATCGCCCTTAATATTGGACAGCTAACACTTCAAAAGGTTAGAACAGTCACTATTTGACTTTGATCCAATTTTCTTTATCCAAGTAGAGCTAAATTAAGTAGAGTTCTCCTCTAATTTTATTTGAATAGTTTCATGCCATCCTTGAGACAACTATATATCTACCATCCCTCTGATTCCCAACCCACCAAGTGGAGGACAGCAAATCTCTTAGATTTGTAAAATTTACAAATGGGAGGAAAGAAAGAAAATGGATAACTAGACTCTACTAACTCTTCTACAGCAGACTTAGTATCAGAACTATTGGATTATACAATCAACTTAGTTTAGTATATTCATATTTGTCTCACTCCTTGAGGTACTAACAAACAATTATGATTATAAAGCCAGTAGAATATTTTGTTCAAGGAAGCAAGACATCAATAAGCCAAAATATGAATCCTAAAAGTACATGAAGATTCATTATAATTTTTTGTGGACAGAAACACTGCATGTATGAAATTTCCATAGTAAAAACCTAAAATAAAAAGCCTTTGCCAGACATGGTGGCAGACACCTAATCTCTGTGACTCAAAAGGCTGAAGGACTACAAATTCAAGGCCTTAGTAAGATATTATCTAAAAAAAGGCATGTGTGTGTGGGGTTTCGGGGGTGCTGGGGTTGCGGCTCACTGGTATAGCACTTGCCTACCATGTGTGAGGCCCTGGGTACTCAGGCTCATATATAAATAAAATAAGTAAGTAAGTAGGTAAATAAATAAATAAAGGTCCATTAACAACTAAAAAATTATTATTATTATTTTTTAAAGGTATGTAGGAGAAAATGGGTGCTGGCTGGCAAAATAGCTCCAGAGAACTTGCCTAACATGTACAAGGCCCTGGGTTCAATCCCTAGTAACACCAAATAAGAAAAGAAGGAAAGAAGGAAGGGTCCTTATATACAAAACTCAACACTCGTTTAATATAGACATTAGTATATTTTAAGTTACACTAAATATTTTAATAGGTAATCATTCAGTATCCTCTTAACTTGTATCTAAATTTACCTGAAATAAAATCTGAAAATATTTAATCACTAGCTAATATTTCCAATATACTCTAAATTTCAGGGGGAAATTCTTAAGCACTATTTTAAAACAGCTGCAAATTTGAATAACTTTTCACTGGCATAAAGAACTGAAAAATGTTATCATATAATAGATTTTCTGCTTTGGTAAAAGCAGAGGACCTTCAGATCAGACCTGTCAGTATAGTCCATTATAAAATTAACTGCGCTGATCCCTTAGAATTATATTAAATAGAATTATTACCTCTATACTTCTAAAGACATTCAAAACGTAGAAAATATTGTCTGTCTTATTTCTTTATAACATCTAAGACTTACTGTTAAGTAACAGTAAGAAAATATACATTAGTATGGCATTAAGATAGGATTAAGTGACAAAAGATTCTAGCTCTGAATCTGAACCTATTTTACTATCAACATGTCACTTTAAACCTTCTGGGTCATGGAGTTCATCCATAATATAACTCAGAAGAGATGACTTTAAATAATCCATCTTGGGCTGGGGATGTGGCTCAAGCGGTAGCGCGGTCGCCTGGCATGCGCGCGGCCCGGGTTCGATCCTCAGCACCACATACAAACAAAGATGTTGTGTCTGCAGAGAACTAAAAAATAAATATTAAAATTCTCTCTCTCTCTCTCTCTCTCTCTCTAAAAAAAAAAATAAATAAATAAATAAATAATCCATCTTGTTCTCAAGTTATACAATAAAATGACATTCATGCTGAGTACATGATGGGCACATACCTATCATACACATGAGCATATGATAGGCTCCAGATCCTTATGCTAGCTATAGTAACACAGTCCTGGGGATGAATCTATACAAATATGCAAAGCCAGGAAAGTAAAGGTAAATGGGATCAAAAACACTGGCTCAGAATATGGGTTAAAATGGCTCAGAATATGGGTTAAAATATCACTAAGGTCCTTTTCTTATCCAGAAATCATTATCATATGTTGCAAATAAAACTCAGAAAAGTTGTTTTAAAAAAAAAACTTATAAATCCATCAAGACAACTAACTCTGCTGCCTCTTTAACATAAAGGGAATCTCTAAATAGGAATTTCCTAACACCCAATATCTGTAACACCTATTCTCCTACTCTGCAATTATGTATCAGAGGAAGACGTTACTTTTGTGGCACACTGAAATCATGGATATGGCCAGTATAGATTTAAACTAAGCAATTGAAAATACTATCTTTTTAGGAAAGAATAAACTAACAGGATTTAATTGGAAGGATAATACCGTTGTTGTGATGTTTGTACTGCATATATGTAACAGATAATTCCCTAACTCTAATATTACTGAACTCATATAAATGATGTTGATGAAATGCTAATATTTTGGCACTGGCAAACTGTTAATTTTAAGTCCCACTTTATAAAGTCCAATAAACTAACACAGTAATGAAAAATGGCTCAGGTGAAAATATATATTTTTATAGGGTAAAAGCAATTCATATAGGTTTATTGTAATTATGGAATCAATAAATGTAAATAAGCAATCCTTCCCAATCTACATATGGGCAATGTCATACAAATATATGTTCCGCTAAATAAATCAACACTGAGAAGTGTAGTTGTTGAGACCTCTCTTTTGGGGGCTAATTTATTTTTGCAAGAAGACTTCCAGGAGATGAAAGTACAGTGGTGCATGCCTTTAATTCCAGCTACATAAAAAATAAAAAGGGTTAAGGGATGCAGTTCAGTTCTATGAGTGCCCCTGGGTTAACTTCTTAGTACTGAGGGGAAAGGAAAAAGAAAGAACAAGACTACAGTGTGAGTATGTTGAGAAAGTTATTTTGAGTACAAGACAAGAAAAGGAATACAGCCCTAAAAGAGGCATAAAGTCAAGCAAGGAGGGCTGGGGATGTATATCAATGGTAAAATACTTGAATAGCATGTATAAGGCCTTGGATTCACTTTCCAGTACTGGGAGGAAAAAAAAACACACACATACAACCAAGCAAGTAATGGTAGAAAAGATAGAGAGGGGACTCTTATATTTAATTTAAAGCTGAAAGAATTCAAAGATATTAGTAGTAAAAATCTATAAAATGTTTGTGAACTAGAGAAAGTGAGTTTGGATTTCTTTAAAGAGCCTGACTAAGATGGTGTGTACATGTGAAAAACTTGAATGGAGATGTAAACTGGTATTGTGGTATTGTGATGATTTAACCACAAATGCCTTCCCTATTTAAATATTCTAATCAGTACTGTTAGTACACATACCTCGGAGAATTCTTTCCTCATGGCAACGAAGAAAGTCCCAGATTCTAACAGTGCCGTCATCAGAGCATGTAGCAAATTTATTATCCGTGGGTGAGAAACTGTTACGTGAAGACACACAGCAGGGGAAAGAAGTCAGCATTTAACAGATTATCTGTGCTTCTCAGACAGGGAAAAATAAAAACACTGTGCTGCATTATAAAAAGGAAAGGAAGTATCCAGTGAAGAAGCCCTTAAAGAGAATGTTGACAACACACGCATCTCATCAAAAGAAGACTTCAACTGAGTAGTTGTTTCAGTTTTCAATCATCAATATTCACACAATTTTAGCAGTGTATTGTCCTAATGCTACCCATGCTCCTCTTAGCGTATTTCCTACCATACCAGCAAAACAAAGGGAGCTGTTTTAAGTGTTGGAACTCAAATATATTTGTACAATATTCCTGCATATGGTCATTTAAATCACACAGGAATACTGTTCAAAAAAAATCACATCAGGGGCTGGGGATGTGGCTTAAGCGGTAGCGCGCTTGCCTGGCATGCGTGCGGCCCGGGTTCAATCCTCAGCACCACATACAAACAAAGATGTTGTGACCGCAGATAACTAAAAAATAAATATTAAAAAAATTCTCTAGAAAAAAAAAATCACATCAGTTTCTGTCTCAGACACTGTGTGGAATGATAAACTTAAGAGCAAGCTACTAAAGATCAAATTGTAAACATTCCTACAATGTTTCTCGTTTATTTAAAAGAGCTGTGGAAAAATGTTCACATCTTCCTGCCAAGCTAGCAAATGAATGTTGTACCCTTGGAGGAAAACATTAAAATAGGGTCATTCAAATTTGTGTTTAAAGGCAAAGAATCTGTTGCAAAAGAGGAAGCCAGTTTTACTTCCCAGTAGTGAAAGAGTTTCTCAACTCTAAGAATTCCCTTGAACTTCTGAATCTTAAAGAAAGGACCAACTGGGAAAACTCGAATTATTGGCATGACACTAAGGTCAAATCTATAAAGCAGAAGCACATATATCCAACAATTTTTGGGATTCTGAAAATAGAAACAAGTGACTGCAGTGGATGGTGTTTCCATAGAGTCAACCTCCTCTCACACATAGGTGGCACAACCTTAAAGAATGCTGCTTAACTTTATTCTGAGGCTGCAGCAATTCTTCAGGCTTCTTTTTGTAACTTTTCCCCCCAGTTTTACTATACATATCTCATTGATATGTAAAACATACAACTCACTGAAAATATTAAACTCCACTTATTATACATTTGCATAGCTGATGTTAACAGAGAATCAGAAGAAAAGGTCCTAGAGTCTTCTTGACAAAGGTCTGCTTAGAGCTGCAAAGCTTGAAGAACCCATTCATTAACCCATTAATGTTTGCCACATCCAGAGAGTTATCTGTGAGGGTTTATAGTCCTATACTTTCCTTTTGAAGTCATGGCATAGCCAAGCCAACCAGGTCTTCACTTAAGCCTTTTTTTCTTGTAATTTGTGTGAATTCTGAAGGTGTTTTCTGAAGGCTTTAGATTTTATTCAGTTGTATGATTAAAGACTGAATTCTTTATTTGGAATGAAATATTCTTGTCTTACACAGTAGATAATAAAAAGGAATAACGTATACACATTATTAACCATAAATGAAAAGAGAAAACCAGTGCAAAATGCGGCAGACAATACATCTCTAACATATTGCAAAGGCTGATACCAGGACAACACTACTTCAGAAAGGTGCCAGCAAAATGGTGAATGTGTGAAAACAAGGAAAAATATTGTGTTTATAGGGTGCAGAAAGTTTCCCAGAATCTGACAGAGCCCATGCATCTCTGCACCCAGAATACACTTAGAGAATAATTTAACCATGACAATAGGGACTACAGAAAATGGTATATTGTGTATAAACCTGGCCTCTCTAATCGCCTCCTTATGTGCCTGGAACATCTTGACGTTGTTCATGTTCGACTGCCAATATTTCACATATCCTCCATGGTCTGCTGTCAACATCCACATGTCATTATGTGACCAAGTCATGGCCCTCACTGGGCTATCATGAGCCTGGGAAAAAAGAAAATATCTGTAAGGTACTATCTCAGATAACATATGATCAAAGGCTTATAGGAGCATGTATTAACTCAGCAATAAATCATCCAACTGTAAACTTTCACAATGCGAATAAGTGCCAATCTCAGATTCCTTACAATACCACAGCATGAGCTACCAACTGATGATTAGTATTACCTGTAATATTGTTTCGAAATTGAAAGTGAGTCCATTCCACAATGTGAACTCTCCACTAGAAGCTCCAGTGACCAACCGTCTTCCTTCTGGAGTCCACTGTGGAGGAGGAAAAAAATGACAGGTTACACATGGGCAACTTCACTCATTTTTTAAAAAATTTACAAAGGTTTTATGTTGTTGTTTTTTTGTTTTTGTTTTTGTTTTAACACATCAAGTAGTCAATATTAAGTTGACAATACTTTCACTTAGTGGAGCTCCATTTATAAGCAAGTATTTTGTCAGAAAAGAACCTGTATTAACACCATGCGGGGAAAGTACATTATGAAGAAACATAAATACACACTAAATTACAAGCACCTATGCACTCTAAAAAGCATTTCAAAATAAAATGCACCATATTCCTAGGCTACATAGTAGATTAACATAAATAAGGTGGTTGGTCACCAAAAAAATTCAACAACTAATGAAAGAGTTGATGTCTTAGAACTGCTACGCAACTAATGCGGGCAGAAAGTTATCAGTGTTTTATTTAAAAAAATTTTTTTTTTAAATAACAAGATAATAGTAAGTACCAAGTTAAGGGTATCAAATGTCTTCTGCAAATAAACATACTCAAAATATTGGGTTAAGCTCTCTGCCATTCACAGTGCCAAGCCTTATGCTGATCTACTCTCAAACCATAAAAACCACAACTAATATTACAAATATTTTAATTTACAATATGCATACTGAACCAAATCTGTGATGAGCTACATAACTCAAAACATTCACAATGTTCTTTTTGTTTTGTTTTTCCCAGTCTATACAATGGATTACAAACTAATTTTCCTTACAGGATGTAAATAAATAAAATCTCAAAATAACAATCCTATTTTCCAAAACAAAAAGTATGTCAAAGACTTGAAAAATACAAGTAAACCTATAGAAATAGCAAGACAAAATACATAAAATGAACACTATTTGGTAAATTACACAAATATGTGACAATTTCAGGTTTTATTGCTTATCTATATAAATCATAAATCAAGATTTATGATTATTATGAATGAAATCTGCCTATTTTCCCATTACTATCAGTCAACAATGCTTACAACTAAACTTTAGATACAGAAACTGCAGTGTTCATTTCTTAATATCTTTAGGCTGCTTGAATTTTATTTCAAAATGGTTTTCTGTGTTTTCTTTTTAAAAGAAGGATATTAAAATTAGCTGTACAGTACAACCCACTGACCAAATCTCTTGATAAAAAAAAATATACTATATACTAGTAGGAGGCTTAAGACCAACAGCAACAATTTCTATGTAGCTCAAACTAGCATCTTTCAGTCCCTCCCAGGTCTCCTTCCTATCTGCACACCTCTTAAATATCAAATCTGCTTATTCTCTTCATTTGCCATTAATGTCTGCCATGACTCTTTTTTCTTCTCCACCCACCGGTACTTTATTTTTCAACTGTTGTTTGCTCAATGTTGACTATTAATCATCGTACAACTCTGAACACAGCTAATCAACAAGTACATTTTTAGTAAATGGAATAATCAAAATACAAAGAATATTATTATGCTATCATCTACAGGAATATTAACTGAATGCCTGGAAAATGGGGATGAGAAAATGTTTTACTGCAAATCCCTCAAAATTTTAAATTTTTAAGCCATGTGAATTCATGACTGACTGTAAAACTATACTTTAAAATTTCATTGTTGGGGCTGTAGCTCAGTGGCAGAGCACTTGCCTTGTACGTATGAGGCACTGGGTTCAATCCTCAGCACCACATAAAATAAACAAATAAAATAAAGGTATACTGTCCATCTACAACTATAAAATAATTTTTAAAAAAAAAATTTTTTTTTTTTTCAGTGAAAGTGTATTGCGCATCTACTATATTCCTTCATGGAGATGACAAGTATGTACCACACAATTCTTCAGTTACATTCATGCATTTTCCTTTCTTGTAACTATTAACACCTAGGGATTTTTCATTTACTCGGGGTGCTGCTTTTCTCAAGTAACAAAAACATTCTTATTGAAGGATAAGTCTGTAACTTTATATCTAAGGAAACTGCAATATGAAGAAAAACGATTGAAATTGAAAAGTCAGTTTACTAAATGTGGACACTTTGGATAAATAATTATTTCAAGATAAAATTTATGAAAAATAAACTATTATCCCAGACCCACACTTAAGTTAATGTTTGATTTTTCTTTGTTTTGTCAAATACATTTGCAGACTAACAAAGGATTAACTTTTCAAAACATAAATAAATATCCAACAGAATACTTACCCTGACAACAAATACTGGGCACTTTACTTTATTTGTTGATGTCCGAACAAATTTTGTTGTTACTGCATTCATAGGATTATTTAACATTCCTATAGGTGGAACCAGCTGCAAAACAAGAAAACTGTGTTTTCAGAGCTCCTGATTACACTCAGGGCAGAAACCAGGCCATGGCAAGGTAATTTCAGCATCTAAAAACAAATTCAAAGCAGGCTTTGTGGCGCACACATTTAATTCCAATTGCCCGAGAGGCAAAAGGATCACAAATCTGAGGGCAGCCTGGGCAACTTAGGGGGACCCTGTCTCAAAATTTAAAAAATAAAATGAGTTGGGGGTGCAGCTCAGTGGTAAAACACTTTTGAGAAAGGAGAGGTGGGAGGGGAGGGGAAAGGATGAATTCAGGACTACAAGACTTTTTAAAAAAACTATTGTAATAAAAGGAAGATTGTGAGTTCGAAGCCAGCCTCAGCAAATGGGAGGCACTAACCAACTCAGTGAGACCTTGTCTCTAAATAAAGTTCAAAAAAGGACTGGGGATGTGGCTACACAGTGGTTGAGCACCCCCTGAGCTCAATCCCTGGTACTCAAAAAACCCCCACTATTGTAATATAACCAGTTTGTGTTAATTAAAAGAATAAAAGTGAGATATGGGAGGGGTAAACACTAGTTATTATTAAACAAATCCCATCACAGATTATCAGATGTTCTTGATTACTTCTTAAAGTCAACTCCATTAAACATGTTCACACTGGGTTTAAAGTTTAAAATTTCTAAATTTAAAATTTTAAGTTTCAAGTTTTAAATTAACTTTCCTATTACAAGACTTTTGGTTCAATATTTCGTTGAACACTGCTTTACATCCCAAATCAACAATTCACCCATCATGTCTTTTAATAAAAGGAATATTTAAATAGAGACAAAATATAATCCATGATTCATACAAATGTGTTATATTACCCTTTCAGAAACCTTTTAGTATAATTATAAAAATGTAGAAAGAAAAGAACATTGTGAACTTGAATTCACCTATTTTTAGGCTTAAATGTCAAAGCAAAGAAATTTTTATTCAGCTTATATGACCTGTCTTATACTTACATCATTATAATAACCTGCGTCAGGCTGAATTGCCCTCATATCTCTCTGGTCTCTTTGCCATATTCTATTCTGTTAAAATAAACAAAGAGATTAGTTAATAAGTACAGGTCTCATTATTAATGTGAAATTAATTATTAACAAAATATAAGGTATATTAAATGGGGAGAAATCAAAAAAATGTTATTTTCTAAGGGCTGGGAGTGCAGCTCAGTGGCAGAGTGCTTGCCTAGCATGTATGAGGCCTGGGGTTCAATCCCAGAACCACCACCACAAAAAAAAAAAGTTATTTTCTAAAACAGAATCCAGAGCAGACCAAAAACCAATCAATATTAACAGTAATGTTAGAAAGTTAAGGAAAATAAAGAACTAATAAGAAAAAAGTAGGGCTCATAGAAGTTTAGGCTGACCCCTACCTTGCTTTTATTTACCATCTCAGAGTTGCTTCCACCCTATAATAGGATCTCAACCTTAATTAGAGTCCTTTTTACAACTAGAAGTCTCTTATTATTTCATATACACTGGAGGTTTAACAAATGCTTTAAGGTTGGACTGAATATTAAAGTACCTTATTTTGATCTGTTATGAACTTTGAGAACAAACTCAATATTTATTATATCTTTATATTTATGTGGTGCTGAGGATGCAACCCAGTGACTCATGCATGCTAGGCAAACACTCTACCACTTGGCCAAAACCCCAGTCCGAGAACAAAGTCAATTTTTAAAGTGAAATTCTACCTTAAATAATTTTGCAAAAGATTACTCATGCACCAACTTTTTAAAAAGTGAATTGAGGTAAACTGAGGCCCTTTTTATGTGGCTTCATCTGAAATTCCAGTTCACCCAACTAATTCAAGCAATACAAGTATACTTACTTCTCTACATTTAGGCAACTTTCAAGAAACCAAAATTTGGTTATCTTACCTCCAAATACTTAATTACGGATGGATTGTAGTCTATGGTTTTTCGGTTTACAGCTTTTCTCATTCGTTTTCCATCAAAGGTAAGTTGCTGCATTGCTTGCTGCTGTGCAAAGTCAGGTCGCTTATAAAACAGTTGTCGAGGTGCCTGGTGTTGGAACCGTGGCATGTGGAAAAAACGAGGAGGAGAACCAATTTCTGTGGCCATGGTGATGTTTTCCTTCTAGTACACTAGGACAGGAAAAAAGTACTTTCATTCAATATCAGCAATCTCCTTCCAGCAAGTACTAAGGATCAAACCCAGGGCCTTGCACTTGCTAGGCAAGCACTACCACTGAGCAACATCCTCAGCCCATGAAAACATTTTTAAATGCACATTTTTTAATGCTTTTCCCCCTTTTATAACATATATCATTTTTACTTTTCAATCAATCTACTGAAAATAAATATGAAATGAGTGGCAGAGACCACTTATACATTTGAAAACAGTTACTAGGTATAAAACACAAACACAGATACAATTAAAACCTCTTCTGTACAAATATGAGGAAAATGACTGAGGTCAAATGCAAAACAATTTGTTGAGTAAAACTTGCATTGAGCCAGGCAAGGTGGTGCCCACCTGTAATCCCAGTGACTAAGGAGGCTGAGACAGGAGGATCATGAGTTCAAAGCCAGCTTCAGCAATGGCAAGGCACTAAGAACTCAGTGAGACCCTGTCTCTATATAAAATACGAAATAGGGCTGGGGATGTGGCTCAGTGCTCCTGGATTCAATCCCCAGTACCGACCCCCACCACCACCACCACCAGAAAAACTGTACTGAAAAAAAGGCCTTTAACTTTTTCTTGAGGGCTGGGATCCTAGCTCAGTGGTAGAGCACTTGCCTAGCTTGTGTGAGACACTGGGTTAGATTCTGAGCACCACATAAAAATAAATACATAAACATACACAGAAAAACTTTTCCTTAAATACCCAAGTACTACTTGTATTCCAGAAATAGATTTGGCATGAAGAAAATAATACAATTGCATTTCAAATGAAGAGTCACCCCTAAATTAAACAAAAACAAACCACCTCACCATACAGTGATCAGGCTTCATATATGCTTTATATGCTTCAGCTCCACATCCTGCAAACCATTAAGTTATGTGGCAAATTTGTAAAACTGAGGCTACTGTAGATAACCTCAAGGACTCTTTTCACTCAAAGATACTGTTTTGTATGAAATACTTATTCCTTTAGCCAATCTAGTGACTAATCTACTGAACAAATTGGAAAACACACTTAATTATCCATGATCGTGTGCTCAAGTCCACGTCTGCATTATAATTTTTCTTCTAGTCCCAACTACTCACAAAGTACCTTTTTTTTTCTTTTTACAGTCTTAGTCATATACTATGATTTACAGTTGAACATAAAACTGGATAGGCAAAAATGTAAATGTTTTTCTTAAAAGAAAAGTTAGGACAGCTGGGCACAGTGGCACACGCATGTAATCCCAACAACTCAGGAAGCTAAGATAGAAGGATCACACGTTCAAGACCAGCCTTAGAAACTGAGCAAGACCCTATCTCAAAAGGGGGGGCGGGGAGCTGGGGATATGGCTCAGTGGAAAAGTGCCCCTGGGTTAAATTCCCAGTATCAAAAAACAGCACCACTGCCACCTCAAAAAAAGTCATAACAACTTTCACATTTTAGAAGATGCTAAACAATTCACTCATTTATAGAACCTAAACATCTAGTTAAGGTAACAAAAACTACATACAAGGACTAACAAAACCTCAACTTTGGGGATAACGTAGATTGAATAGGAAAGTATTCTTAACAAAGATAATTCAAACTAGAAAAAGACACAAGAAGATGAAAAGATCTTCCATGTTGACGGACAGGCAGAATTAATGCTGTTAAAATGGCCATACTGCCAAAAGCAATATAGAGATTCAATGTAATTCCCATCAAAATACCAATGACATTATTACAGAACTATAACAAAAAAAGTCCTAAAATTTATTTGAATAAAAGACCCAGAGAAGCCAAAGCAATGCTGTAGGCATCACAATACCTGACTTCAAAATATACTAGAGCTAGAATACACTCCAACTAAAAACAGGAATACGGTATATTTCTTACAGTAAAATGACCTAGCTAAAAATCAACTAATTCCACAAATGTGATCCAAAATCAACTTACTAACTGCTTCATACAATTTAGTACAATGAGCTTTCAGGTAAATTGAGGTTAGAGATGAGGCTCTGGCTTCAAAAACAAAACAAAGCCAAAAATCCCACACTCTGAAGGATCATAAACAGGCCTAAAGTATAAAGTAGCAATTTTTCTTTAAACCAAAAATTACATCCTATTGGTGGTTCTTGAAATCAAAAGGGTTGACAAGCAACCTTGAAGATTAAAAAAAAAAAAAATAGGGGGCTGGGGATGTGGCTCAAGCGGTAGCGCGCTCGCCTGGCATGCGTGCGGACCGGGTTTGATCCTCAGCACCACATACAAACAAAGATGTTGTGTCCGCCGAAAACTGAAAAATAAATATTAAAATTCTCTCTCTCTCTCACTCACTCTCTCTCTCTCTCTAAAAAAAAATAGAATATATGAATAGTGCACATTTGAAAGAAAAGAACTGTTCTTAATTTCTGCTACCACTGTACATCAATAAGCCAAAGAAAACCACACATAACCTCTATATATATAATTTTTGTGTGGTGCTGAGGATCGAACCCAGTGCCTCACATGTGAGAGGCAAGCTCTCTGCCACTGAGCCACAACCCCAGCCCAGATTAGTAGTTTATTAACTTGCTAGGATAACAAATACAATTACTGTAGTGCTCTTAAAAACAATGAAAGTTGGACTGCAGTTGTGGCTCAGTGGTACAGCACTTGCCTATGTGAGGCACTGGGTTCGATTTTCAGCACCACATATAAATAAACAAAATAAAGATCCATTGACAACTAAATAATATTTTTAAAAAATAATGATGAAAGTTTTGAGATTACACTAACATTAAATTCCTGGACCCCAGTTTTAGAACCTCAGCCTGGGAACCTCTGTTTTAGATTATCTCCAGTACATTAGGTTCTGGCCTGAGAATCTAACCTAAAAGAGATTTTTAAAATTTTTTTTCCTAAAAGAAATCTGATGCCTAATATATCACTGAACATTGAGGGATCTACACGACTAGGACTAGGCCAGTAACAAAATGATCGATATTTTTTTCTCTTCAAAGTACAAACATTTAATAATATAGAGGCTGAAAAAATTAGTAGAATATTTAGTCTTTTAAATGACAACAAGGAAGCTGTTTAAGTCTTTAAAAGTTCTTACAATTCTATATCTTGATTGTGATAGTAGATACATGAATCTATGCAAAAGTCATATATTATATGCTTTCATTTATATGACATTTATGAAATGAAGAAATGGCAGAAATGGGGAAAGGACTAGTGGTCACCAGGAGTCAGAAATGGTACACAGATGTGGTTACAAAAGATCTCTTGTAGTAATGAACCGTTAAACTAGACTATGGTAACAGATACACAAATATACAGTAAAACATATCAGAACATATAATCCACATGATAAAACTACAGAACTATATGCACACACACAAGCGAGTACAAATAAAACTGAAGGAAGTCTGTATAATATGTACATCAAATGACTGTCAATATTCTGCATGTTACTTTGAACTTGGGTTTTAACAATGACTTTAATATGCCATTTTAAAAGCACAACTTATAATAAATCAGACTTCTTAAATATAAGTAACAACTCAGTATTTCAAGTGCAATTCTGTGATAGAGAAATCTGTACCACCAACAGTTTTCAGTGGATTACTGGGTATGGTTTTGTTCCCTTTCATTAGCATGAAAAGCAAGAGGTTTTCCATTTTACACTATTTTTCTTAACTGGATTGTATTTTAACACCTGTTTTAGCCAATAAAAACTGGGCAAAGGAGGCTGGACAGGTAGCTGATAGTTTTAAAAAAAAAAAAAAAACCCTGACAAATTAATTTTCAAGGGATTTCTGAATTTGCCTCAGCAAAAACCAGATAAAAACTATGTAATATTTTCTAAATAAGGTAATTAAACCATAAAGTCACCTCCAAAATCAGGAATAAGAATGCAAACATGAGAGTCTGAGTCAAAGCCAGCAGTCCTCCAAATTTTGCTACAAGTTGCAATCAAATCACAATCTAATAAATAAGTACATAAAGCAAGCCATTTTCATTCTGATTTAATGACAAGGGGTATGAACTGGGCAGCAGATACTTTCTTAAGACTTCCCAAGTGATTTTAAAGTGCAACAAAATTTGGGAACCTCTGGATTAAGTACTTTAGGTTACTTCTGAAAGAGTTTCCCTATGAGAGCAAGTCATTAAACTTGTATCATCTTAGGTCCCCTTTCTTCCCCCCCCACCCCCGACCAGTGGGGGTGAAGATGGGGCCTGGAAGTCAGGGCCTCCAGTAAGGTAGGCAAGTGCTCTACTACTGAGATATAATCCTAGCCAGGCTCCCTTCACCCTTAAAAATTGAAAATCCCTACTGAATTTTTGTGTACTGTGGTGTTTATAGATATTTGCCATATTAGTAATTAAAATTGTAATAAGCAGGGCATGGTAGCATACACCTGGAACCCCCAGAGACTCAGGAAGTTCAGGCAAGAGACTCAAGTTGAAGGTCAGCCTCAGTAATTCAGGCCTGTAATCCCAGCAGCTGGGGAAGCTGAGGCAGGAGGATTTCGAGTTCAAAGCCAGCCTCAGCAAAAGCAAGGTGCTAACCAACTCATGATCCTGTCTCTAAATAAAATACAAAATAGAGCCAGGGATATGGCTCAGTGGTTTGGTACCCCTGAGTTCAATCCAGGTACCAAATTTTTTTTTTTTTTTTTTTTTTGCCTGGGGATGTAGCTCAGTGATAAAGTGACACTGAGTTCAAAAAATGATGGTTTTTAAAAAAAAAAATTGTTACTGATTCATTTTATACATTTTATAGTAAGTCCATTTTAATATCTTATAGTGACTATCTTCCCTTCCCTAAAAACAATTAAATCAGCATTATTTTTCACATTTTTGTGAAATGTTTTAAGATCTAGTTCAATTAAAAACAGCTACCTTCTCGAAACTGGCTTCACCACTGGCAATATTTGTGACACATACAAAACTATAGGAAGCCAGGTATGGTGGTGCACACCTGTAATCCCAGTGGCTCAGATGGCTAGTTCAAACAAGCCTCATCAACTTATCCAGGCCCTAAGTAACTCAGTGAGACCCTGTCCTGACATAAAATACAAAAAAGGCTAGGGATGTGACTCA
This sequence comes from Marmota marmota marmota, assembly GCF_001458135.2. Lineage (NCBI taxonomy): Eukaryota > Metazoa > Chordata > Mammalia > Rodentia > Sciuridae > Marmota > Marmota marmota. The sequence continues at coordinate 22,331,731 of NW_026000037.1, forward strand.
GTCGTAAAGTTATTGTGGATACTCTTTGCTATTCCAAAAAAAAACTTGACAAGTGATAATTATTAAACATTAACTACATCATATCATCTGAAATTCTATTAATAAACTTTTGAGAGAGAGAGAGAGAGAGAGAGAATTTTAATATTTATTTATTTATTTTTTTTTTTAGTTTTTGGAGGACACAACATCTTTGTTTGTATGTGGTGCTGAGGATCGAACCCGGGCCACACGCATGCCAGGTGAGCGCGCTACGGACTGAGCCACATCCCCAGCCCTATTAATAAACTTTTTATAGTTACATTAAAATACACTACTTTATCTTATAATTTGAATAGAACTTTTTTACCCACTCATGATTTTGTAACATAATGCATTTATTATTTACTAATTTCAGAGAATTATGCTTATCATTCAATTGTGGTCACATCTTTTTTTTTTTTTTAAGAGAGAGGTAGAGAGAGAGAGAATTTTTTTAATATTTATTTTTTAGTATTTGGCGGACACAACATCTTTGTTTGTATGTGGTGCTGAGGATCAAACCCGGGCCGCACGCATTCCAGGCGAGCCTGCTACCGCTTGAGCCACATCCCCAGCCCTTGTGGTCACATCTTATTCATTCATTCATGGTACTGGGGATTGAGCTTGGGATTGAGCTTGGGATTGAGCCGCATCCCCAGCTCTATTTTGTATTTCATTTAGAAACAGGATCTACTGAGTTATTTAGCCTCTCGCTTTAACTGAAGCTGGCTTTGAACTCGTGATCCTTCTGCCTCAGCCTCCCCAGCCATTGCGATTAGAGGCGTGTCGTGTGCCACTACACACATTTCTTATAAAATACAATCATCTTGACTAAAGCCACCACTAGTCTCATCATAAAATGTATTAATTATTGTGAATATCAACTTTACAATGACAGAAACAAGCATTCCAAAACTCTAATCTTGAAAATTCACTTTTTTATAACTGCTGACAGTTGATACTGACAGTTGTTTCCCTTGAAGCAATGGAATCCTTTCATTTATTTTCAAGAAAAATGTCTGTCATGCAAACAGGTCTGAATGACATAATTTATCATTCTTTTCTTTTTTTTTTTTTAACACAAGACTATGTTTTAGAGCAGTTTTAGGTTCATAGCAAAACTGAGCAGAAAGTACAGTTCCCATATACTCTCCCCAAAAAAACAGACATCCCTGCATGAGTAGTGCATGTTATCATCCATGAACCAACACTGATATATTGTTTATCACCCAGTGTCCATAATATGCATTACAGTTCACTCATGGTGTGCATTCTATGAGTTTTAACAAGTATATAATGCTATATATCTACTATATCATACAAGATATCATACAGCATAGATTCACTGCTCTAAAAATCCTGTGTAAAAGAGCTGGGGGTATAGATCAGAAATAGACCTCCTGCCTAATGTGTGTGAGGCCCTAGATTCCATCCCCAGCACAAGAGGAATAGGAAGAGAAGGAGAAGAGAGAAAAAAAAAAAGGAAGAAGAGGAGGCAAAGAAGATAACGATGATGAAAATGAAGGCAACTACCACGGAGAATTCTTCTGTGTGTCAGAGGAGGGGAGACTAAATCCTGTGCACCCTAACTATTTATCCTCCTTCCCTCCACCAAACCCCTGGCTACTTTTCAGTTTCCATAGTTTCGCCCTTTCCAAAAAGCCATAGGATTACAACTATTCAGTATGCAGCCTTTTCAGATTGGCTTCTTTCACTTAGCCCCATGCTCTTAAGGTTCCTCCAGGATTCTAGGCTTTTACAATGTTATGGATATGACAGAATTTGTTCATCCATTAAATTACTAAAGGACTTTTTCTCTTTTCAGCAATACTACAGATTGAACAAAAGAATTTATGCATGCTAGGCAAGCACTCGACCACTGAGCAGCAACCCCAGCCCGTTTGCTTTGAGCCAATAAGCTGCCAATGCTGGCCTCAAACTTGCCATCCTTCCACCTTGATATTACAGGTGTGCAGCACCACACACAGCTCTGAAAGGTCTTTGGTTATTTCTAAGTTCTGGCAGTTATGAATCAAGCTGCTATAAACATTCATGTGCTGGTTTCTGTATGAAGGCTATTTTCAACTCCTTTAGGTAAATACCAAAAACACAGGCATTACTACCGTATGGTGAGTATGCTCAGTTATGTTCCTCCCCCCCCCAAAAAAACTGCCAAATTGCATTCCGAAATGGCTGTACCATTTTACATTTTCACCAGCAGTAAGTAAAGGTTTGTGTTGCTCTTTATAACTGACAGGATTTGGTGCGGCCAGTACTTCAGATTTTAGTCAACCTTACAGGCTTTTAGATGCCTGTTGTTTCATTTTGCAATTCCCTAAAAACATACAATATTGGGTATCTTTCCATAGGCTCAGGTAACATTGTGTATCTTCTTAATAAAGTGTTTACTCAATCTTACATTTTACAACCAACTTATTTGCTTTCTTTTTCTTTCTTTTTGACTGAGAACTGGACCAAGATATGTTTAGCCATTGAGCCATACCTAACACCCCTCCCCCTTTTTTTGTTTTTTGGTTTTTGTTTGCTTGCTTGTTTTTTTTTTTTAAGGGGGGGGGGAGAGGGAGAGAGAGAGAGAGAAAGAAAGAGGATTTTAATATTTATTTTTTTGTTTTTCAGCGGACACAACATCTTTATTTTTTTTTTTGTATGTGGTGCTGAGGATTGAACCCAGGCCGCACACATGCCAGGCGAGCGCGCTATCCCTTGAGGCACATCCCCAGCCCTGCTTGTTTGTTTTTGAGACAGAGTCCTGATAAGTTGCTTAGGGCCTGGCTAAGTAGCTGAGGCTAGCTTTGAACTTGTGGTTCTCTTGCCTCAGCCTCCTGAGTTGCTGGAAATACAGGCATGTATTATTTGTTATTTGTTTTCTTATCGTTCAAAAGAGTTTTTTCCTTTGCTTCTTTCCTGTATTTTAAACCAAGGGACACTCTACCACTGATCTACATCCCCACCCCTTTTTATTTTGAGTCTGTCTCAGTAAACTGTCAAACTGTCCTTGAACTTGTGAACTCCTACCTCAGCATTTCTGAGTAGCTAGCTGGATTTACAGTTATGTGCCATAGCACCTGACTTTTGCGGGGTGGGGGTGGAGGGAGTGTGCCAGGAATTGAACTCAGGGCACTCAACTACCAAGCCACATCCCCAGCGCTATTTTGTATTTTATTTAGAGACAGGGTCTCACTGAGTTGCTAAGTGCCTCACCATTACTGAGCCTGGCTTTGAACTCAGGATCCTCCTGACTCAGCCTCCTGAGCCTCTGGGATTACAGTCATGTGCCACCAAGCCCAGCTGCACCTGACTTTTTTTGTGTGTGGTGCTGGGGATTGAACCCAGGGCCCTGTGCATGTGAAACAAGCATTCTATCAACTGAGCTATATCCCCAGCCCTGCACCTGACTATTTTGAAGCATTCTTACATATAATAGCAATTCACTTTTATGTTCATGTCTAGGTGCATGTATATTTTGATAATTATACAGTATCATGGAACAACCACAATAAAGATACAGAACAGAAGCCAAGGGTGCTGACACACACCTGTAATCCTAACTCTTGGGAAGCCAGACAGGAGCATCACAAGGTTTGATACCAGCCTCAGCAATGTGGCAAGACACTGTCTCAAAAAATAAAAAGGACAGGAAGGGCAGCAGAATAGAATAGACATTATGATTGCTGTATGTATATAGGTGACTCTATGACCAGTGTGATTCTGCAATCTGTACAATCAGAAAAATGAGAAATTATACCCCAATGATTCAAATGTATGAATTGCCAAGATCATTGTAATGTCATGTGTAGCTAATAAAAATAAATACATAAATGAAATAAATAAATAAAAATAAAAAGGGCTGGGGTATAACTCAACAGAAAAGTATCCCCATTATCCATCTCCTACCACTTATTCCTAAACTCTAACAACCACTAACCTGTTCCCTACCATCAAGTTTGCTTTTATCAAATATCATACAAATAAAACAACACATACTGCATCCTTTTGTTTTGTTTTTTGGGCACTGGGGATTGAACCCAGAGATATTCAACCATTAAGCCACACCCCCAGCCCTATTTTGTATTTTATTTAGAGACAGGGAATTGTTAAGTTTTTTAGCATCTCACTTTTGCTAAGGCTGGCACTGAACTCGCGATTTTCCTGCCTCAGCCTCCGGAGCCGCTGGGATTACAGGCATGCACCACCAAGCCCAGCATACTGTAGCCTTTTGAGATTAGCATTTTTCATTTAGCATAATGTTGTTAATAATAATTCCTTTCTTGCCAGATGGTTGGCACATACCTGTAATCCCAGCAGCTCAGGAGGCTGAGGAAGAGAATAGCAAGTACTACATCAGCTTTAGCAAGTTAGCCCAACTTAGTGAGATCCTGTTTTAAAACTAAAAAAAAAAAAAAAAAAAAANTAAATAATAAACTGTGATAGCTCCACAGAATTCAGCAATAAAAGCTGGGGCTAAAGATCAGTGGTAAAACATGTCTGGGTTCAATCTCCAGTAGCCCTGCCCCCAATATCCCTTCTTTTATTGCTGAATTCTGTGGAGCTATCACAGTTTATTATTTATTTACCAGGGACATTTAGAATATTTGCACTGTCTTGCAATTTCAACAAAATTACTATAAACATTAGTGTATAGATTTTGGTGTGTGCTGCCCATGGTGATGCACACCTATAATCCCAGCAACACCGGAGTTTGAGGCAGGACTGTCAAGTACAAGGCTAGCCTCAGCAACTTAGTGAGGTACTGTCTCAAATTTTTTTTTAAAAACTGGGGTGGGGCTGGGGTTGTGGCTCAGTGGTAGAGTACTTGCCTCGCATGTGTGAAGCCCTGAGTTCGATACCCAGTACCACATAAAATAAATACATCAAATACAGGTTGTCCGTCTACAACTAAAAATATATTTTAAAAAAAGAACGAACTGGGGTGCAGCTCAGTGGGAAAGCACCCCTGCGTTCAATCTCCAGTCAAAAATAAATTAATTGGGCTGGGGCTGTAGCTTGCTTAGCATGTGTGAGGCACTGGATTCAATTCTCAGCACCATATAAAATAAATAAAATAAAGGCATGTGTTCATCTACAACTAAAAAACAAATTTTAAAAAAATTAACTAGATAATTAATTAATTTAATTATTGAATAAAATAAAGGTATTGTGTCCAACTACAATTGAAAAATAAATATTTTTAAAACAAAATACATACATGCACAGAGATTAATTTTGGTGTAAATGTATTGGGTACATCTCTTAGTAATGTTTGGGGTAAATTTCTCAGGGAAAAATCTAAGATTCAAACTGTTAGGTCATATAAATTCCATGTTTAATCTTATGGAAATCTGCCAAGCTGGAATTGAAAATTCCAGTTACCTAATAACTGGTATTGTCAGTTCTGGGGAGGAGAGCATTGTTTGTTTCTTGGCCTTTCTAATAGGCAAGTAATGATCTCATTATGGTTTCATTTTGTATTTCCCTGATGACTTAAGAAAGTCACACATTCTTTTGCAACTTTTCTTGTGTTTATTTGCTTTCTGGATTTGTTTTTGGCAAAAATCTTCTGCAAATTTCTAACTGAGTTGCTTTCTTTGTACCAGGAATGGAACCCCCATGGGCAGTCAACCACTGAGCCATACCCTCAGTCCTTTTTTGTACTTTAGAGACAGGGTCTTGCTGTGTTGCTTAGGGCCTCAATAATTTGCTGAGGCCGAGTTTGAACTTGAGATCCTCCTGCCGCTGCCTCCTGAGCCACTGAGATTACAGGCAGGAGCCACTGAGCCTGGCCTGTTATTTTCTTATCGTTGAGTTTTTAATTTCTATCTGTAATCTGCCCTTTGTCAGGTATGTGATTTCCAAATATTTTCTCTCAGTCTGTCACTTCTTTCATTCTCTTCTTGGTATCTTTTCTTCCCCCACTTATGTACGAGAGATTGAACACAGGGGTGCTTAACCACTGAGCCACATCCCCCATTTCTTTCTTTATTTTTCATTGTGAAACAGGGTCTCACTAAACTGCTGAGACTGGCCTGGAACTTGCCATCCTCCTGCCTCAAGTCTCTCCATATACTACCATGCCCAGTTTCTTCTTGGTATCTTTTAAAGAGCAGAGAGTTTTTTTTATTTGGTTTGGTTTGTTGTTGTTGTTGTTTTGTTTTGTTTGCATGCTGGAGATAGAAGCCAGGGCTTTATGTATGCTAAGCAAGCATTCCATGCCAACCCTGAAGAGCAGATATTTTTAATCTTGATGAACTCCAATGTATCAATTTGTTATTTTGTGCTTTTAATTATCTCTTTAAAAAAAAAAATCTTCAGCCAGTGGAACATGCCTGTAATCCCAGGGGCTCAGGAGGCTGAGGCAGGAGGATTTTGTGTTCAAAGACAGACTCAGCAACTTAGCAAGGTCCTAAGCAACTCAGAGAGACCCTGCCTCTAAATAAATCATAAAAAGGGCTGGGGATGAGGCTCAGTGGTTTAGCATCCCTGGGTTCAATCCCAGGTACCATTTTAAAAAACAAACAAACAAACCTTTATTGAAGTCAAAGCTAAAAAGATATTTTCCAAGTTCAAAGCCAGCCTCAGCAATTTAGCAAGGCCCTAAGCAACTTAGTGAGACCCTGTATCAAAAATTTATCAAAAATTTAAAGAAATAAGAAATAAAAAGGCTGGTACGTGTTTCAGTGGTAAAGCACCCCTTGATTCAACCCTGGTACCACAAAAAAAAAGAAAAAACAGTGTCTCAGCGATCTTCATTTTCCTCACATATTACATCATTTTTACAAACAACTTATACAATTATTTAGGCTTTCTCTTATTTCTTTCATCAATGTTTTAAATCCTTTGTACATTCTGTCAGATGTATACCTAAAGTTTTCCGTTTTGTAGCACTAGGAATCAAATCTAGGACATCATACATATATGCAAGCACTCTACCACTGAGCTATATCTGCAGTTCTGTTTTTTTTTTTTTTCTTACTTCTAGATCCACTGTTCATTGCCAGTACACAGAGATGGAATTAATTTTTTTTTTAATAATACCAGGTTGCATATGAGATGATGTTAATACCTAAAGATTTGGCCACAAATGCCACTCATTAGCCAGAAATGTTTTATTTCGAGAGAATATTACTTCAAGATTCTTTTTCTGGTTTTTGTTTTGGTAGTGGGGACTGAATCCAGGGGTGCTTAGTAACTACATCACACCCCCCAATCCTTTTTATTTTTTAAGACAGGGCCTAAGTTGCTTAGGGCCTCAATAAATTGCTGAGGCTGGCCTCGAACTTGTGATCCTCCTGCCTCAGCCTTCCTAATCACTGGGATTACAGGTATGCAACACCATGCCCAGCTGCAATTAATTCTTACATATTGTCCATATTCACTACAACTTGCTAAACTCACATATTAATTCTAGAAGCTTTCTTACAGATTTCTTGCAATTTTTCTACAAAGACAATTATATCATATGTAAACAGGGACAATTTTATTTCTTTTTTGTTTTGTTTTGTTTTTATATTGTTCCAAGTCTTAGGGAAGAAAGTATCTAGTTTTTCACTATTTAGTATGGTAATAGCTATCAAATTTTTTTAAGTGCTCTTTTCAGGCCAAAAAAATATATATATCTTTTATTGCTAGTTCCTATGAATTTTTATCATAGGCCAGATATGGTGGCACATGCCTATTATCCCAGCTACTTAGGAAGCTGCTGGTGTGGCCAGCAGTTCCAGTATAAGCCACTTATGCCATTACTGGGTGGCTGCCAAATCAAATGAAAGTCACCTTTCTGTAATTCTCTGTTAGGATCACTTGAGCACAGGATTTAGAGGCCACCTCGGCAACACAGAAAGACATCATCTCAAGGAACACCAATAAGTATAAAGCAGATAACAGATTTCCATTCTAAAAGGTTTTCTAAGCATTAGAAATATCATGGAAGGGCAGGTATGGCAGCACACTCTTGTAATACAGCTCAGGAGGATTGGGAGTTCAAACCAGCCTCAGCAATTTAGCAAAGCCCTAAGCAACTTAGTGAGAACCTATCTCTAAATAAAATATAAAAGGGGATGAGGCTATGTGTGGCTCAGTGGTTAAGTGCCCCTGTTCAATTCCTGGGTACAAAAAAAAAAAAAAAGGTAATTTTAATCTTGTAATTGATCAAAATATCTAACTTGCAATAACCACTGCTGTTTTATTTAATAATGCATTGTTGCTTAAATGCTTAAACGTTTGGGTGTAAAGACTGGATCTACTCAACAGGGAGCCACAGTACTTAAACTAATGAATCAATGTTACAACACCTTTGAGGTGGCCAAATGTAAACTAAATGCTTTAATTAAAGTTGTGCAATTTTGGATAACTCAGCATCAGTATTTCAGTAAATCTGGATTGCCCTACAAGCCCTTGCACTATAACTGCTTGCCACTTGAGTGTATTTTAGTGCTAGCAAGTAAACATGAGTTTATTGACTTAAAAGACAAAGTTATCAGGGAAAATAAAGAAAAGAAAAAATATATTGTGCCACCACTAGCTAACTGTATCTGCAATGGTGAATTATATGTATATTTGTATAGCTTAAGGAAATTTCCATATTGTACAAATCTTTGCAATGTTTTAAACAGCTTCCTAAATATTCCACAAATTAGATTTAACATATTTAATGTTCTCTTGTTAAACATTTGAATTGTTTTCAACCATATCCTACTAAAATATCAAATAGAACTATGTACATAAAGCTTTTTCTGAAAAACCATGTTTCCGTCATAAATAAGAGGAACTGCTAAAGTCAAAGAATCTGCTCTATTGTTATCAGGTTAAAACATATACATATATTATCTCTTCTTTTGCTTTTTTAGTTTTCTTGATTTACCAAGAAGACTGAATGTTTATTATTTTCCATTTTTTTAATCATTTTATTCCTATCACTACATGCACTGTCGAGTTCTCATGTTCGAGTTCTCATGTTCGT